>NC_089255.1:18201725-18507320 GCF_963930625.1 Muntiacus reevesi | reverse complement strand
ATTCCATCAATGTTTCTTACATTGTTGCCAACTATATTCTAATTATATTTCAGACCTGATAAAAATGAGTCCATTAAAAAAATGGCATCATACAGATTGTTTTTGTAATTTCCCTAGTATTTTAAATTAGAGATTTTTAATATGGTGTTAATGCAACAACATGTTGAATACTGAAAAAGAATACTTTGAATACCTAAACAGGACCTTTATTTTTTTCTTTTTGTGTAATTTCTTCAGATTAATTGGAAAAATTATTCACATTTGACCACAATTACTTGATACATTTTTATGTACTCCTAAAATAGTTGGCAGCGTTGTCCTTGATTCTCTGTTGGTGTGGGCTTATATAATGCCTTTTTCTTTTTTCCATTTTTTTGTTTTTCTTTTGCTTCCTAAGGACATGATGATACAGCGCCATGTGCAGTTTTGAAAAGTGTGGATAGTATTAGCTTTCTCCAACACCCAGTCCACCAGAGGAGCTTAGAGATTCTGCAGAGGTGCAAGGAAGAGAAGTACAGTAAGGCTGCAAATCCTGTTTAATAAACTCTGTGTCATCACATCCACTTGGAAATGGAAACCAGGAGCATTCTACACCTGGGTGGAACCTAAATGGAATAGACAATGTGACCTCTCTCATCTTTTGACCAGAGAGTTTCAGGATACCACCATTGAGACTTTCATTCTTTTTCTTGATACAAAGAAAGAATTGATATATATACATAAAGATAATATACATATTCTTTTAATTTGAGTGACTATTTATCTATGATCCTTGAGTTGTTTGGTTACAAACTTTTAATTGATTTCCATTTTTGTCTTTAAAGTATCCAAGTGATGAGTAAAAATGAGTATTGATTTTTTTTTTTTTTTTGAACTTTATTGAGATCTGGTTGAGGTAGTAAACTGCAGGCCAAAGCATACAGTTTTGACATATATGTGAACTCATCACAATCAAGATAATTAACATATCTAACAGTGCCAATAATTTCCTCTATCTCTTTGAATTCCTGCTGATTTTTATGCTTATAAAGCATATACTTGAACTTCAACATCAGCAGTGTATCATTGGCAAATGATATCATTTGCTTTCATGTATCATTGGCAAATCCACTTAGTTTGACTATAATTCTCCTATCAGACTTTGCCATGTCTGGTTTGGAGCAAAACCACCAGTTAATGTTTTGGCTTAAGGAAGAAGGATAGAATCATAATGGGTGTTCTTTTTTTTTTAATATAAAATTGGTGTGATGCCTTTGGTCTCCATTTTCTCCTTTTCTATTTGTTCTGCTCATTCTGCATGAAAATGGATTCTTCTAGTTGTGGAATTACTGTTGTTTGGCTGTTGCTATTGCTGTAGTGAGAGTAAAGGGATCCTTAAGAATACTTAAGAGTACTAATTCAGCAGTTTGCATATAATATGCATATAATATAATGGACCTAAATTAGTTAGTCTTGTATTTTGAGCTTTTTACTGACCACAGATTTACTTTGCTAACTTCACAATTCTGTGACTGAAATTCCACGGAATACTAGTGTTTAATTATCAGTAAAAGGAGAGTATAAGTAGAATTCCTAAAGGCAAATGTTGTGGATTCTCTCTTCATTTCTTCTTACTATGCTGTTTTGGTATAAGAAAATATCTAATACATTTTGAAAAATATTATTAAAATATTTTCTCATTCTAGAAAAGCAAAGGTAAGTATTTACTTTAAAAAAATACATCTTTAAATGTTACTTTTAATTATTGCTCTTGTTTCCAAAAGGTATACAAGTCTTTATTCCAAATACACATCTTCCTTTTCTAAATCTTTTAATCCAGGGGATATTATTGAAAACAGTCTACAAATCATTTGAGGGGGCGCTTAAATGAGTTCTTTTTAACTTTTAAATAATTCCAAGTAGTTTATTTGCTTTGTCAGTTTTAATGACTCACAGGCCTGATTGTTTCCAGGTAGGTATGTATGGGTGTAGAATAGGAAGGCACCAATTTCATCATGAGCTACAGGAGGATATTGTACATTGTACTCTTGCAAATTTATTTCTACATTTGTGGAAGTGGACTTTTCCATTACTTTAGGTAGTTTATGCTATTTTCCATTATAGTACTACTATTAATTAAAATTTTATAATATATAAAATTATAAATTCAAGTCTCAGAGATTATTTTTAAAAAATTAGGGGACTAACTAGTGTTAGGTAATAGTAATGGTGAATTGATTAGGTAAATGAACCCTGCCACAGGTAGCAATGGCAAAACCTGGAAAACAATTTTAAGGTAACAACTTATTAAAAACACTGGAAAAGAGACCAAAAATACTAACAGACCAAAAAGAAGCAGAAACTAGTGGGAAGTTTATTCTTTAAAGTAAAGTAGTGGGGAGAAAGAAAGAAAGTGAAGTCGCTCAGTCATGTCCGACTCTTTGCAACCCCATGGACTGTAGCCTACCAGGCTCCTCCGTCAATGGGATTTTCCAGGCAAGAGTACTGGAATGGGTTGCCATTTTCTTTTCCACGAGATCTTCCTGACCCAGAGATTGAACCCCGGTCTCTCGCATTGTAGGTAGATGCTTTACCGTCTGAGCCACCAGGGATGTCCATGTGTAAGTAGTGGGTAAGAACTGAGAATTTGTGGCTTTTTACACAAGGTGCTCCCCAACTTCCATAGCTCCAGGAACAGAAAACCACAACTATACTGGTTTGAAGTGTCTGAGGACTAAGTTGAGGACTGGCAAAGAAGCTTGAAGTTTAGGAGGAAAATCCTGGAATGGAGAGAGCTGCCAAAAGGCTAACACCCAAACTTAGAGCCATTCATACCTGGCTGACTCTCCTGAGTATTTGGGGGAGAGTGTAGGAGCTCTGTCGAAGGGTACTATAAACCACTTTGCTGACATCCCAGTGGTTAAGACTCTGTGCTCTCAATGCAGAGGATACAAGTTCAATCCCTGATCAGGAATTAAAGTCCTGCATGCTGCACAATATGGCCAAAAAGATAAAAAGTAAATAAGTAAATAGAATTACAAACCAAATAGGAGATAAGTTTTGAAAAACACAAGTGCAGTTTACTGATTTTTTTAAACTGAGGGCCTTTTGTTATCTCTTCATAGCTCCTTGTAGGGGAGAGCTGAATTCTTACGGTCTTTAGTTAGGATCCCAGAAGTAGAGGTGAGAGAGAAAGAGGCAAAAAACTAGTGACTGAAATGGTAGATAAAAACTTCTCATGTTTGAGAAAAACTAACTTGGAGATTCCAGATAATCAGTGACCTTCAGCCAGAACCAATACAAAAGAAACCCGCTACCAGACACATTGTAGGCAAATTGCTAAATGCCAGAAATATAAAGGAACTCTTGAAAGCAGCCCAGAGGAAATTACATTAAATACAGGAGAATGCAGGCATACCTCTGAGCAGTTTCATAGCTGAATCTAGATCACTGTAATAAAGCAAATATCACACTGAAGAGAGTCACATGAATTTTTTGGTTTCCCAGTACACATAAAAGTTATATTTATGCTATACTGTAATCTACCAATTGTTCAATAGTTTTATGTTGGAAAAAAATGATATACCTTAACTAAAAATACTTTATTGCTAAAAAATGGTAACTGTAATCCAAGTCTTCAGGGAGTAGTAGTTACATCAAAGATCACTGATCACAGATCACTGTAACAAATATTATAATAATGGAAAACTTTGAAATATTGCAGATATTATCAAAATGTGACACAGAGATACTATGTGAGCAAATGCTGTTGGAAAAAAGGTGCTGATAGACATGCTCAACACAGGGTTGCCACAAATCTCCTTGTAAAAAATGCAGTATCTCCAAAGCATGATCAAGTGAAGTGCAATAAAATGAGTCTTGCTTATAATGATATTATTAACACCTGTCTTCTCATTGAAAGTAATGAAGGCTGAAATTTAAAATCCAATAGAACAACACAAGACCCAGAAAATAAAAACAGCTATAAAAGCTATGATTTATAGTTTGTGGACAGACAAGTTAATTGTCTATTAGAAGAAAAATCAAGTCTGCAGAAAAATATAACGGAATTCATTGTTATTACAATGCATCATCCACAATGTCCAATCATCAATTAAGGAAAGTATCTTTCAAAAGTGAAGCTGAAATAGAGACTTCCCTGATGGTGGTCCAGTGGCTAAGACTCTGCCCTCCCATTGCAAGGGGCTCGGTTTGATCCCTCGTCAAGGAACTCGATCCCACATGCCACAACTACCCGAGTTTATATGCCGCAACTGAAAGATCCTACATACTGCAATGAAGATTGAAGTTCAAAGATCTTGCGTACTGCAACTAAGACCTGCAGCAGCCAAATAAATAAAAATATTTTAAAAAATACTTTAAAAAAGAAGCTGCGATAAAGACATTTTCAGATAAATAGATAATCTGATAATCTGAGGGAATTTATCACCATATGTGTTCCAAGAGGAGAAATAATGGTAATTCTTTAGGTTAAAAGGAAATGACATCAGATAGTAACTTGGATGTATAGTAGAGGTTGGTAAATGTTTTCTGCGAAGAGTCAGATGGGAAGTATTTTAGGCTTTGTGGGTCATATGTTGTGTTGAAACAACTCTGTTCTGAAAGGAGTTATAGATAATACATAAATAAATGAGCATGGCTACATTCCAATAAAATTTTATTATAGACACTGATATTTAAATTCCATATAATTTCCACATATCACAAAAATACTCTCATTGATTTTTTCCCCTCAGTCATTTAAAAGTTAAAATCTCTTTTAGCTTACAGGCCATGCAAAAATAGGCAGTGGGTTTGATCTGTACTCTAGTTTACTGATCCGTGAATTATTATAAGGAATAAGGAAACCAGAAGTAATACATAGGTATAAAGATATGACTATACATATTTTCTTTCCTTATCTAGTTCTTTTAAAAAGATACATGATTTCTTTAGGGTAAAAATTATGATATTGTTCTGGGGGTTCTAAATGTGTCCATCAATTTTTTGATACTCCTCCCTTCAAAAGGCACATGCAGTACTTAGTGATTTCCTTCTAATAAATCGAATGTGGCAGAAGTGACAGTGTGTGACCTTTGAGATTTAGACATAAAAGGTATTGTGGCTCTTTCTCCTCCATTTCATTTCTGGTCTCCCACCTTCTCTTTACAATGATTAGTCTCTGAGATTTGCAGGGAGGAAATTAGAAGAGGGGGAAGAAATTAGGGTTCTTAGGAACATGAGCTGCAATTCCCACAAAGATCAGGAGCCCTGGAAAGGGAAGAAATAAGATGCTGGGAAAAGAAAGAGTGAGGGGGAGTGTGATAGAATGTTACTTCAATTTAAACCCATACTTCTGACCTTCTTGGGATATAAGAGACTATAATGTTCATGAACAAGATGAGGGACCAGCAATTTGTAATTTATATAATTTATATATAAATTATATAATTTATAATTAATAAAAATTATATATAAATATAATTTTATAATTTTATAATTATATACTTTATTGTGTAATGCAACTAAAGTGCTTTGAAGAAAAGCAATAGCTTTAAATCCTTATCTAAGAGAAGAAATGAGGTTAAAAATCAGTGATCTAAGTTTTTACTTTATGAAGCTACAAGAAGAAGAGCATATTAAACCCAAAATAAGTAGAAGGAAGTAAAGAATAAAGGAACTAAAACCACTGAATAGAAAGCCAACAGCATTAGAGAAAATCAGTGGAAACCAAAAGAGCAAGTTTTGAAATTAATAAAGCTTGAGTTCCAGTACTGATCAGTAGAACTTTCTGTGAGGATGAAAATGTTCTCCAGCTATGCTCTTCAAAACTGTAGCCATTAGCCACATATTGTTATTAAACACCTGAAGTTTTTTAAAAATTTTAAAACTGAAATTTAGTTAAATCAGCTTAAATTTGAATGGCCACATGTAGCTGATGGCTGTTGTACCTGGATAGTGTAGTTCTAGCCATTCTGATCAAGAAATATGAGAGAAGACAAAAATACTATTATTTGAAATGAACAAGACATTTACATATGGTATAAAGATTGAGGAGAGATAATGAATATTTATGGCAGTATATTCAGCAGCTTAGATGAAATGGATAAATGCCTTGAATATTAACAAGTTATCAATATTGATCCAAGGAAAAATAGAGAATTTGTTTAGTCTTTTGTCAGTGATTGGATTCATAAATAAAATCTTCCCACACAAGGAAACAGAAAAGTCCAGACTCATATAGTTTGGATAACCAGTTTTATTTTAAAAATGTTTAAGTAAAGAATAATACCAGTTCTGCTCAGCTATTCCAGAAAACAAAGGAGCAAGGAATACTATATGAATCATATCATGAGGCCAGTATAATGATTCTAAGACCAAAATTAGACAATGTTACAAGAAAAGCTGGGCTGGATGAAGCACAAGCTGGAATCAAGATTACTGGGAGAAACATCAATAACCTCAGATATGCAGATGACACCACCCTTATGGCAGAAATCGAAGAAGAACTAAAGAGCCTCTTGATGAAAGTGAAAGAGGAGAGTGAAAATGCTGACCTAAAACTCAACAGTCTAAAAACTAAGATCATGGCACCTAAACCCATCACTTCATGGCAGATATAATGTGTAAGAGAACTTCGATCCTTACCTTATATTATACATAAACATTAACTTGAAATGGGTCATATAGCTGTTTGCAAAGAATAAAATATTAAATTTACAAAAGAAAACCTGAGAGAACATCTTTGCAGTCTTGGGACAGAATTTATTAGATGAAACATAAAAGCATGAAGTAAAAAGAAAAAAAAATGGTATTATTGAAGTTCATCAAAATTGAAAACTTTCAAGATATTGTTAAAAGAAAAAGCATCTCACAGCCTGAGAAACAATATTCATAATAATTTATAATACATAACTGATAATGGACTTGAAGACAAAGTATGAAAAAACTGCAATAAGAGAAACAGACCAGTCAAAAACAGTCAAGAGGTTAAGCATACACTTAGAAAAGAAGGTATATGAATGATCCCTGGGCTCTTTAAAGATTGCCAGCTTCATTAGTCACTCAGTATATCTTCTTTGGTGGAAGTTTCTCCTATACTTGACCAACTATATGCTTACAATGAATATGTTTTACAATGTATAAATTTTGCCACAATTTAAAAAATTAATTGCTTATCATGAAGCCTGACATAAATTCAGATATGTAGAAGAAACTATTTTTCATGGAATTAAGAATATTAAAAAATAAAAATATAGAAACCTCAGGAAATGTCTGCACCTTACTCATAAGGGCTTCCTCCAGGTCAGAGTGAGAACCAGCAGCCTGGTTGCCTATTATTGAGGAAGGCTCCAGTTCTTGGAAGACCTGAGGTTTGTGGCAGGTCACACAGATTATGACGTGGGGACCTTCACATTACTCTCAAAAGAGAGATGAGAAACAGCCTGGCATTTGGAGTTGGGCAGGACTAGGCCCAAATTCTGGCTCTGCCACTTAGCCCTTGTGTTACTGTGTGTGGAAGGTGTTTCTCAGAGCTTCAGTTTCCTTCTCTGAAAGGTAGTCCCTCTGCACAGGGGCAGTGAGAGACTCAAATGTGACAATGAATGCCAAAGCCCTTTGGCTATTGCCCTATACAGAGACTTGCACTAACATAATTTAAAATAGTCTAAAAATGTAATATGACTAGAATATCTGTTTGAAACAAGAGGAATGTCAGGGAGCTGTTTTTATTGAGTTGGTAGAATACGGCTCTTTGTCAAATTTTGGAAATCTATATGGGTAAACAAACATGAAGGTCTGCCTTACAGACAACCACAGTAATAACAAAAATTGAATTTTGGGGGGGGGGGGGAGTGGGGCACTCTGCACTGTTCATGGAACCTTAGTTCCCTGATCAGGGGTTGAATCCTTGCCTTCCACAGCAAAAACGCAAAGTCCTAACTAATGGACCATCACGGTTTTCCCTGAATCTTTATCGTTTAAAGTAGCATAAGAGACCTTCATCTATCAGGGAAAAAAATGAGTGAAATAAATATGAAACAAAATATGAGAAATAGGTACTATAATTTAAAATTAATAAAAGTATGAATAGATTTACATCACCAGTTAGAGTCTCACAGTGGGTTTTTCAAAAAGTTTAAATGATATCATAAAAGAAACTTGCACAAAAGAAACACCTTATTGCGTTACAAGGAAGATACCCAAAAAAAGGGAAGAAAATTCCCTATGAGCAGTTTATGGTTTAAGAAGAATTTAAGAACACGAAGCCAGTAAAGCAGTAGCACAAATTTAAGACTATGAAATAATCAGAATGATGTTGAAACAGGTTTTGAGCTAAAAGCAGAGGCATAAATCAACACCTGTGTGATCTCAATAAATAGAGGAAACGTAACTGAAAATTGCATTAGTAGTATTAAGGAAAGGCCTGAGATGATTATGTGTCAATGTGCAGGAGAAAAGAATGGGTGTGGAGAATAGAAAATGATAGTTTGTTCTAAGGATAATTGCTATCCATGACTTAGGAACTGAATAAGTGAAATGAAATCAATGCATTCAAATATGTAAGAAAATAAAGTTGTTCAAAGTTCTAACTGAATTTGTTGATCCCAAGACATATGTTTTCCAGTAACAGTTTTTACATGGGTATAGATGTTATGTCTTCAGTTCTCCTGGGTATATACTTAGTAGTCTCTGTTTAATTTTTTCTTGAACTGCTAGCTGTTTTCCAAAGTAACTGTGTCATTTCACATTCAGCAGCGTCTGCATGAAGGACTTCCCAGGTGGTGCAGTGGCAGAGTCCACCTGGCAGGGCAGGAGACGCAGGAGGTGTGGGTTCGATCCCGGGGGTCGGAAAGATCCCCTGGAAGAAGAAATGGCAACCCACTCCAGTTGTCTTGCCTGGAGAATCCCATGGACAGAGGAGCCTGGTGGGCTACAGTCCGTGGGGGTCACAAAGAGTCAGATGATTGAGCATGCAGCACATGCACATGAGTATATGCAAGGTTCCAGTTTTTACATGTCCTTGCCAACATTTATCTGTCATTTTTTATAGTCATGCTGGGGGTGTGATGGAGAAGGAAATAGCAGCTCACTCCAATATTCTTGTCTAGAAAATCCTATGGCCAGTGGAGCCTGGTGGGGTTGCAAAGAGTCAGACACGACTGAAGTGACTTACTTAGCATGCACACACACACAGGGGATGTGAAGTACAATCTCGTGGTTTTAATTTCATTTCTCTGGTGACTAATGATGTTGAGCATCTTTTTATGCACTTATTAGCTGTTTGCCTATCATCTTTGGTTAAATACCTATTCATATCCTTTGTTCTTTTTAAAATTGGGTTGTCTTAATAATATTCAGTTGCGAAAGTTCTTTTAATATTCTAGATTCAAGTTTCTCATCAGATATTTGATTTGCCATTTTCTACCATCTATGGATTGCCTTTTCACTTTCTTACTATAGAATCCTTAGAAACCCCAAAGTTCTAGATTTTGATAATTTTTTTTTCCATTTATTTTTGTTAGTTGGAGGCTAATTACTTTACAGTATTGTAGTGGTTTTTGTCATACATTGACATGAATCAGCCATAGATTTATGTTTATCAGTTTTTCTCTCTGGTTGCTTATTCTTTTGATGTCATAACTATATAACTACTACCTAATCCAAGGTCAGAAATGTTTACTCCCACGTTTTAAGAGCTTCATACTTTTACCATTTATATTTTGGTCTTTGATCCAAGTTCATTCTTGTGTTTTTTTTTTGATGTGGACCGTTTTAAAAGTCTTTGTTACAGTATTGCTTCTGTTGTTTATGTTTTGAATTTTTTGCCATGCAGCATGTGGGATCTTAGTTTCCCCACAAGGGATCAAACCCCTGCCTTCTGCATTGGAAGGCAAAGTCTTAACCACTGGATCACCAACTTCATTCTTTTCCATGTGGTTATTTAGTTTTCTCAGTTTTTGTTGAAAGATTATTCCTTTTTCATTGAATTGTCTTGGCACCTTTATCAAATTTTATTTGATCATAAATGTAAAGGTTTATTTCTATACTCTCCGTTCCTTTCCATTGATCTATTTGTCTATCTTTATACTGGTACCATATTGTCTCAGTTACTATATGTTTATAGTAAGTTTTGCATTCAGAAAGTATGAATCCTCCAACTGTGTTCTCTTTTTTCGACATTAGTTTTGCTATTCTGGGCCATTTGCATTTCCATATCAATTTTAGGGTCAGCTTATTCATTTTAGTAAAAAAAGAAACAGCTGGAATTTTAATAGAGGTTGTAGTGATATGTAAATGAATTCAGGAACATTTCGATCTTAAAACAGTATTAAGTTTTCCAGTCCATGAGCACAGATGGCTTTCCATTTATTTAGGTGTCCTTTTTAAATTATTTTTTAAAATACTTTGTAGTTTTTCAGTAGATATTTTATACTTTTTTGTTCAATTTATTCCTTTTATATTATTTTAATGCTATTATTAATAGAATTGTTTTCTTAATTTCATTTCCAATTGTTTGTTGCGATTGTATAGAAACAAAGTGGATTTTTGCATAGTGATCTTATATCTTGTAATTTTGCTGAACTTATTTAATAACAGTCCTAATGTTGTTTTGTGAATTTCTTAGTATTTTCCACATATAAGATTTTTATCTCAAGTAGAAATACTTTTACTATTTTATATATAGTAACGTCTGTCTCTTAACCCTGTGTCCCTATTGCATCCCTTCCATCTTCCCTCTCCTCTTTGGTATCTTTGGTATCTTTCTGTATCTGTGAGTCTGTTGCTGTTTTGCATTTACACTCATTTGTATTTTTTTTAGATTCCACATATAAGTCATATACAGTATTTGTCTTTCTCTGTCTGACTTACTTCACTAAGCATAATATTTTCTAGGTCCCTTCACTGCTGCAAATGGCAGTATTTTATTTTTTTTAGTATCTGAGTAATATGCCAGGGTGTGTGTGTGTGTACATACACATACACCACATCTTCTTATGCCAGTTGTTGGCTGATGGGCACATGGGTTGCTTCCATTACTTAGCTGTTATAAACAGGGCTCTGTGAACTTTGGAGTGCATGTGTCTTTTCAAATTAGCATTTTCATTTTTTCCAGACGTGTATGCAGGAGTGGAATTGCTCGATCATAAGAGTAGTTCCATTTTAGTTTTTTGAGACGCCTCCATACTGTTTTCACAGTGGCTGCACCAATTTATATCCCCATCAGTAGTGTATGAGCACTTCCTTTCTCCACATCCTTGCCAGCACTTACTTGTGTTTTTTAATGATAGCCTTTCTGACTGGTGTGAAATGATGTCTCATTTTGGTTTTGATTTGCATTTCCCTGGTAATTAATGAAGTTGAGCATCTTTTTGTGTACTTGTGAGCCATCTGTGCATCTTCTTTGGGAAAAATGTGTATTCAAGTCTTCTGCTTATTTTTTAATTAGAGTTTTTGTTTAAAAAATATTGTTATTTCTGAGGAAGCAATTCATCGTCTTTGATTCTCAGTGTCTTTATAAGATTAATTGATTTCTAAACTCTACAATTCATGTCAGCAATATACTATTGCTGAAAAGTGATGCAAATAAATTAAGAATTTTTTGAACACTAAATGATTAAATATTTAATATTGAATATTAAGAAAAGAACTTGTACACTTCTAGGCCTTCAGCCCAGTTATCCTTGGATTTCCTAAAAATATTTAAATGAGAGAAGAATTTAAAGAATTTATTATTAAATTTCCTAATTGGTTTCATTGTTGACTAAGATTTATAAGTAACAGTCATGGGACTTGGTTCATATTTTTATTTAGATGTTTCTGATATCACTTCTCAGCCTTTTGGCTGAGATCAAGTGTAGATGTTTCTGATATGTTTAGCAGCATTTGCCATTTAAGTGTATTAATTTCATGTGCTCTTAGAAGAACTGTTTGTCTTCAGTCTCTGGTAGCACTGATTGAAAATTTTTGCTTTCTATCCACTAGGTATAACTCGGAAAAACCCCAGAACACCTCTTTCTGATCTCCAGGGCATGAATACGCTAAATGAAAAAAACCAACAGTAAGTATGTTTGGTTTATGTTTTGAAGGAAGTACAGAAGAAATATCTCGAATTCTTAGTAATAATACTTCTGGGGCTTAAAAAATGAAGAAAATCAGACCTTTTAAAAAACCTTCTTAAAACTTTTATAAAGGGTGTAATAAGGTTAGAGTTAACAATAGAGTATATTATCTAAGATTGCTTCTGGTAAAATGGTTGTACAATTTAAAAAAGTTTTCCCAGGATGATTAACAATGAGTTCATATGTTTTCATTTCTGAGACTTTTCAAATGGCATTTTATATCTTTTGCAAAAGTAATGGGTTTTCTGCTTCTTTCCATGGAGAAATCTTACTGGTAAGTAATAACTGAGTAATTTGATTTATATCAAACCATCTGAAATGTTTTCTTTTTCTTTTCTTTAAACTTTTGCCACATTTAAATACTCCAATACCTTTTCTTGATGAATGTGGTAACCACAGCTTACCTTTTACCATTTTCAATGAAGAATTCTTGAGTAAAATTTGAAAGTAACAAGTACAAGTAAAAAAACTCCTGTTTCCTTTGCACATACTATTTTATAAAGATTGTACTTGAAATGAACAAAAGAACATTGTTTAGTATCTAAAGTTTTCTGTGTACATTTTGAACATCAAGAGAATTGAGCTTTTTAGTGCCCTGGTAAGACACTAAAATTAGTATGATCTATATAGAATTTAGAATTATGGTTTAACTTCATTGATCAGGTTTTCCATTTTGAGTTACTATGTCTTTCTAATGTATATTGTCACTTCTCTGCTCCACAACTTTTTTACAACTCTTTATTGCTTATTACAAGAAGTCTTGGTTCGCTATTTTAACTTACAAGAACTTTCACAGCCCAAGTATCCAGCCTCAACTCTACTTATCTTTAATACCAGCAAACTGAATGATTGAATGACTTACTATCTTTGTAGTGTATGTATGACAGTTGGCTGCTGACAAAAATCACCGTTATATGTGCATGTTAGATTTTACTTAAGAACAAATGAAATCATTAGTCTGGTGATCCTCTGTACCTTTATTTCAATATACTGGCAGTGTTCGTACCCTGGTCATTAGAGCTCCCTAACTTAAGGATCTCATTTTTTTTGATTTGTGTAAAAAAAGGAATTGTGACTTTTTGCATTTCCCAAAGCAATTTAATGGTTATAAATTTCCTAATTCCTAATTTGTGGACTTTCTTTCTTTTTATTTTTTTTATTTTTTGACTGCTGTGTGTGGCTTGTGGGACCTTAATTCCCCGACCAGGGACTGAACCTGGGTCACCACAGTGAAAGTGCCATATCCTAACCCCTGGACCACCAGGGAATTCCCAAGTTTGTGTTTCTTTGTGCTGCTTTCAATTTTGGATGTCTGAGGTGATCTGTATGGGCTTCTGTTTTTATTCGTTAGTTGGAATAGTCTGATATTTTGGTTTAAGATTAATTAGTCTGGGTTCAAGCAGCTAACTGAATTTAGGGACTCGTGGAAAGACAATCTAATTTTGTAAAGATGTGTGTATAAGCTCATTTATGAGACCCTTCTTCACAGAGAAATCAATCACACTAGCTTGATTCTTTTCCTTTGCATACAATAAAGAAAGATATTTGGCACTGATGTAATGTTATCAGGATAAGGCCAGCTAGCAGGCCTTAACAGGAGATCCTTCCAGCTTGTATTTGTTGTATTGTTGAGTTTATTTTAGACATATTTTAGAGAAAATTGGTAAGAAGATGGAGAGGATAGAAAAATAGATACTTAGAAAATCAAACGAGTCATGAAATGATTCGCTTGTATATACTGAGTAGAGGTTTTTGGACCTCACTTATGGAATATTCCTAATTAGTGAGTTGTAAATGAAAGAGTAGGACAGCCACTTTTGTGGTGATCTAGGACTAAGAATTGAGGTAGTCTTTGTAAAACAAGGAAATACAAATATAAATTTGTTTTCAGTTGTGTACATTTTCCTTGAGTGAGAGATAAAGGCTTCATTACCTTCCCACTAGTAATGGATAAAGGTTCCAATTTCTCCACATCCTTGTTGTTTTGTTATTGCCTGTCTTAACGGGATTAAAGTAGTATCTCCATGTAGTTTTGGTTTGTATTTCCCTAATACCTAATCATGTTCGGCAACTTTTTATGTGCTTATTGCTGATTTGTATATCTTTTTTGATGATACACATATCTTGTTTGAGCAAATGTCTAGTTTGCCCATAAAATTTTTCTTGTATTTATTCTTCTTTCCACATGTATAAATATAATTGTCTTAAACAAAACCACACCATGCAGTGATACTTTATTTAGATTTGATAATATATGCAGACAATTTTTTATACCGTTAAATAACTATTCTACTACATGATTTTTAATGACCTTATAGACTCCCATTGGTGTGGTTATGACATGATTCCTTCATTTATTTCCAATTGTTGGCTATTTAGTTTGTTTCTAATTTTTTGGTATTAATGAAAATTTTTATAGAGAAAGTTTTTCGTGTTTGATTATTTTCTGTCATTCTTCATTAGAAACTTGACCCAGGAGGATAGAATAAAGCTATTAAAAGATTTTGACGATATTGTCCTGGCTATCTAAAAAGTGGTATAATTTAAGTAAAGAACTAATGGGAAAATACATATTTTAAGGTTATATTCCATTCTTAAATAGTTTCAAAAATAGTGCAAGGAAAATATAGTTTATAGAGTCCTATGTACTCTTCATTCAGTTTTCCTTAAAGAATCTTATATGGTAGTAGTACATTATCAAAACTAGGAAAATTACATAGTTTCATTAATATTAACTAGACTATAGTTTTCACCATTTAAAAAAAAAAAATCTGTGTTTGTATATATGTAGTTTCTTTGCAATTTTATCTCCCTGGTGGCTCAGTGGTAAAGAATCCACCTACCAATGCAGAAAACACAGGTTCAATCCCTGGGTCAGGAAGATCACCTGGAGAGGGAAATAGCAACCCACTCCAGTATTCTTGCCTGGCAAATCCCATGACAGAGGAGCCTGGTGGGCTCTAGTCCATGGGGTCACAATAGAGTCAGACACAACTTAGTGACTAAACAACAGCAACATAGATGTGTGTAACCAGCACCACAGTCAGCCTGCAGAACTCTTTTACCAACATAAAAGAATTTCTTCATACTGCTTCTTTGTATTTTTCTTTTTCTTCCATGTCCCTTTCCTGTCTCTAGCAACCACTAACCTGCTCTTCATTTCTATAGTTTTATTGTTTTGATAATGTTATATACATCAAATTTTATGGTATGAAACTGTCCTCTGCCTTCTTAGGTTCAATGGCTATAGGCCTGTAAATTAAACTAATGAAAGACAGTTAACAGGGAAAAAAGCAAACAGTTTTTATTTCTATTTTATGTACATTAAATATTCTCAGAAAAGAAGTGAAACTCAAAGAAGTGGTTACACTTGGGCTAATATATACTTTTTAAAGGATAGGGATTTTGGACCTGAAACAAAGACAAAAGACATGACGGTATCTTATAATACATTATATTATTTACTGATTGTTAAATGGTACATATAGCTATATGGTGTGCTCATCATGTACTTTTGAATGTGAATGTGGTAGAATCCTAGAAATATTTAGTTCTGAGAGACTAAAAGATTAGTCCAAATTGATCAGTAATCTCTTTGATAAAACCATTTTCTGCTGGTTTAGCATTTTTTCTTAATTTTAACTGTAGTGTTTAAAGCTTTGTTTTATTTTTTTAAGTAAAGTTAAGTTTTAACTTCAGTGTTTAAAGCTTTGTTTTACTTTTAAAAGAAATTTCTGAAGTGTTAGGGATGTCTCAATTAAGGAAATTGTACTATATTTAATTTTTACAGTGAAACATTTGATTTTGCCTGGAATGGCAGAACTGGGATTCGCCAGAGTAAGCTATCAAGTAACACCTCCTTGCTTGATAAAGATGGGATATTCGCTAATTCCGCTAGCAGCAAACTCTTGGAGAGAGCCCATGGGATTCTCACGTTAGTATTGATCAACAATATGGCTTGCCTTTTTTATAACTGATTTAAAGTTTCAGGTTGAAAAAGAAGAGAGGTAATTGTGAAGCATTATTTTCATGAGTAGAATTTTAAGTGAAACAAGATTGAAAAGTAGTCAGAATTTAGAACTGTGACAGTCTCATGTATTATAAAGCTGGTATTTGTTTTCATCTTACTAGAGGATCATGACTGAATGTACTTCTGGAGATGATTCTTTATTGCTCTTTAACAGACTCTACATCCAGAGAGAGCAAATACGGTTAGCTTTTTTTTTAGGATTTCTAGTTTTTAACTGCAGTTGCCCTTTAATTCTGGCAGTCTTAACAAGTTGGGCAGGTAAAATCTCTTACAAAATGGTGAATGGGACCACATACAGTTGACCATTCAACAATGCCTGGGTTAGAGGTGCCAACCTTCTGCACAATGGAAAATATATGTGTTTCTTATAGTCAGCCCTCTATATCCACTGCTCCTCAGTATCTGTGATTCTACATCCACAGATTCAGCCAATCTCAGATCAAGTAGTACTGTTGTAGTTCATGTTGAAAGAATTCCATGTGTAACTGGACCCTTACAGTCTAAACTCATGTTGTTCAAGGGGCACCGGTATGGTGATACATAATACTTGCCAAAACCTGCTATTTCTCCTTACCTGATATAGAACTGGGTTCAGCATATAGGTATTAACCATGCATGGGAACCTGTAAAAAGTTCTTACCTACCTATATCAATATATTTAAAACATTTCCAAAGCATATTTTTTAACCATTAGCTAGAAGTATGACTGGATTATATTTCTTAATCCCTAAATCATCTCTTAACAGTGCTAATAGACTCAATTTATATGTCATGCTACATTTCAGAATTGTGAATAAACTCATTTAATCCTCACAGCAACTCTGTGAGGTTGATAGTATTATCTTTCTTACATTGTCTTACATTATCATTTTTACATGTTTAAAACCATGTTTTACAACTTTAAAACCATGTTTTAAAGAGATTAAAATCATACCTTGGAAGGTGATAGAACTCAGATTCAACAAGCCCAGGTCTTCCTGATTCCCCAGCCCATGTTCATAAGCACTGGGTTTTATTCCTTTTTTGTAGCCATTAAAAAAAAAAAAAGTTTGATCAAAGTGTGATATTGAATTATGAATAAGGAATAAAAGGGCAGAGCAGAATTTTTAGTTTCTGAAAATGGAAGATCATAAGTCTTAGTGAAAAGTACATTTTAATAATTCATGAAATTAGGCATCTTTTTAAGTTTAAAATGACAAAAGCAAAGCCTCTGTAGGTTAAGAATGCAGAGCCCTGTTAGGGTCCAAAAGAAAATGAAACTTGAGCTTTGAATCTACATCATGTTACTGATCATCAAGCTCAATCTGTTTGTACCTGTATTATGGAGCAGGCATGTCTTTACTTTGCTTATCCTTCCTTCCCAAAGGTGCCTGCTTAGTTGAATTAGACAGTGTTTCATTTAAAGGACCTATAACTTGGAAGTGGGTATATAATGTTCTTTTTGAGGAGAACTTGAAATTCATCTTTCCGATGTGGTTGGGTTTTTTTTTTTTTCTTCTAATGTAAGATTTGTCTCTATAGGAGAAACAAAAATTTCAAATCCAAACCTGGGCTTCCAAAGGTGAGTATTATGAAAATATTTTCTCCTTTGTACCTCACTTCATGTTTGTTCTTTTTTTTAATTCATGCAAACAATCTTTAGAAATCATAAACAAGAAATATCTTATTTGCACACCAAATACAGATTAATTATGTATGTTCAGTTAAAACCATTTTAGCAATAATGCTGGATGTTATTATGAAATGGCAAAGCTTAATGCTGGTAAATATTTGTGATATATCTCACTTTCTAGTGTTTGAAAAGCTTCTGAATATAAATGTAAATTTTTGTTGAGTAATTGCCTCTGCATAGATTTTTTTCATTCCTCCTTAAATCAGGTTAAGGAAACATTCTGAATTTTATCTAATTAAAAAATTTTATCTGATTTAAAAATAATTTCTGTCATCATCATTAGCATTAGTTAGCCTGGTTTTTCTATAAAAGTCCAGTTAGACTTGGCAGGCTCATCTGGCCTGGGTTATAACTACTTGGCTCTGCTGTCATAGCACAAATGCAGCTGTAGACAATATGTAACTGAATGACTGTGACTGTGTTCTAATAAAACTTTATTTATGGATACTGAAACTTGAATTTCATATAATTTTTTTCAACCATAGAAATCTTATAAAAACAATGGACATAATTTGGCCCAGGACTTGTAATTTGCTTACTCTAATCTGCATGCCAAAATGTTTATTAGATTTACTAAAGAACAGTCTTAGAGTTTTTCTTTCTCCTGTGCCCTTCCAAAGGAGTCATGTCATTAACTTTGTTAATGAACATAACTCAAAAATTTTAAAAGAACTGAAAAAAAGCTGTTTATTTTTAAAATTCTCTAGTTTAAGAAACAAGAAAATGAATCTGTAGTTTTTCCTTCTGCTTAAGTCGTCTTATATTTCCAAAGAAAATTGAATGCATTGCTGATGTGGTTTGTGGTAGTGGCAAATGTGTTTTAAACCACAAAGAAAATTTACTGAGTGGTTTGTGATTATGTTCTTATCATAAAAAATTTTATGTAGAGAGGAAAGGAGACCTCTCCTCTTCATTTGTGTTTCTTTTTTTTTCCTTCACTGTCTCATTAGCCTTTTAAAATTTTGAATGCCACCTGTGGATCTAGTGTTTGCCCTGTTCTTTTTATTCTCTTCAGATGGATAACTTATTTTTTTTAATTGAAGTATAGTTGATTTAAAATGTTGTATTAATTTCTGCTATACAGCAAAGTGACTCCTTGTATCTATATATACATTGTTTTGTAACTTCTTAAACTTCATATGATAGTCAACAAGAATATGTTAGATATATCTGAAGTCAATAATTCTATTCAGTTATCACAGGAATCCCATCTATTTCTCAATTTTTTAAAATTGAATATAGCTAATTTTTTTGTTTATTTTAGTGTCTTGTGTATTCAAGGATATATATTTAGTAGTAGAGAGGCAACATAGTCTATGAGAGTATAGACCTTGGAGTAAAACTGACCTACATTCAAATGATGGATCTGTTGTTACTTGCTCTCTGATCTTTGGAGTAAATTCTCTAACTTGTCTTAACTTCTGTCTCTTCATTTGTAGTGTGGGGGATAATATATGTTAGGATGAAATACATATATTTGGTATGTGCATGATTATTGTTGTTGTTGCTAAGTCGTGTCCAACTCTTTTGTGACCCCGTGGACTGTAGCATACCAGGCTCCTCTGTCCATGCGATTTCCCAGGCAAGAATCCTGGAGTGGAAAAAAAAAAAAGAATCCTGGAGTAGGTTGCCATTTCCTACTCCAGAGGATCTTCCTGGCTCAGGGACCAAACTTCTGTCTCTTGCTTTGGCAGCAGGCGGTCACCACTGAGCCACCAGGGCAGCCCATGTGCATGATTAGTGTTCAGTAAATGATTATTTTCTTCATATTTTCTACCAAGATGTTAGAGTTGAATTTGTGGCTTATATGTGTACATACATATGTGTATAATGTGTAGTTTGTTTAATAACCTCACTCTTCATCTTAGTTTCCTACCCTTATTTAAATATACCTTATTTTTTCTAATTATGCTTAGTGAATGTTTTGCTTGTTTCTTTCAGTCCAGTTCAAATCAAGGCAAAATAAATTTTTATATTTATAAAATTAAATTACCAGATCCTAGGTCCTCATTGACCATGGTCATTTCTGTCTAAGATATTTCTGTTGCATTAAGTTAGTTTTGTACGTGGTGTGGAAGGAAGCAGCAGCAATGCAGATAACCTAAACTTTTTTTCGCTTTTGCTCTTTTGTGAAATCTGAAACTGCTTTGTTACCTTGAGTGTGAATCATTGATGTACATATTCCTACAACTTTTATTGCTACTGGAAATAAGGTTCAGTCACTTGTATTAAGGGCATCTCTAGCATCTCATTTTATTGATAAAGGTAAGATTTAGAATGACCTTTTTTTTTTTTTTTTTTCTACAATTCTGAATAAATGCAGGCAAATATTAAACACATGTAAGTAACCTCCAACAGCCCTTCAGTTCAGTTCAGTTGCTCAGTCGTGTCCGAATCTTTGCGACCCCATGAATCGCAGCACGCCAGGCCTCCCTGTCCATCACCAACTCCCAGTTTACTCTAACTCATGTCCATTGAGTCGGTGATGCCATCCAGCCATCTCATCCTCTGTCGTCCCCTTCTCCTCCTGCCTCCAATCCCTCCCAGCATCAGGGTCTTTTCCAACAAGTCAACTCTTCGCATGAGGTGGCCAAAGTACTGGAGTTTCAGCTTCAGCATCAGTCCTTCCAATGAACACCCAAGACTGATCTCCTTTAGGATGGACTGGTGGGATCTCCTTGCAGTCCAAGGGACTCTCAGGAGTCTTCTCCAACACCATAGTTCAAAAGCATCAATTTTTCGACGCTCAGCTTTCTTCACAGTCCAAGTCTCACATTCATACATGACCACCGGAAAAACCATAGCCTTGACTAGACGGACGTTAGTTGGCAAAGTAATGTCTCTGCTTTTTAATATGCTGTCTAGGTTGGTCATAACTTTCCTTCCAAGGAGTAAATGTCTTTTAATTTCATGGCTGCAATCACCATCTGCAGTGATTTTGGAGCCCAAAAAATAAAGTCTGACACTGTTTCCACTGTTTCCCCATCTATCTGCCATGAAGTCATGGCCCCGGATGCCATGATCTTAGTTTTCTGAATGTTGAGCTTTAAGCCAACTTTTTCACTCTCCTCTTTCACTTTCATCAAGAGGCTTTTTAGTTCCTCTTCACTTTCTGCCATAAGGGTGGTGTCATCTGCCTATCTGAGGTTATTGGTATTTCTCCCAGAAGGCTTGATTCCAGCTTGTCTTCTTCCAGCCCAGCGTTTCTCATGATGTATTCTGCATATAAGTTAAATAAGCAGGGTGACAATATACAGCCTTGACGTGCTCCTTTCCCTATTTGGAGCCAGTCTGTTGTTCCATGTCAAGTCTGACTGTTGCTTCCTGACCTGCATACAGGTTTCTCAAGAGGCAGGTCTGGTGGCCTGGTGTCCCTAATAGCCCTTAGCTCTCTGTTACTGTAGTGCTGTTTGATAGTGCGCGTTTCCTCTAGAGAGTGCTTTCCCTCTCATACCTTGAAGCCATCAATCACTTCTATTAAATATATCTGTGTAATTTGATCTGTCTTTAAATTTCTAGTCTTTCTAAATTTCTAATCTTTCTAAATGTCTCTAAATTTCTAGTCTAGTTCCACTGTTGTACATTTCTACTGTGACATCCTGCTCATATCTCAGCCCTAACAGATTTTGCTGTGTCACTCCCCTACTGAATTTTGTAGTCGCTCAGGCTCAAACCTTGAAGATAAGTTTATCATCCATTTTAGTTCTCTTTAACAGCATGAGCAATATCTTCTTAATCTTTGTATCTACAGCACCTTGCACAGCAGGCAGTAAATAATTGTTTAAAAAAGAAAGAACTGACTAATCTGAATAAGCTAAACAATGAAGATGGAGTTAAGAAAGGAATAAAGTAGAAAACGAACAGAAGACCTAAGAAAGGAATTAAATCCATATCTGTTTTCTGCTAGATCTTGGACCCGCATTTCAGTCCTTGTCACATCATGCTGGGCTATTGAAGCTGTCCCTTAACTGGTTTTATCTCTTTCTTGCCTTCTTAGCCTCCTGTCCACTGCCTTGTTCTGCTCTGCCTTATATCTCCATTCTTCCTTGCACTGTTTTATCTTCATAAATCAGAATAACCCTGAGATTATCATTTATTTTTTTTAATGTCCTTATAGTCAGTTGCCTTGTACTTGAATGCAATGTATTCTGACCACTTAGAACAGAACTGGATCTGTAGTAATCACTGAATATTTCTTGATAGATCTAATCATGATGAGTTTCATGGACAGAAGTCTGAGGAAACATTGTTCAAAAATCATTACTTGTTAACCATTCTTTCTTTCATCCCGCTAAGTTTGCAGAACCAGGGGCTTTCCTGGTGGTTCAGACGGTAAAGAATCTACCTGCAATGCGGGAGATTGAACCCAAGCCTGGCTTCAGTCCCTGGGTTGGGAAAATCCCCTGGAGGAGGGCATGGCAACCCACTCCAGTACGCTTGCCTGGAGCTTGTCTATGGGGCAGAGCCTGGTGGGCTACAATCTATGGGGTTGCAAAGAGTCAGACACGACTGAGCATCTGAGCATGGCACATGCAGAATCAGACACTGTTTTAGACTTTGTTAGTGCAGGGGTAAGCAGTCTAGTCACAAGAACTCTTGCTGTCTTATCGTGATGCTTTGAGAGAAAGAGAAAAACAATAAAAGATTAAGATGAAATGACATGTTATTAGCATACAGGTGGGCTACTTTTGGGGTATGCAAGTAATAGCTTTATGAAAAAGTTTGTGTATTTAAGCTATAAGTTGAATATTAAGAACAATCAACCCATGTAAAGGTCTAATATTGCAAACAAATGAAAAAATTGGAAAGATCTGGAGATAAGAATGAATGTGGATTTTTTGTTTTGGGTTTTTTGGTTTGTTTGACTTTTCCAATTAAATTCCACGAAGGGAAGGATTTAAACTTAAGTAAAAACTTTGAAAATTCAACACACACATGCCATTATATATTTATGTAAATATATTATTGTTTTGTGTGATTTTTTTTGGTCAAGAGTATTTGCAGATATTTTTCCATGTCAGAATACAGGTTTATAGTATTTTTAGGAGCTGTACAGTGTTCAGTTGTGTGGATGAACTTCATGAAAAAAGTTTCGTGTAGTTCATTATCTCTCGTCAGAATTTTTCACTGTGTTTTTGAAGTACATTTTCAGAAGTTATATTCGATCTCGCCTTAGATAAATACATAGACATGAAATTGCTTAATATCAGGAAGGTTATAAGGATTTTCATTCCTAAGAACAATACATAAATATGCCTGTTTTATGTATACTGGATTTTATCGGTCTTTATATGTTTGCCAATTGAACGTGCAGTAAATCTCCTTAAAGAAAACGTGTGTTTCTTTGATTAAAGTGAGATTGATTGTCATTATGTTCCCTGTCATGTATATTTTAAGAACTGCCTGTTGAAATCTTCTGCTCGTTTATGATCACAGGACATGTTCTTTTAAGCATATTTTTTTTTTACTGTTCTTATATATAGATGATAAGTATTTGTTGAAGAATTTTTTTTTCCCTAGGTAGAATTGTTTAAATGTGTATTATACTTATATTACCACTTGGGAAGTTTTTGTTTTTTGTCAAAATTAATACTGTTTAGTCTTCTATATTTATCATGCTTTTAGCTCCAATCTCTGCTTCTCATACAATGAAACTTTTTCTGCTTTGTAAATAACATAAGATTGTGCATCTGTATAGAAACATTCTTTCCATTGACAAACTCACTGCCATAAATTAGTAGGATTTTCAAAATTGGTTAGTGATTGGCTAAAAGAAGCTCCAAAATCCTTTATTAATACCCTGTTTTGTATTCTTTAGTTGCTTTATGTGTAACTTCTATATTATTAATAATTAGGACTTAAGGATGCAGGTTGATAAGGGACTGTATTTTTTTTTTCCTGTTTATGTGTTCCTGACTTACTTACTGTATAGTCTAGGGATTGAATTTACTTTATTGTCTCTATGAGTCAGGATTCAATTCAAGTTACTAATCACTGTGGATATGTTTAAGTAGTAAAAGAAGATACTGCTCCTTGGTGTCCAGCTCTTTGCGACCCCATGAATTGTAGCCCACCAGGCTCCTCTGTACATGGAATTCTCTGGGCAAGAATACTGGAGTGGGTAGCCCTTCCCTTCTCCAGGGGATCTTCCTGACCCAGGGAGTGAATCCGGATCTTTTGCATTGAGGGTGGATTCTTTACCATTTGAGTCACCAGGGAAGCCCCCCTTTTAAGTATAAAGGGTCTTAATTCAAAGAGGTGCTTACAGAAATCATCAGAAGTTACCGAGCAGACCTGACCTCAGCTGTACTCCGAAAGCTAGAAAATGAGGAAGCTGCAATCATTGTACTTGCTTCCAGTCTCATGAAGAAGCTGCTATAATTATTGGCTTCTGTACTAAGGTGCTTTTACTAGAGTTGCAGTGACAACACAGATGCCCTGCATAGTGTTCTCAACATTCAAAAGTAGTGCCTGGACACTGGGGCAACAGAAGGCTGAAGTACTTTTGTATACATGTTTGCCAGCAGAAACAAGCTAGTAGCAAAACCCTCTGCCTTGGTTCAATCAGTTCAGTTCAATCGCTCAGTAGTGTCTCTTTGCGACCCCATGGACTGCAGCATGCCAGGCCTCCCTGTCCATTGCTGATTCCCAGAGTTTACTCAAATTCATGTCCATTGAGTCGGTGATGCCGTCCAACCATCCCATCCTCTGTCATCCCATTCTCCTCCTGCCTTCAACCTTTCCCAGTATCAGAATCTTTTCCAATGAGTCAGTTCTTTGCGTCAGGTGACCAAAGTATTGGAGTTTCAGCTTCAACATCAGTCATTCCAATGAATATTGAGGACTGATTTCCTTTAGGATGGACTGGTTGGATCTCCTTGCAGTCCAGGGGACTCTCAAGAGTCTTCTCCAACACCACATCAATTCTTCAGTGCTCAGCTTTCTTTATAGTCCAATTCTCACATCCGTACATGACTACTGGAAAAACCATAGATTTGACTAGATGGACATTTGTTGGCAAAGTAATGTCTCTGCTTTTTATTTTATTTTATTTTTTTCATTTATTTTTATTAGTTGGAGGCTAATTACTTCACAGCATTGCTGTGGGTTTTGTCATACATTGACATGAATCAGCCATGGAGTTACATGTATTCCCCATCCCGATCCCCCCTCCCACCTCCCTCTCCACCCGATTCCTCTGGGTCTTCCCAGTGCACCAGGCCCGAGCACTTGACTCATGCATCCAACCTGGGCTGATGATCTGTTTCACCCTAGATAATATACATGCTGTTCTCTCGAAACTTCTCACCCTCGCCTTCTCCCACAGAGTCCAAAAGTCTGTTTGGTACATTTGTGTCTCTTTTTCTGTTTTGCATATAGGGTTATCATTACCATCTTTCTAAATTCCATATATATGTGTTAGTATGCTGTAATGTTCTTTGTCTTTCTGGCTTACTTTACTCTGTATAATGGGCTCCAGTTTCATCCATCTCATTAGAACTGATTCAAATGAATTCTTTTTAACAGTTGAGTAATATTCCATGGTGTATATGTACCACGACTTCCTTATCCATTCGTCTGCTGATGGGCATCTAGGTTGCTTCCGTGTCCTGGCTATTATAAACAGTGCTGCGATGAACACTGGGGTGCACGTGTCTCTTTCAGATATGGTTTCCTCAGTTGTGTATGCCCAGAAGTGGTATTGCTGGGTCACATGGCAATTCTATTTCCAGTTTTTTAAGAAATCTCCACACTGTTCTCCATTGTGGCTGTACTAGTTTGCATTCCCACCAACAGTGTAAGAGGGTTCCCTTTTCTCCACACCCTCTCCAGCATTTATTGCTTGTAGACTTTTGGATAACAGCCATCCTGACTGGCGTGTAATGGTACCTCATTGTGGTTTTGATTTGCATTTCTCTGATAATGAGTGATGTTGAGCATCTTTTCCTGTGTTTGTTAGCCATCTGTATGTCTTCTTTGGAGAAATGTCTGTTTAGTTCTTTGGCCCATTTTTTGATTGGGTCATTTATTTTTCTGGAATTGAGCTTCAGGAGTTGCTTGTATATTTTTGAGATTAATCCTTTGTCTGTTTCCTCATTTGCTATTATTTTCTCCCAATCTGAGGGCTATCTTTTCACCTTACTTACAGTTTCCTTTGTTGTGCAAAAGCTTTTAAGTTTCATTAGGTCCCATTTGTTTATTTTTGCTTTTATTTCCAATATTCTGGGAGGCGGGTCATAGAGGATCCTGCTGTGATTTATGTCGGTGAGTTTTTTGCCTATGTTCTCCTCTAGGAGTTTTATAGTTTCTGGTCTTACATTTAGATCTTTAATCCATTTTGAGTTTATTTTTGTGTATGGTGTTAGAAAGTGTTCTAGTTTCATTCTTTTACAAGTGGTTGACCAGTTTTCCCAGCACCACTTGTTAAAGAGGTTGTCTTTTTTCCATTGTACATCCTTGCCTCCTTTGTCGAAGGTAAGGTGTTCATAGGTTCGTGGATTTATCTCTGGGCTTTCTATTCTGTTCCATTGATCTATATTTCTGTCTTTGTGCCAGTGCCATACTGTCTTGATGACTGTGGCTTTGTAGTAGAGTCTCAAGTCAGGCAGGTTGATTCCTACAGTTCCACTCTTCTTTCTCAAGATTGCTTTGGCTATTTGAGGTTTTTTGTATTTCCATACAAATTGTGAAAATATTTGTTCTAGTTCTGTGAGAAATACCGTTGGTAGCTTGATAGGGATTGCATTGAATCTATAGATTGCTTTGGGTAGAATAGCCATTTTGACAATATTGATTCTTCCAATCCATGAACACGGTATGTTTCTCCATGTGTTTGTGTCCTCTTTGATTTCTTTCATCAGTGTTTTATAGTTTTCTATGTATAGGTCTTTTGTTTCTTTAGGTAGATATACTCCTAAGTATTTTATTCTTTTTGTTGCAATGGTGAATGATATTGTTTCCTTAATTTCTCCTTCTGTTTTCTCATTGTTAGTATATAGGAATGCAAGGGATTTCTGTGTGTTAATTTTATACCCTGCAACTTTACTATATTCATTGATTAGCTCTAGTAATTTTCTGGAAGAGTCTTTAGGGTTTTCTATGTAGAGGATCATGTCATCTGCAAACAGCGAGAGTTTCACTTCTTCTTTTCCTCTCTGGATTCCTTTTACTTCTTTTTCTGCTCTGACTGCTGTGGCCAAAACTTCCAAAACTATGTTGAATAGTAGTGGTGAGAGTGGGCACCCTTGTCTTGTTCCTGATTTCAGGGGAAATGCTTTCAATTTTTCACCATTGAGGGTAATGCTTGCTGTGGGTTTGTCATATATCTGTCTCTGCTTTTTAATATGTTGTCCAGGTTGATGCTAACTTTTCTTCCAAGGAGCAAGCATCTTTTAATTTAATGGCTGCAGTCACCATCTGCAGTGATTTTGGAGCCCCCAAAAATAAAGTCTGTCACTATTTCCACTGTTTCCCCATCTATTTGCCATGAAGTGATGGGACAAGATGCCATGGTCTTAGTTTTCTGAATGTTGAGTTTTAAGCCAACATTTTCACTCTCTTTCAGTTTCATCAAGAGACTTTTTAGTTGTTCTTTGCTTTCTGCCATAAGGGTGGTGTCATCTGCATATCTGAGGTTATTGATATTTCTCCCTGCAATCTTGATTCCAGCTTGTGCTTCATCCAGCCCAGCGTTTCTCATGATGTACTCTGCATATAAGTTAAATAAGTGGGGTGACAGTATACAGCCTTGATGTGCTTCTTTCCCTATTTGGAACCAGTCATTTATTCCATGTCTAGTCTAACTGTTGCTTCCTGACCTGCATACAGATTTCTCAAGAGGTAGGTCAGGTGATCTGGTATTCCCATCTCTTTAAGAATTTTTCATAGTTTGTTGTGGTCCACACAGTCAAAGACTTTGGCATAAAGCAGAAGTAGATGTTTTTCTGAAACTCTCTCGCTTTTCTAATTCTCCAACAGATGTTGGCAATTCAATCTCTGGTTCTTCTGTCTTTTCTAAATCCATCTTGAACATATGGAAGTTCACAGTTCATGTACTATTGAAGCCTAGTTTGGAGAATTTTGAGCATTACTTTACTAGTGTGTAAGATGAGTGCAAAAATGCAGTAGTTTGAGCATTCTCTGTCATTGCCTTTCTTTGGAGTTGGAATGAAAACTGACCTTTTCCACTCCTGTGGCCACTGCTGAGTTTTCCAAATTTGCTGGCATATTGAGTGCAGCACTTTCACACCATCTCTTTTTTTTTTTTTTTTTTTTTTAGTTGGAGGCTAATTACTTCACAGCATTTCAGTGGGTTTTGTCATACATTGATATGAATCAGCCATAGAGTTACACGTATTCCCCATCCCGATCCCCCCTCCCACCTCCCTCTCCACTCGATTCCTCTGGGTCTTCCCAGTGCACCACCCCGAGCACTTGTCTCATGCATCCCACCTGGGCTGGTGATCTGTTTCACCATAGATAATATATATGCTGTTCTTTCAAAATATCCCACCCTCACCTTCTCCCACAGAGTTCAAAAGTCTGTTCTGTACTTCTGTGTCTCTTTTTCTGTTTTGCATATAAGGTTATCATTACCATCTTTCTAAATTCCATATATATGTGTTAGTATGCTGTAATGTTCTTTATCTTTCTGGCTTACTTCACTCTGTATAATGGGCTCCAGTTTCATTCATCTCATTAGAACTGATTCACATGAATTCTTTTTAACGGCTGAGTAATATTCCATGGTGTATATGTACCACAGCTTCCTTATCCATTCATCTGTTCACAGCATCATTTTTAGGATTTGAAATACCTCAACTGGAACTTCGTCACCTCCACTAGCTTTGTTTGTAGTGATGCTTCCTTCCTAAGGCCCACTTGACTTCACATTCCCAGATGTCTGGCTCTAGGTTGGTGATCACACCATCATGATTATCTGGGTGTTGAAGATCTTTTTTTGTATAGTTATTATGTGTATTCTTGCCACCTCTTCTTAATATCTTCTGCTTCTATTAGGTCCATACCATTTCTGTCCTTTATTGTACCCATCTTTGCATGAAATGTTCTATTGGTAGCTCTAAGTTTCTTGAATAAATCTCTAGACTTTCCCGTTCTATTGTTTTCCTCTATTTCTTTTCATTGATCACTGAGGAAGGCTTTCTTATCTCTGCTTGTTATTCTTTGGAACTCTGCATTCAGATGGGTGTATCTTTCCTTTTCTCCTTAGCCTTATGCTTTTCTTCTTTTCACAGCTATTTGTCAGGCCTCCTCAGACAGCCATTTTGTCTTTTTGCATTTCTTTTCCTTGGGGATGGTATTGATCCCTGCCTCCTGTACAGTGTCACAAGCCTCCGTCCATAGTTTTTCTGCACTCTGTCTCTCAGATCTTATCTCTTGAATCTGCCTTGGTTAGACCTTCCCAGTTTAATGTGTGAGAATTGAGGAACTTAAATTATATCCACAACCTGAGATGTAAGAGTTTGAGAAATGCAGTTTCTTTTTTAGCTGAACAACTTCTGCCAGAAAGCAGAAGATGTGTAGAGTGGATATTGAATATTAATCTCCCATATTCACCACAGTCATATATAGGAATAATAAATACTGGCTTAAAACGTTGTTTTTCCTATTCTTAGATCAATTTATGTGAAGAATTTGATTTCTTCCCCTTGTTTTTCAGCATTTGCTAGAAGTAAAGTCTTTAAAGCATCTGACAAGATTGACCCTACAGGATCGCATTACCAAGTCTCTTCTTCATTTGCACAAGAAGAAGAAACCTCCCAGCATCAGTGCCCAGTTTCAGGTTGTTTCCTATTTACTTTTTTTTTCCTTTTATTTTTAACAAAGAGGAATCTGTTTTGTTCAGATTGACATTACAAGGTCATAGTGATCTGCAAGATTTACGCGACTAAAAAGTTATATTAGAATGACCGTTTTGGTTGGAAGTACCAAAGATGGGAGAAAAATCAGGTGCTTTTATTCATCTCTGGGGTGTACGTATCCCAAAGAGGAATTCGTTATATTCACCTTGAGGAGAAAAGCACCAGAAAGTTCACTGCCCAGATGTGGCACTGTTACCGCCATTATGTATGTTTTTTTTTTCTCTGTATGTTTAAACCACATGCTAGTGCCATCATTATTTAACTAAATGGAATTGTAAGGTTTTTCTTGACTTTTTATTTTAGTTTTGTATATATAGGAATCTGGATCATTTTATTGTGACTGTGCATTTAGGAATAAATACAATCATAATAAATTAACGAAATCACCTCCAGAATTAATTTTAAAATACTCATTTTTCCTCTTCTTATCAGATTATCTCTAATATTCTGTTCACTTGCTAGATATTTATGAAAATGAGCTGAAAATCTGAAGGGTAATGGTATTTTAGATAATTTTATTCTACCTTGTGCTTTATCACTCACAGAAGCAGTACTAACTAAAGCATTGTTAACTAAAAATTTCTTTATCTACTGATAGCTATATTTCTATTTTTTAGCACTTTTTCAGTGCTCTTTTTTAATCCAGGATATCTAAATGTAAATTATCTACTAACATATCACTGGATATGATCTTGTTTGATTTATAAGCACATTCCTTCAACCTCTAAGCTAGAAATGTCATTTTATTTTAGACAATTTTCACCATAGCCCCAGAGAAAAATTTGATTCTATAAAAGCTACTTGGTCAAATGTTCTTTCTTCAAAAAAAAAAAAAAAAACAAGATTAAAGAGCCAAATAACTTACTACGTCCTAGTAAAGTTAAAGGAAAGACAATTGAATATATGATGGAAGCTCTGCCATGAATTTTACACAAACCTTCTTAAATCACAATCCTGTGGCTTAATGGTATTTGATTATTTAAAAAGAGAGAGGTGTTGCTTGGCCCTATTTATCTAAGGAAGCATTAGTCTCCTTTGCATGATTAGGACGAGTAGAACCATTAAGCTGTTGTCTCCTTTGTTTTATCATTTTGGTTCTTTTACAGGTGCCTCTTTATCAAACTCAGTCTTTAATCTGAAGAATACCCGTTATAGCTACTACAATTAAAGCTTAATTACAATCCTATAATGTCCCTTAAAATCCCCAAAATTTAGGAATTATGGATATTTTCAAATTATATTCATGTATTTAGCATTTACAAAGAGTCATCTGTAATGTTTCTGATACACTATTAAATATTATAAGAGTAATGAATTAATTTTTCTAAACTTTTTATTATTTAGAAAATACAGTGAACAAAAACAAATGAAAATCATTTACCATCCAGAAACATAATGATGAATGTACTACATTTGCCATATTCCTTATTAAATATTTATACATATTTATACATATGCATTATCTATTTTTCCTCCAATTCTGTGAGATAAATACCATCATTCTTATTGTACAGATGAGGAAATTAGAAGTGATAAGATGAATGGCAGCCAGGTGTCTATGACTTCACACCCTTCTTGTGAATGAATGTTTCTTTTCATCAAAGTGAAATTGTAGAACTCATGAAGGATTAACTGATATAGGAATTGCCCTTCTATTATGAACATCTAGAAAACTAGGCAAAAAGTAAAAATAGTGTTTTTAATTATCAGACAATAAGCATTACAGGATTATGATCCCTGGGAAAAGGGAAATAAATGAGGCAAGTCCCAGGTTACTGCACAAAGATAGTTTGCTGTAGCCCAGGGAGAGGGAGCCCAAACAAATGCCAAAGAACCTACCCTCACAAAGCTTAATAAAAGTAAGTCTTGAAGAATCAAAATGATCCTGTGTAAGTCAACCCCAGGGGCAACTGTTTGTTGCTCTTTAAAGAAATACAGCAAAATCAAAGAATATAAAATCACTCCAGTGTTCAATCTGAAATTATTAGGCATGTGAAGAATCAGGGAAAGAACCACCCATAACAAGACAGAAAAGTTAATCATTAGAAACAGATTGTAAAAATAACAAAGATGATGGAAATAGTAGATGAGGATCTCAAATAGCTATTATAAAACCCTATAAGTATGTCCAGAGATATAAGAAAGATGTGAATAATAATGAGAAAAAAAATAGAAGACAGGAAAAAGACACAAATGATTAATCATTTCAGAGATTAAAATTGTAATATTTGGAAATGAAATAAACTAGTTGGGATTAGTGCCGAAGTAGTGAATTAGAGTTTACATTTACTTTAAAATGCAGAGAGATGTAATAAACGATGATGGAGGAAAAAATGAAAAAAAGCATTAGCAGCTTGTGGGAAAATATTAAGTCATTGAACATAGGTGTAATTGACATCTAAGAAGGAAAGGCAGAAGAGGGGGGATACAGAAAAAATTTTGAAGAAATAATGACCAAAATATTTTCTGATTTTTATGAATAATATAGGCTCAAATATCAAAGAATCTCAAGTCCCAAGCAAAACACCTCCCCGCCAAGCATATCAAGACACATCACATCAAATTGTTAAAGCCAGTTAAAAAAAGAAAATTTTAAATACAACCAAAGAAAAAAGATATTTTTGTTCTATGAAATGAAAATAAGAATAACAGTACGTTTCTCATCATAAACTATGAAAGCCAGAGTTCGAGTAGTATTTTTGAAAGCCTGAAAGAAAAAGAAATTGTCACTCTAAAATTCTCTGCACAAGTGAGTAGTGAAGGTTAGAGACTTTCTTAGACAAACAGAAGTTGAGAGATTGCAGTTCCAGGAAATCTGCAATATAAGAATGCTAAATTTGGAATAAAAATGATGAGAAAACCACAGAATTTGGATCTATACAAAACATTAAGATTGCCAGAATGACAGAATGTAACTATTAAAAAGTTTTTTCTTCTTTGAATCTTTAAAAATAGATAATGGATTGTAGAAGACAAAAATACTAGTATGTTGTATGGTATACAAATAAGACATATGATGAAGTAGCACAGAAGGGAGGCTAAATGTAAGTTTATTCTGTTGTGAATTTTACTCTATATAGTCAAAGGGGACCGAAAATTTTTAAGTATTTTAAAAAGAAATGAGAATAAAGCATGAAAATTTGTGCAGTGCATCTAAAGTAATATTCCAAAGTTAATTTATAATAATAAATTCTCTTATTAGAAAAAGTAAAAGACTCACGTCAGTAATCTAAGGTTCTACCCTAGGAAACTAGGAAAAGAAAAACATTAAACCCAAAGCAAGCAGGAGTGAATGATAAAGTGGAATCATCAATGAAATGAAAAACAGAAAAATAATAAGAGAAAACCTGATGAAATAAAAAATCTGGCTCTTGGAAAATATCAGAAAGTTTGTAACCCTCCAGTTAGACTAACCTGGGAAAAGCAGGCAGAGCACAAATGGTCAGCATCAGGAATGGAAGAGAGAGCGTCGTTACACAGGAGACTGCTACCTTCCTGGGTATCCTCCTGCGGGAGTCCCCAACCTCTGGGGTCTAATGCCTGGTAATCGGAGGTGGAGCTGATGTCATCATAATAGAAATAAAGTGCACAGTCAATGTAGTGCACTTGAATCATCCTGAAACTATCCCCCTCCCACCCAGCTCCAGTTCATGGAAAAACTTTCTTCCATGAACCTGGCCCCTTGTGTCAGAAAGGTTGGGGACTGCTGCCCTACTGAATGGCTTTCCCAAAGTTGCTCTAATACTGCATGCATTTGAATAAAATTGTTTCATGAAATCTGAAGAAAAGTAAAAAATATGTTGTAAACTTGTTGTGTAGTTGCTAAGTCATGTCCAACTCTGGGACCCCAAGGACTGTTGCCTGCCAGGCTCCTCTATCCATGGGATTTCCCAGGCAAGAATACTGGAGTAGATTGCCATTTCCTTTTCCAGGGGATCTTTCCAAACCAGGGATTGAAATGTTGCCTGCTTGGCAGGTGGATTCTTTACCACTCAGCCACCTGGGAAGCCCCCATCATATATTTAGTTGACTATAAAATTATTTGCAGTATTTACCATTGCCAGTCTCTCAACTTTAAGGTTAAACTGCCATCCTTGTCCTTAACTGGCCTCAGTTTAATCAGTATGGCATTGTACACAATTTGCTTTTCAGAAACAAACCTGGTTCTGTGTTTATCACTTGTTCTTGCATATTTTACCAACATCATAAGTCATTTGTGTCCAGTTTGGAATGAGAGACAGTGCTAACTATATTGCTTTGTACTGCAGGCCTCATTAAGCAAGCTGATGGAAACACTTGGTCAAGCAGAACCGTATTTTGTAAAATGCATTCGCTCTAATGCTGAAAAGGTAAGAATGTCCCTTGAATGAGAGCTTCTAGCTTGGGTTACTTCAAACCAAACTTTAAAGTCGTTCTAAGGAGGATATGTGGAAACGAAGCTGTTTATAATCTTTGTAAGGAAAACGGTGTTCTGAATTTTCTATGGATATCCTTCTAATTTCCTCACTTACCTGACTATGAACTATTTATATGAACTCCATTTAGCATTTTTTAGAATTTAGCATCGGCTACAGAAGCAAAAATCTCTTGAAATTTCATTATACAAAATAATTTTTTGCTACTTTTGTTACCCTAAGATTAATCTCTTGTTCAGACATAAGGTGTTAATCAATCACTCTCACAGAACTTGCCTGGCATTTTTCATGTTTAGATTCTTGTCTCTTTAAAATAGGTTACTCTGGACATTCTTGATTTCCTTCTTGTTTTATATGACAGTTCCCCTAATTAGAGCTTTGCAAAATATATCTGTTAAGTGTAAGCATTTGTCATCTTTGTGTCCATCATAGGAAAAAGTAGTTCCAACCCAAACTTCTGAAATTTAGTAGGAAATTAGGTTCAACTTCCTTAATTCTTAAGAAGGGGTCTCCAGCTTTGCCAGTTACAAGTTTTGTGGTCTTAGATGAGTTGCATGACCTCTCTGTGCCTTAAATAATTTCGTCTGTGTAAGAATATACTTTAATTGTAGGACACTTCATAAGTGTTTTGTGAGTACATGAGAAAAAAACCAATGTAGTACTTAGAATGTTCCTGGCTCCTAGTAAGTGCTTAGTAAATGTTAGCTATTCCTTAATGGTTGATTCTTTTATGGTGACAAAAAGGGAAACTTTTATTTACAGTTAAAGAGAAATTTGAGTCCCTCTTATTGAGACCTTGTTCTACAAAGAGTTCAATTAATAAGGTATTTAAGGACACAAAATAAGTACTAAATAAACGTTAACTGCTATTATTGTTTAACATAAGCTGCCCACTTGACTTTTTCTTGACAGTTGGTATGCTCTGTCTTTCTGCAGGAAAATGTTTTGGATTTCCTTAGTGGAAAATTGAAAGTGATTTTTAGAGAATAAGGAGAAATACCAGAAATTTCAAATACATCTCCTTTTGAATGTCTAAAAACACACCTAAGAGATAACCTAGGAGTGACTGGTGATGAGGGACTATAGGAATTTTTTATTTTCCAGGGTGCCTTACAGGATCATCAAAAGAAACTATTTAGGGAGATAACGGCTCTTAATCTTGTACTAGTCATAGAAGACTAATCTGTCAGCTCTCAAGTTAAGGCAACTGGAAGATTGTAGAGTAGGTGGTTTCTGAGTGAGATGGTGGGTAAAATCTTAACAAAAATATACTCTTAACTATGTTTAAGTAAGTTAATTTTGTTACAACTTTTATAGTGACTAAACTCTGTGGCCTGTGGGCAGCAACATTTCCTTTTGAGTTTTGAGGGTGCTTTTCTTCTGCAAGTAGTGAAGCCTGGAAGTTTGGTGTCTCTTTTTTTCCCTTTAGTCAGGCAGTCAGAACTTTTCTGAAGCTACCAGTTGTGGAGGTAAGATTGTCTCATTGCCTCTGCTATATCTTAACCAGACAACCTCCAGTCAGTTCCTAGATATTCAGAATTTAACTACACTTACAAAACAAACATAAATTTGGAGATCTGTTCTTCTGGGTTAACCCTGTTTCTGTTTGCTTTGTTTTAGTTACCATTAAGGTTCAGTGATGCCTTGGTGCTTAGACAGCTTCGGTACACTGGGATGCTGGAGACAGTTCGAATTCGCCAATCAGGATACAGTTGCAAATATTCTTTCCAGGTTATGCTTTTATAGTGATTAAATATATATGTACATCAAGTAAATTAGTCTTGTGTCTTGCTTATTTTTCATTTGGGACTCACTTGTTTATTTCTCTTAATTCTCCTCCCCATTCTATCTTTCATATACAGAATTGTTGAGGGATAGAGAATACTCATTTCCATCGACTGACAGCAATATCATTAAGTTTGTGTTGTAATAGATTCCACATCCTGGCCATTCTCATTTGATCTGAATGTTTGCTCATATAAGTTTACTCATAACATGGCAGTTCTTCACAGTGATTACTCCAGTAACTGAAATACTATAATCAGAGCAATCTAGTTTAAAAGAAAAGATCGCTTTTGATTTTCCCTAAAGTTTTCTCAGCAGAATTTTTTTTCATAGTATGCTGCCAGCAAGGCTTTCAGCTGTTTTCATGAGCTGCTGCTGCTATGGGTATACAAATTATTTTGAAGCTTTTCAGAAGCTGAGCACATCTTTACTGTTGAGGGAAAGCTTTATTTTCAGTTACAACCTGAGATAGCTGCCACCTTTCTTTATCAGATCCTTATTAACTAACTTTTTCTTTGATCTTTAGTATAGCTTTTTCAAAGGGAGAATTAGTTTCTATCCTTCTTTTCTTCCGCTTTGATAACAAAATATGTAGATATCACTACCCCCCATTTTACTAATTAATTAATCTTTTGTAATGTTTTAAATTAACTAGTCATTTCTTGGTTTCACCCTGTTTAAAATAATGAGACAGAAATCAATAAAAGGACAATTAACTTGTTTGAGATCTTGTTTACATATAATTCTCTTGTGATTTTACAATATTTTCTTTTCATTTTTCAGGATTTTGTGAGCCATTTCCATGTACTTCTTCCCCGAAATATTATTCCATCCAAATTTAACATTCAGGATTTCTTCAGGAAAATAAATCTTAATCCAGATAATTATCAAGTTGGAAAATCCATGGTAAATATAATGTATACAGCCCTTGTCCAGATTGAGTATGTTTTTGTAGGCAGCAGTGGAGATACAGACATAGAGAACAGACTTGTGGACACAGTGGGGAAGGAGAGAGTGGGACAAATTGAGAGAGTAGCATTGAACACATACATTATCATATTAATGTAAAATTAAAATATTAATATAGATCAAAATTACCAATTAATCTAAAATTAGACAGCCAGTAGAAGTTTGCTGTATGACACAGGGAGCTCAAATCTGGTGCTCTGTGACAACCTCGAGGGGTGCGATAGGGTGGAAGGTGGGAGGGAGGCTTAAGGAGGGGACGTATGTGTACCTATGGCTGATCTATGTTGATATATGGCTGAAACCAATGCAATATTGTAAAGCGATTACCCTCCAATTAAAAGTAAATAAATTAAAAAAAGAAAAAATAATTATCCAAAAAAATATTATTAAAGTGATACTTTATGTTCTTCTTTAAAAAAAAATAATGGCAGTCTTTGCCTACGAGAATGTTGATAAGAAAGATAATGGACAAGATATTGTAAGGAAATTAATTAGACCAAGATTTTTAGTTAATGAGATGGTCAGTATTAATCAAAGAGCTTATGACCAATGCTTTAGTGCCGCCTATAATTTTCACTGCTTAAAAAGCATCTCTTTCTAGGTATTCTGCTGTAATTTTCAACTCAGTTTACCCAAAATGATGTTAGCCAGATTCGCCTCTGTCTTTAACTAATCAACTGCTCTTTTTCTCTGTCACCTTTCTTGTAGTTTCTAGACTAGAAACCATAATCATATATGGCTTACCCTTCACTTTAACCTTTTTACAAAAAAGTTCTGTTTCCATTGTTTTTCCATACAAATGATTCTCACATTTCTGCCTTCCCCTATTGTTTCCCTATTCCTATTGTTTCCATTTTAGTTCTGTTTCTTAGCTCTCACACATTTCTCTTATAGTAAACAGATCCATCATCTGATATCAGTCTGTTATTCCGTGTAACTCACTCTGCCCTTAGTATCAAAATTATCGTCTTCATATACTTCTTTCTTTATGTCAGTTTCCTGGTCAGTAATAATCACCCAATAACCTCCTGATTAAACATCTTTCTCTTTTTCAAGAACCTCCATGTTGTGAATTCATACTCTCTTATTGTTCCATGGTCCCCGGTATGTACATTTATTCTTATTTCTAGCTCCTTGTTTTGCACAGGTAGGGTCCTCTGTCTCTTGCCCTTGATAGCTTACTGTTTCACTCTATGGGTTTCTGATACCTATCCATGCTTTTTAAAAATATTTTAAACTTTTGACAAAAATGGGAGATGGTGGACATGTTTCTTAGTTTGATCGTGATAATCATTTCACAGTTTATACATGCATCAAAACATCACATTGTACATCTTAAATATATACATTTTTAATATCTATCTGCTCTTAAAGTTGAGGTGCAAATCCTATTTCTAGAGGGACTGTGTCTAATTTATCTTTGTATCCCCCTAAATTCCTAAAGATTTATAATTGAATGAAAGAGTGAATAAACACACTGATGAAAATCTCTGGGCAGCAAAGAAGCCTTTGATGCATACTGGATTTTAAAAGATTGTTGTTGTTTATCACTATTACAATCATTGGCTCCTGACAGCAGTGAATTTCCCCAGGGAATAATTTATCACAGTCTCTGGCACTGGGATTTTTGTACCTATGCTCACCTTTCCAGTTTCCCTTCTATATTCTAATACCTCCTTTCCAATTTGAGAATGACTGCTTTGGCTAAATCATAGAAATATCAGAATTACTTGTACATGTCTGTTGCTGTACCCATTCTTCTCTAACAAAGCTTATCATGGGAATCATCACAGGAATGAAGATGCATTAAATAAATTTCTCGTCTCTTTTTAAGCTGTATTCTTCATCTTTTTCCCTTCTGGTAGGTGTTCCTAAAGGAGCAGGAACGACAACACCTACAGGATCTCCTTCACCAGGAGGTGCTCCGCAGAATCATATTGCTGCAGCGATGGTTCAGGGTCTTGCTGTGTAGGCAGCATTTCCTCCATCTGAGACAGGCATCTGTTGTCATCCAGGTGGGAAGTAAAGGATTCTTTGCATGAGATTGACCAGTGTATTTAGCCTGTGTTTTAGTAACTGGAAGTATTTTATTGTGAAGCATTTAAATAAGAATGTAAATTTCTTCAGAGATGTGATTATGTCCTTCTCATTTCTTAAATGTTCATAGTAACCAACAGATTTACCTGGCAATACAATAATAGACTATTAGTAAATATATTAATGTACAGTTGAAATTAAATTGAATTTATAGTTATAATGTCATGTGAGGTATAATTAGGAGCAAAGGAGTTATGTCCCTTAATTTCTGTTGACAAAGTATTTTTAGTTTTCTTGGTGATATTTGAGAATGATACATACATTGTTATAATTATTCAAATTCATATTTTACATTTATATTTTTATTTTCTCCCTCATTGATTTTTCCCTCATTGATATCTGTTTCCCATACAGCCTTCCAACTTTTCCAGCTTTCCAAATTTTTCTGTTTGTGCAAGAAAGTCTTTAATATCTCAATCTTTGAAATGTATACACATTGACCCATTAGTACTGGCAAATTGTAGGTGAGAATATAATGTAATTTATTAAAATTAATTTGTAGGGCATGAAGTCATCAAAAATTAAATTATTTTAAGTTGTATGATTGATTTCATCAAGGTTATATTATCTAAAATTGTTATTTTCACTAGGCATATCTGGAAAACATTTTTTTTTCTTTAACCACCCACAGTTTAGCTGTTTAGCTACTTAATCTCTAGTTATGACATAAAAGATTTCTTTTTTCTTTTTTCTGTGAAAATGTGTTACGTGATACCAGTTTTATTATTTTGTCTTCCCCACAGCAATTCTGGAGGAATTATGTACATCAGAAGCAAGCCAGAGATGCAGCTGTGCAGAAAGATGCTTTACTTATGGCAAGTGCAGCCACTCTCCTGCAGGCCTCCTGGCGTGCTCACTTACAGAGGCAGCGGTATTTGGAGCTGCGGACTGCCGCCATTGTCATCCAGCAGAGATGGAGGAAGCACTGTAGGCGGAGATACTTGGCCGCTGTCTGTATACAGGCAAGATGGAAAGGCTACAGGGAAAGTAAGAGGTATCAAGACCAAAGGAACAAAATTGTCCTTTTGCAGTCACTGTATAGAGGATTCAGAGCAAGACAAAGGTAATCTTCATTGCTATAATAATTAACTCCTCTTCTCTCAAGTACTTTGCTTATATGTCTGCTCTAACATTTGCCTAACTTGAATTAGAACTAGTTGTGTATAATTTGTCTTCTCTTCTAGACTTTGATCCCCCCAGAAGTTTTAAACCACATTGTGCGGTTTATAATATCGAATTAAATTGGTCTGTGGTTATAACTGCTAAGAATTAACTTTACATTGAGTTGAATCCTTAAAAATTGGCAACATTGTAACTGGTTTTACTTTCAGAAACTTCAATTTCATTTTTAAGGTTTATCTTAAAATAAGATGTTATTGAAATGAGAGCTTTGCTTCTGAGTTAACTTATGCTTTGATTAGAGTGCCCAGTTAGGAATAATATACTTAATAAAACATCATCTCACTTATAGAAACAGAATTCTGAAATATGCATCCATGTTAAAGAAATACTTAATATTATAAAAAAATGTTTTGAGACTTTTCACTTTTTAAAAATTCTGAATAAACTTATTCTCTCCATTGGTAACCAAGAAATATCTCTAACCTGTTTTTTTTTTTTTTATGTTTTGATATAGATTTAAATCTCTGAAAGAACAAAGAGTAAAAGAAGCAAAACTAGAACTTGAATTGGCAAGTATCAAGCCATATGGGACTCTGGAAATTCATGGTTCAGACCCTTCAAAATGGGAGGATTGTTCATTTGACAGCAGAGTAAAAGCCATTGAGGAATGTAAATCTGTGATAGAGAGTAATCGAATTAGTCATGAAAGCTCAATGGACTGCTTGAATGAGTCCCCAAACAAGCGACAGGAGAGAGCCAGAAGTCAAAGTGGTGTGGACTTGCAGGAAAATGTGATTGTAAGAGAGAGACCCAAGTCCTTGGAAGATCTCCACCAGAAAAAAGTGAGTCGGGCCAAAAGAGAAAGTCGGAGAATGAGAGAACTAGAGCAAGCTATATTTAGCTTAGAATTGCTGAAAGTCCGTTCTCTTGGTGGTGTGTCTCCTTCAGAAGAGCGTAGATGGTCTACGGAACTGATGCCTGAGGGCCTTCAGTCTTTACAGGGTACACCTGATAGTGAAAGCTCGCATGGAAGCTTGGAACTTCTGAGCTGTGAGGAGAGCCAGAAGAGCAAACCAGAGCCCCTAATTACAGATGAAAGAGACTTGCCATTTGTACCACCTGAGGTATCTTGCAGTCCAGATTTTGAGCCACAGGACTATTCTGTCAGTACCTCAAGTGAGACTAACTATACGTTGACTCAAAGGGGGAAACCCTCTGTCTCAGTGCATTTAAAGAATGGGGCTATGAAGGAAAAGCTGGTTTGCAGTTCTGAATCTATTACCTGTAAACCACAGCTGAGAGACCCCTTTGTTTCAAATAGTTTGCCTACATTTTTTTATATTCCCCATCAAGACCCACTGAAAACGAGCTCCCAACTAGACACAAGTGTCCAGAGAAGCAGACTATTAGAAAGTGAAGAAATGCTTCCATCTCTTACTTTGGATATCAGCAGGGAAGCCGGAAAGTACCACCTCCCAGGAGAAAATCAGGTTGTTGCTTCTTTGAATACAGATTCTTCAAATACTGTGCTTAAGAAGTTAGAAAAGTTGAACACTGAGAAGGAAGAAAGGCAAAAGCAACTGCAGCAACAGAATGAGAAAGAGATGATGAGACAGATTCGCCGACAAAAAGATATTTTAGAAAAGGAGCGTAAAGCCTTCAAGACAATTGAAAAGCCAAGAACTGGGGAGAGTTTTCTGGTACCATCTTTCCATCAGTCAAAGCAGAGAATAGAGAGACCATCCTCTCTTCTCATCCTGAAAACCCCAAATAAGGATGAAGAATCCAGTATGGTTGGGACTCCGTCAGTAACTATAAAAGATTCTGTTCTTGCCCCAAAAGACAGTCCCTCGACTCACTTGCCCTTGAAGGACCGACCTGTCACTCTGTTCTTCGAAAGAAAAGGAGGCCCAGGCCAATCTCATACTGTCAAGGAATTATCCAAGACAGACAGAGTGTCCACCCAACTGAATGTTGCCTGTAAACACTCGCATAGTCGCATTTCAAAGAGAGAACACCTGAGGCCGGCTCAGCCTTGTAGCCACAAATCTGATGACCCTTTCAGAGATGGAGCCACTAAGGCCATTTTTTTCATGCCAAAGGAAAATATGAGTAGTTCCCTGTAAGTGAAGAGTTTATTTTTATGTATAAATGAGAAACTTTTTGGAAATTTTCATTAAGCTGCCTTGGCCTACCTCAGTTATTTGTATGGGTGCTACTTGAATTAGCTAATTTCTGTGTGTAAAAAAATTTCCTGATTGTTGACTACACCAGCCACCTGAAAATTGGATATAATTATACCCTGGGAGTCTTTGGCTAAGCACAGGCAGCAGGGTTTTTAGTTCCCCCCCCAATAAGGGAGAAAGCATTTGTGGAGAGCCATAGAGTGGCTGGAAATGCAGTAGACATTCAACAAATGTGGGTTGCCCCACAGTTATTAGGTGTAGCAGTCCAGGCTTATTTGTATCAGGCTTTAAAATCAATGGGATTTGTGATAGCTGTTGGCCTATTTATGGTCTTCATTAAGATCTTTGTTCTTTTTTGAGGGGGGCGGATAAAAGCCACATAATATTTACTATCTTAACCATTTTAAAGTGTACAGTTCAGTAGCGTTAACCCTATGCACATTGTTGTGCAACAAATCTAGAACTTTATCTTGCAAAACAAATTCAGTTACCCTTGAAAGCAACTCTCCTTTTCTCTTTACCCCCAGCCCCCGGCAACCATCATTCTACCTTCTGTTTATAAGAATGTGACTACTTTATTTTATTTTTATTTTTGACTGCACTGCAACCAGGATTGAACCTAGGCCCTCAGCAGTGAAAGCTCAGAGTCCTGACCACTGGATAGCTGGAGAATTCCCCGTGACTACTTTAGATGCCTTGTATAAGTGGAAGTTCCTTATACTTTTAAGTTGTCTTAACAAGTGGTAGCTGTGAAAAAGCATTTAAGTGGTACATAAAACAAATTTGATAAAATTTAAAATATTTGTATTAAGCCTAGTTACACAGTGGATTCTTTCAGTTCTTGTGGAAGAATATCACTGTTTAAATGAAAGGAGAGCCATATCTTAGGGCTAAAAAAATTGTATCTCGTATTACCTGTGAAAATAACTTTCTCATCAAATCCTGAGCTTTTAAATCTTTCAGTCTTTAAAAAACTTGCATACAGATTTTATAGAAAACCTTTGTATATATGAGCAAGAGATCATTGATATTTTATTTTTCCACTAAGAATTTTTATATCATATTATAAAATGCATTTGGACTCCATGACAGCTTGAGAGCCTAGTCCTGCCCATTAACCTGTAGATTGTCCAGCAGTTCAAGACTGTAGCATATAAACCCATCAGAAAATGTTCAGTCAGTCAGTCAGTTCAGTCGCTCAGTCGTGTCTGACTCTTTGCGACCCCATGAATCGCAGCACACCAGGCCTCCCTGTTTATCACCAACTCCTGGAGTTTACTCAAACTCATGTCCATCAAGACAGTGATGCCATCCAGCCATCTCATCCTCTGTCGTCCCCTTCTCCTCCTTGCCCCAATCCCTCTCAGCATCAGGGTCTTTTCCAGTGAGTCAACTCTTCGCATGAGGTGGCCAAAGTACTGGAGTTTCAGCTTCAACATCAGTCCTTCCAATGAACACCCAGGACTGATCTCCTTTAGGATGAACTGGTTGGATCTCCTTGCTGTCCAAGGGACTCTCAAGAGTCTTCTCCAACACCATAGTTCAAAAGCATCAATTTTTCAGCATTCAGCTTTCTTCACAGTCCAACTCTCACATCCATACATGACCACTGGAAAAACCATAGCCTTGACTAGACGGACCTTTGTTGGCAAAATAATGTCTCTGCTTTTTAATATGCTATCTAGGTTGGTCATAACATATTATTTTCTGCCTTTCTGATTAAGTTTAGTTATGTGAGGGATGTGTGTGTGTGTATATAGTTGTTAGATCCATGAATCTGTTTTATAGAAGACTTCAGTTCAGTTCAGTCACTCAGTCGTGTCTGACTCTTTGTGACCCCATCAACTGCCACACGCCAGGCCTCCCTGTCCGTCACCAACTTCTGGAGTTTACTCCAACTCATGTCCATTGAGTCGGTGATGCCATCCAACCATCTTGTCCTCTGTCATCCCCTTCTCCTCCTGCCTTCAATCTTTCCCAGCATCAGGATCTTTTCCAATGAGTCAGTTCTTTGCATCAGGTGGCTAAAGTGTTGGAGTTTCAGCTTCAGCATCAGTCTTTCCAATGAATATTGAGGACTGATTTCCTTTAGGATGGACTGGTTGGATCTCCTTGCAGTCCAAGGGACTCTCAAGAGTCAAAAGCATCAATTCTTTGGCTCTCAGCTTGCTTTATGATCCAACTCTCACATCCATACATGACTACTGGAAAAACCATAGTCTTGACTAGATGGATCTTTGTTGGCAAAGTAATGTTTCTGCTTTTTAATATGCTGTCTAGATTGGTCGTAACTTTTCTTCCAAGGAGCTAGCGTCTTTTAATTTAATGGCTGCAATCACCATCAGCAGTGATTTTGGAGCCCCCAGAAATAAAGTCTGTCACTTTCCACTATTTCCCCATCTGTTTGCCATGAAGTAATGGGACTAGATGCCATGGTCTTTGTTTTCTGAATGTTGAGTTTTAAGCCAACTTTTTCACTCTCCTCTTTCACTTTCATCAAGAGGCTCTTTAGTTCTTCTTTGCTTTCTGCCATAAAGGTGGTGTCATCTGCATATCTGAGGTTATTGATATTTTTCCCGGCAATCTTGATTCCAGCTTGTGCTTCATCCAGCCCAGCGTTTCTCATGATGTACTCTGCATATAAGTTAAATAAGCAGGGTGACAATATACAACCTCGATGTACTCCTTTCCCGATTTGGAACCAGTCTGTTGTTCCATGTCCAGTTCTAACTGTTGCTTCCTTATCTGCATACAGATTTCTCAAGAGGCAGATTTCAAAAACATTAATCATCCTTGTGAATTACTCCTTTTATCATTTTGCCAAGATATAGTCTTAACAGCTCCTTTTTTACTTTACCTTATTAACAACTATTTATCTTCAAAATGATATGTATTAGATTGTTTGCATGAAAGCTTAAGGAAAATCCATACTTCACATCTTCTCTTATTCTGTAAGTAATACTAGAAACATTAGCATTTTATAGAATTGTAAATGTTAGTGTTTCTAAGTTATCTATTCAGTTACCACATATTACAGATGAGGTCACTGGTGCCCGTGGAGTTGAAATACCTGGATAAGGTCACATAGTTGGAAATAGCTGAGCCCAGAATTTGAGTTTCCTGATTAGAAATCAGCATTGGGTATCCTGATTAGGAAGTAACATTAGATTAGCATTCTTTTTATGCCATAGGGTGGTAAGTGCATTGTAGTTTTCATCTGGTTAGTAAGGGAGAACAAAAAAGAAATTATGGAGAAGCTTAGAGAAAATGCTGTGAATTTAAAAGTTAACCGGAGTAGCCAGGTACTATCAAAGGTCCTGTTAATTGTCCCTCTTTTGGAGAACAAATCAGATAAATGACTCAGCTGTGGCAAGAGAGATTTGAATAATCGAAAGGGAATCTTTTAGGACAACCTAGGATTGCTGGACTTGATTTTATACTGGTCAGAAAGTGAGATCTCTAAGAAGATTTTAGCTGTAAGAAAGGTGTGTTTAGGGATTATTGGACAAGATAACATAGGCTTTCCTGGAAGATTTTGAATGCAAGGGCAGTTAGTCTGCCAAAGGATATTATAAGTTAATGTCTACCTTAAACTCAGCAGTATGCTAGAAGGTAAAATATGATTTTCAGTGAGTTTACAGTCTTGCTAAGAAGAGATGAGCAATATGTTCCTGATAAATTTAAAGATTCATGGTCCTGAGTTAGTATAGATAATTGGGTTCTTAAAAGTATAGGAAAAGTATAGGTTCTCTTCAGATTTTCATCAGACACAAACATTCATTTCTGCAGAGAATTTAATGATAAAGCAATCATGTCATGTGGTTATTCAAGCAAAAATTAAATTCTCATAAACTAACACTATACTGTCTTTATGGTTTGGAGCATAGTTCTTTTAGTTTGATAACAGTTTCTTACTCTGTCAGTGTTGATTTTATTCTGTACAGCCTCAAGTTTTAAAATTAAGCCAACAGATAAAAGTTGCAGAGAGATTTCAGAAAGAAAATTTGTCAATAGAACCATCTCCCTGTAAAGCAAAGTGATGAGATCCTCATCACTCGGTAGCTACTTATCAGGTGTTTTAAATGATGAGCATATAAAGACCCCTTCCAAGACTAATTCTTAAGATTTGTGGACTTGGTATTTTCCCTTTCTCACCATCAAATCCATTTCTTTGACTTGGCCTGTTAGACTATATTTCATGCTATCCTTTTAAGACTGCTGCCATGAGTTATCTGCTAGGAATTGAAATGTAATCCTGTTGTTTCATCCGAAGTGTCACCATGGAAGCCTTGAACAGTGGAAATCCTCAACTCCAGAAACAAGATGAACCAACTTGGAAACCTGTAAAGTTAACTGGGCCGGGCCAAGGAGAGGTAAGTGTTGAATTTTGTTTTATTTATCTTGCATGCAAAATAGGTGCACACTGTTTTGGAAATTACTGTTCTTGTAGTTAGAACACTTCATTTACTCATTTACTCCCAAGTGTTTATAGAAAAAGAAGCCATGAGTTAAGTCTGTTATACTCAGAGAGGAATACTTCAGGCAGGGAAGAATGCCTACAAATCCAGATTATATTTACAAAACAGGAATTCTAAAAAAAAAGAAGGCAATTTATGCAGGTGACTTTGGTGACGTATTATGGCAGTGAAAAATGACTTCCTTGGCTATGGAGAAGAACAGTGTGGATTTAGCTTCCATTCTTATTCTTTGTCCAGAGTAATGAATATGGATTGCTTTTGGTTATGGCTATCACTTCTAGTGGAAAAGGCATGGGGCGGGAGGGGATGTTTCAAGAAATTCATGAGCTCTCTGATGTCTTTCATTGGCATCATCTCCCAAAAAACCAAAACAAAACATTGTTGTGTTATTTGTTTTATCATTTGGTCAAGCAGGTTGCCAGACCGGCCCATAAAAAGAAAGCTCGAATGGCGCGGACGCGCTCCGATTTCTTGACTAGAGGTACTTTTGCCGATGGGGAGGGGGATACAGAGGAAGATGATTACGATGACATTATTGAGCCCCTTCTCTCCCCTGACCAAGCTTCTCACTCTGAGCTAGGGCCTGCACCCAGCCTGGGTCAGGCCTCTCACAGTGACTCCGAAATGGTAATTTTATAGCAGTATAAGAAAAATAGGCAACAAGCAAATCTGATGGAAATAGTCTTTGCTAATCTAAAGCTAACCTTCACAGCTTCTTCTCCATATATAATGGTTTGTACATGGGAAACCTCGGTGAACACAGCAACTAAAGCTAAACCTTAATTTAACAGGGCTTGGATTAAGGGCACTTTAGCGCAGTATGTGTCACTTAAATCATAAGTTAGGCAAAAAATATTAAAATTACTTAGCACTAATGTAGAAGTTTTCTGTGTTCTATCTTTAAAGTTTCCAGAACAGGAGCCTCAAACTTTTTTTGTAAAGGGCCAGATATTATATATTTCAGACTCAATGGGTCATACAGTCTCTGTTGGAACTAGTTAATTCTGCTATTGTTGAGTGGAAACCGCCGTAGGCAGTAAGTGAACATAGGTGCATGGCTGTGTTCCAATAAAACTATTTACAAAAACAGGCAATGAGCTTTATTTGACCTGCTAGCTGTAGTGTCCTGATCTCTCTGTGGTCTAGTGACTAGAGTATATGTTAAATAATCCAATAGCTTTTAACTGAAATAGTATTCTCTCATTTTCTCTCTCTCTTTTTTTTTTTCATTTAAACCTGCTTCCCCTCTGCATTTTTTTAGTAATAAAAAATAAACATGAATTTTTAAAAAATTTAATGAGAAATGCTAAAAATATCTGCCTGAACCAACCCAGCCAACTAAAAGGCTGTAGATAATGTGAATTTGTATTAATCACAAATTATAATATTAACATTATATTTAAAGCTGCATAAATAAAATAGCTTTATTATCATATCTCAGCCCAAATTAGGTACACATAATTTGATAAGTTTGAGTATATTTATGGATATAAAGTGTTTGCTTTTGGAATTGGCCTGGAAAATACAATAGGAGTATCCTGTATGCCTATTATGTACTAAATGTTATCACTGAGGAGGTAGAGTGATAGGCATTTTATTTCCATGCATATCCTTAATTAAGTTTAGTCTCTAATGTTCTTTTGTAGTATCTGTTCATTATGGGAGGAACATTTTAGGATGGTCTTCTGTTGACACATTAAATATTTTCTCTTTGAATGGTTTTTAAGCTGTTTCGGGGGCTTCTCTGGTGGCTCAGATGGTAAAGAATCTGCCTGCGGTGTGGGAGACACAGGTTTGTTCCCTGGGGCAGGAAGATCCCCTGGAGAAAAGAATGTCTACCCACTCCAGTATTCTTGCCTGTAGAGTTCTATGGACAGAGGAGCCTGGCTGGATCATGGGGTCGCAAAGAGTCAGACACAACTGAACGACTAACACTTTCACTTCTTTTTTTCGAAAAAACTTTCAGACTGTGCTGAAGACCTAGTTAGTTAAAGTTATCGTTATGTTCCAGAATAATCTCATTGTCTTTATCTCTTGTTGGAGATAGACCCAGTTTTTAAATGATAATATGAATATTCTAAGGAAGAAAAAATAAAATCACCAATAAAAATACAAAAATGCACAGCCAGTTATCTAATTAGACTAATGAATCATTACCCTGAACCAAATGGTAAAAGTTGCTCAACCTGTATGTTCATTAATATATCTAGTTAGAATCAAAGGTTTCTCTTCAGTGTAGGACTAAATTTCTCCACTTTGGAGATGGCCCTATTTTTGAGTTATAATTATTGAAATGTATTCTGTCATATGCTTAGTTGGTTGAAGATGAAATTATGTAATGGAGCAAACTAATTTTAATGAAAAAACTGCTATATATTTCTAGTATAAATAGGGAACATACTTAAATTATTCTCCAGTTTTTATTTGTCAAAGAATTTAGCATTTGTAATTGCTGTTTTGTTCCTGAGAGTTTCCTGTGATACAAACCTTAGTCCTTTTGGTGGTAGAATTCTTTCTGAGAACTCTTCTTGAGATGAGCCAAGAAGCTGGGCTTTCCGCTTGGAGCATTCAGTCCCTGGAAGGGTTCCATCTGGCAGTCTGCCTGTGATTCCGTTCACCTGCTTGACGATCACTGCATGCCAGTAGTTGTAGAGCGCCCTCCTGCACAGTGTACCAGTCACCTCTCCAGCTTTCTCCCTGTCCTGTGTTTCATCACTAGCTGTTTTAGGAGTAGGTTGTGGTGTTTCTTTCTGGTGGACACTTGCATGAAGAAGCTTTGCTTTCTCTAGACTATGCTGACAGATACTTATTGGGATTGGGGGTGGGAAGGGTAGGGACAGTTTTAAAGTGTGTTTCTGTTTATCTGAAAATATGTCATGTTCTAATGTTATCTGATATTGTGAAAATGAAGACTCATTATTTCTAACTGAAATCTACTGAATTATCAAAATCTGAATATCTTCAGGGTTGTAAATGGTCTTGATCTTCTGGGCACATGATTTTTTTAAAAGCTGGATAGTTTGTTTTTTTTTTTCTGGACAAAGTGACTTAGTGACTCTGACATTTGCTGAGGAGTGTGTCATTCCTCAAGGAGGCCATCAGCTGACCTTTCCGTGGGTGAGATCACTGATCCTAATGAGATAAAAACAGTTAGATATGCATGCCCTCAAGGGGATTTGATAAGCATCACCTCTGGAGTTGACAAATGGGTAATTAGTTGTTGCCTGCAGTGAAGAAGTGGAAGTGAGAGTAGTGGTTTCTGTCTATGTGACATTGGTTTTGTTTTGTTTTTCTCTGCTTTTAACTCTGCCGTTTGAATAACTGTTTAGGCTCTGTATGCTGCTTTCACTGGGTTTTTATACACACCATGGTGGCTCAGAGGTTAAAGCGCCTGCCTGCAATGCGGGAGACCTGGGTTTGATCCCTGGGTTGGGAAGATTCCCTGGAGAAGGAAATGGCAACCCACTCCAGTATTCTTGCCTGGAGAATCCCATAGACAGAGGAGCCTGGTGGGCTACAGTCCATGGGGTTGCAAAGAGTCAGAATGACTGAGCAACTTCACTTCACTTTTCACTTTATGTTGGTTTTTACCCAAGAACAACAACATATTCTGCTAAGCAACATTTTAAAGATAGCTTTCATATAGCTTTTTATTTAGTCTCTGAATCGTATGGATGGTGAGTTAATAAAATCATTTCTACCCCTTATTTGTAGAATTGATAGAGGTAACAGAGTTTTCTCGTATAGTTTCTTCTGCCATTCCTTACACTTAAAGCAGTCATCTCCATGGGTCTGACTCCCAAACAGTTCTCCAGAATTTGTTGTCTTTATCGCCTGTATGATAAAACTGAGTTTTTCATTTTCCCCCAGAATTACTGTACTTCTTACCTTCCTATTTCTGTTTGTATTTCTCTGAGATACTCTTCCCTCCTTATCTGTGTTGAATTTTCCTTCTCTTTACTCCACAGAAAACTGCCAGAAAAAAAACCATTGATCAAGCACGGCTAAGTCTGTTAGCTTATTTTACAGTAAGGGGAAAGCTACCTCGATTAGGTCTTAGTAATTTTTAAGAAAGGGAAGTCAGGAAAGGATATTTATAATATTTTAGGACCTAGGCTAGTGATTTTGAGATGAGTATTGCAAGTTGGAAAACTGGTGAATTGAACAGTTTATGGCATAGAAAGTTTAGATTGGTGGCCCCAGGACAGCAGCTTATTGCATACACTTAGTATTTACTTATTTTTTAACATACTGTTTTCTATTTTATATTGTTTAATTTCTTCAAGCCTGTTAGGGCTCTCTGGTTTTCAGTTTTGTTATTCAGATTTTCATTAATTTTTCTTTACCCCCTTTGACTGTACCTCTCAGCTTGCAGGATCTCAGTTCCCTGAATAGACCCTGAACCCCTGGCCATGGAGTGAGATCCTAACCACTAGGCCACAAGGGAACTCCCTACACTTAGTATTTATATGTGTATTTTATTCCCCACCAAAAGTCAGAGGACAGAATTGCCACTTTCTGCTGTTTGATTTGGTAGAATTTTCCTATGAAACTATCTGGGATTGGTACTTTTTTGGTAGCATAAGTTCCTCTATTTCTTCTAGAAGAATTAGCCTTTAAAGCTTTCTGTCTAATGAGGTCAATTTTGGCAACTAGTTTTTTCCATTTCATTGTTCAGATTTACTTGCATAGAGGTCTATAAAGTAGTCTCATGATTTAAAAAAATTCTGTTTCAGTGGTTATTTCCCTTTTGTCAGTTCTTATTTCATAGATTTTTTTTTTCTTTACCTAGTTGTTTGTCTATTTTGTTAATTTTTCCCAGGGTAACAGGATCTGGTTTTATTTATCATGTTTCCTTTTTTTTCATTCTCCACTGATTTCTGTTTTTACCTTATGTTTGTTATTTATTATATTTTCTTTTGGTTTACTGTCTTATTTTTCTAGTCTTTGACTGAGTAACTTTTCATTTATTTTTATTGATACAGGTTTTTAAGGCTATGAATTCTCCTTCTGATCACACTTCAGATGTATCTCATTTATTTTAATGTGTAAAGGCTTGATTATTTTAAAGATAATCTGTAATTTTAGTTTATATTTCTTTTTTTTACCTGAAACTTGTTTAATAAAAATTTTTTTAGTTTTCAGATGAAGAGCCTTTTTGTTTTTAAATCTTTGTTAGTTTCTAGTTTTATTGTATTCTGATGAAAGACTGTTTATAATGCTAATGTTTGATCAAATTTATTGGTATTTTCTTTGTTGCTTAGAATATGATCAGTTTTTATGAATGTTCCATGTGCATTTTTTAAATTGAAATATATATGATTGCAATATTATGTTACTTTCAGATATACTATGTAATAATTTGGCACTTGCCTACATTTTGAAATGAACACCATCATAATTTTAGAGTCATCAGTCCCCATACAAGGTTATTATAGTATTGCTGACCATATTCCTTGTGCTCCATACACATACCCATGACTTGTTTATTTTTGAACTGGATGTTTGTATCTCCTATCTCAAAACCCACACCTCTTCTGCCCTCCCCTCCTTCCCCCTACTCCCTTCTGGCAACCACCCATGTGTTCTTTGTATGTATGAGTCCTTTTTCATTTTGTTTTTGTTTTTTAGAATCCACATGTGAGAACATACACTTTTTGTCTTTGTCTTTGGCTGATTTCACTTAGTAGAATTCCCTCTAGATCCATACACGTTGTCTCAAATGACAAGAATTAATTTTTATGGCTTAGTAATATTCCACACACATATGTGTATTTATATATATACCACATCTTTTTTATCCAGTCATCTACTGGTGGGCACTTTGCTACTTCTATAACTTGGTTATCATAAATAATGCTGCAATGGACATTGGGGTACATATATCTTATATTAGTGTTTTTTTCCCTTTGGATAAATATCCAGAAGTAGAATTTCTGGATCGTATTCTAATTCCACTTTTAATTTTCTGAGGACCTTCCATACTGTTTTCCATGGTGGCCATACCAGTTTACATTCCCACTAATAGTGAACGAAGGTTTTCTTCTATCCATATCCTTGCCAGCACTTGTTACTTGTTGAAAGTGTGTTTGATAAGGTGTGTTCTCTATTCAGAGTGTAAAATTTCAGTATACATGCATAATCTCTACCTTACTGATAATGTTATTTGTTTTTTATATCATTATTTCTTATGTCTTATATCAGATGGATGTTAGTGTCATTCTTGTTACTCATTGTGAATTGTACCTTTTAGTATTAAAAATTGTCCTTTGTCAGCTTCCATGTTTTTTTGCTTGAATTTTACATTAGTAATATCACAGCTTCCGTTTTCTTATTATTTCCATCTGCCTAGAATACTGTTGTTCATCCTTTTAACTTTAGCTTGTCTGGATCCTTTTGTTTAGAGGTGTGTTTTTTATACAATATAGTTGGGCCCTGCTTTGTGAGTCAAATTAAAAAATCTTTCCCTTAGTAGGTGAGTTAAATCTATTCATGTTTATTGATGAAAGTCAGATTAATTCTCAACTTGCAATTTCGTTATTATCATGGTAAATTTTCTGTCTTTGTTTTTTTTTTTTTCCTCTTTTATTTTTTTAAATTTCTTTTGATGTTTAGCAAACATTGTGTTCTTGTTCTGTTGATTGTTTACTTTTATATGTAACTTTTTAAAAAATGCCTTTAATATTTTTTTAATTTAATCAATAATACTCTAATTAGTCATTTTTGAATGAGTAATATTCTTACCTATTGTGGCACAACTATTGGTGAATTATTCTAGTCTCTATTCCCTTCTACTCCTTTCTACTTTGTCAGAATATGTAATTTTGTATACAGTTCTTTCACCATAGTCCCCACCATTGTTTTTGTCTTAGATCTACGATTAAATGTATTAAATTATCACTTCAAATATTTTGCAGAAGTTTCCCTGTTTATCTCTTGGTTGGACGAAGCTCTTCCCTTAGATTACTCAAAGGGCCATCGATATGGAATTCCCTGAGGTCTTTCTGTGGCCTTGATATTTGAAGGGACATCTTGGCTACATATAAAGTCCTTGATTCATATTTACTTTTTCTGAGTTATTTGAAAATGCTATTTTATTATTGTCTTACTTTGTTTGTTATTGTTGGTAAGTCAATTGCCAGTCTAAATCTCTTGCCCTTATAAGTTATTTGATCTTTTTACGTGCAGACCTTGAGAATTTTTTCTTTAAAGTTTATTCTATGTCTTTAACTTGATCACTACTGATTAATTATCCTGTATATCTAGATTTATCAGATCCTGTATCTTTTGTCTCTATCTGTAGATGGTTTTGATTTTTTTCTTACTTTTCCATTTGATATTCTTTTTTTTCCATTCACCCTACTTGATATTGTTTGCTAAATTGTCAGAAAACATGAGCTGATATTTCCCATTTAGCTTTTTTATTGACCCAAGTGCCCTTTACTTTGGATTACTGTTTGAACTTCATGGAATTTTTAGTAGGTTCTTTTATTTTAATGAATCTCTGAGTAATATGAATGTATTTTTGTATGTTTTTAATGGACATAATTCTAAAATAATTCTGTAATCTGAGTTTTAATTATAGTGCTGTGATAATAATTACTTGGTTTTAAAGTCTTTACATATGTAATTATTACAGACTTCACAGCGGTTTTCTTCAGTTGATGAAGAAGCAAAGCTTCATAAGACCATGTCTCAAGGAGAGATTACGAAGTTGGCAGTGAGACAGAAGGCTTCAGATTCAGATATAAGGTATAAAGCATACACTGAAAGTTAATAGGGGTAATATAATTTTATTTACTAATAGACAATAGCTAAATACTGAGCATCTTTATAAAAGCATAATTCACAGAGCAGCTATCAGTTTCAAAAGTTTTGAAATTCATTTTTCAGCAAATACTAAGCACCTACTCTGACAGAAACAAACAGTTCAGATATATATAGTAAACTTTGTCTTTTTCTATGTTTAGCACTGTGATTTGGGCAAAATCTTTTTTTTTTTTTTTTGACCACACTCTTTGGCCTGTGAAATCTTAGTTCTCTGACCAGGGGTCAAACCCACACCCCCATGCAGTGGAAGTGCAGTCTTAACCACCAGACCACCAGGGAAGTCCCAGGGCAAAGTCTTAACATCATTATACGACTTAGGGTTTTCGGTTGTAAAAGAAAAGACATTAGATGAGATGAGAGTGAAAATATTTTCTGGTTTTGGACTTGAATTCTGCTCTGAGTTAAGTGTTTTGCGAATGGAACTGGAAAAAGCTTTCAGGAAATAACTGTTCTTTTTAGGAAAGTATATGGAGTTTTTGTTTATCAAGAGTATGTCTTTATCCCTTATAGTATTATGTAAGGCAATTGGGTCCTCACTGAACACTTGAATATCACATTGACTATCTGGTTCATAACCCTGTTAAAGATCACTTTCTCAATGACTGTAGAGGCATAATCCAAGGTAACCCAAATCTAGAGTAGATTATGCTGGAGATGAAAGTTTGAGAATCAAAATATAACATAGTAGAAAAATATACAAGTGGAGATAGCAGATTAAATACATAAATTTAATTTCCACATCCTCCTAAAATAACCTTTATAGGACAAAAGCAACAGGAGCAACAAAGCAACAGGAGACAAAAATAATAAAAATGTGGAATCCTAAAGGTAAATAGACAAATTTAAAATGTCTTAATAGATAGGAGAAAGCTAAATCTTAAGCCAATTGAGAAAGAAGCATCTGACTGGCTGATCTTCCCCAACCCTAGCAGAAAATAGGAGATATATTTTCTGGAAAGGATAAAACAAAAGATTTTTGCACTTGGAGGTAACCAGATATACTTGAGGATTGAGGTACATATTTGGAACCAGGGGGATTTTATGAATGTTTACATACTGAATGTTAAGATCCCCCAAATTTTATTCTGTATTCAGCTCCCATGTTTCACATACTCTGTAAACAGATGATTCAAAGAGTCTTTGGGACTTTGGTCCAACCCTCAAGAAAAGACCTAAAGATATTGGTATTAGCCAGAAAACCCTGCAAGGGCGACCACAGTTTGGAAGCCCCACTAATGCACACTAGAACTTCCAGGCATGTGAAAGTGAAAGTCGCTCTGTCATGTCCAACTCTTTGCAACCCCATGGACTACAGACCATGAAATTCTCCAGGCCAGAATACTGGAGTGGGTAGCCTTCCCCTTCTCCAGGGGACCGTCCCAACCCAGGAATCGAACCCAGGTCTCCCACATTGCAGGCAGATTCTTTATTGGCTGAGCCACAAGGGAAGCGCTTCCAAGCATGATCACCACACATTTGAGGAGCCATCTTAAATGAAAGAAACTACAATTAATGGATAAAATATAACTTGGAAGAAATAAACTATACAGGGGAAAGAAAACTTCAAGACAGATACATAAAACTATCAATAGATCTTCTGCATAAAGAAATACAGCTATATTCATGAAATTGGAATAGTTGAAAGGAAAACATTCATAATATAAAAAAAGCATTTGAAAATTGAAACTGCAATAGCATAAAGAAGTCCAAAGCATGAGAAAGATAGTTGATATCTCTCAGAACTTTGAACAAAAAGACAAAGGGAAAGAAGAGGCAAGAAAAGAGAAGAAAATTAGAGGAGCAGTTTAGGATATCCAGGGACTCATTTGTAAGAACTCTGGAAAGATAAGACAAAGAAAATGCAGAGGAGCAAATCATTAATAAAGTAATTCAGGTAAATGTCACAGAATTGAAGGACTTGAGCGTCTAGATTGACAAGGCTCAACATAATGAATGAAAATAAACCCATACCAAAAGACAGGTCATCACAAAATAGTAGAGACAAAAGAAATCTCCCTTATGATCCTGAAAGTAGCTTTACAAGTGATGGTTGTACAGCAATCACAGAGGGAACCATGCCAGATTAGAGCAGGTTAGAAGGCTCTGGGAAAGATTTCTTTAAGAACATGGAACTGATGGAGTACCTAACTGTGTTTCAACATATTGAGAGGAGATAATCACAAATGGGGAAACACTTGGGATTTGAATATAGAAGGTGATTTGAATATAGAAAAATGAGCAAATATAAAATAAAACATTAACTCTAAAAAATATGGGTTATATAGGGTACTATATGCCTCAGTTGTGAATATTATTTACGTAGTAAAAAAGGTGAATACTACTAAAAAAAAATGTGTGTTGACCTAACTAAAACTGTGATGCTCTGGTGGGGAGAGTGTCTGTGTGTGGGGGTACAGAATGGGAGTGTTGGGGTGTGCTTAATTTATTATCTGTGGTCACGAGTATGACAGCAATGTAAGTTTCGTGAGTATTAAAAGAACCATGTAAGTAAATTCTAAAGGGCTGTTTAGGGATCAGAAAAGGGATAAGAATAGCAGGGAAAAAGCTATCATTTGTAATAAGCTTTGTGGAACAATTTCTTTTTTTTACCCTACAGATGTATAAGTTTAGTAATATGCTGTTTAAAAAAGAGGGCACCATGAATAAGAGAAAATTGACTTCCAAAGCAGATAGACCTGATTTTAATTTCTGTCTCTCTCAGCCCTCTGAGCCTCAGATTGTTCATGTATAGTTAGGATAAAAATACTCATTTATCATGGCAGTTGTGAGAAGTAGTCATTGTAAGTAAGGTTCAGTGCCTGGCTTCTAGTAGATGCTCGAAAAAATTTCTTTTTTGGTAGACAAACATATAAAGGAACCAGTACTCAATGTACAAGTAAGCCTCCTAGTACCGAGTTAGGATACATGGATCAGTAAGCTGTTACTGTCTCAGGATGTTTCCTTGATGTATGTGATGGGAGAGTATGTAAGTACTAAGAATGAGGTAATGTTGCATAGTAGGTATGATCCTCCACTTTGTCACTCACTGGCTGTGTAACCTTGGAAAAGTCACCTGATACTTAAACCACCAGTTTTTCACCTGAAAACTGTTTATGGTTTGAATGTAAATTTGTTGTTGTAGGTATTTAAGGTAACTCTATACAAGTACTTATGCCTGGAGCATAAGTACTTACATGATAATATGATTATATGATAATAACTGATATAAATGGTGGTTTTGTTAGCATATCTGGATCTCATTTCTGTTTTCAAGATGAGGAGACTATCATTTACTTCCTAGATGAAGTTTAACTGTGCAGTTGAAGATTAAATATGACTTAAGCTTAACTGTGAAGGTTAAATGAGTTAATTCACATGAAAGTTGTTTATGTAACTTAAAGTGATATACAAATAATATCAATAGGACATGCTGATTGCCATTTTAACTTTTTTTTTGTAAACAGACCTCAAAGAGCTAAGATGAGATTCTGGGCCAAAGGGAAACAAGGGGAGAAGAAGACTACCAGAGGGAAACCTGATACCCACTCAGAGGTTTCAGCACTTTTTGCTGACTCAGATATGATTCCAGCTCATCAGTTTCCAGATGGTAAAAATGGACAAAGGGTGGAGAATGTCTTCATAATTTCTATTTACTCATTCTGAAAGTTTACTATCCCTCTAGTATTTGTAACAGTAATCCTCTTGGCAAGATATTCTAGTGAGATAGGACCAATATTTTAAATCCTTCCTTAACTAAAAGATAATTATAGAATTACATTTTACCTATAAGAGCAGTTTCAAGGAAATACAGCACCAAAACAGTGAAGTAACAACAATGTCAAGAACAATTGTGAATTTTTGATTAGCCTCAGTTTTCTAAAGTGTAAAAATTTAGCCACCATTCATTCACCTAACAAATATATATTCCTAGTAAAAATTAACAAGATAATAGCAGCTAATATTTGATTGTTTACTATGAAAAAGGCACTGTACTAAGCATTTTGGATGTATTAACTCGCTCCTCACAACCATTTTTTGAGGTTAGTATGATTATTTTTCCCACTTTACTAATGAGAAAGCTGAGGCACAGAGAAGTTATTTGCTTATACACGTATAGCAATTGTTAGAACTGAGATCTGAATTCAGGCGGTCTGGCTCCAGAGTGCGTATTCTTAATTGTGCTAAAAGGTCTACTATATGTCAGTTGCTAGAACTTTATATTGATAGCTATTATTTTAATTTTGGGGCATCAATCATAGCACATAACAAGTACCCAACAGTTAGTTCATCTGTTGATATGGTCTCTCTAAATGCTAGAATTACTAACTCTCCAAGGATTCCAGTAATTCCAACATCTGAAGATTAGCCTTTTCTCTCCAAGCTCTTTGCTCAAGCATGTATGAGTATTTTTAATTACTATGTAAAGATGCCAGCTATCTTCAATAGGGAGGATATACATCAGAGGTGGCTATGTGGCAATGAGTGGGTAAAATACCAATGAGTGGGTGAAATGTCAGTATTGAATAAAATAGAAGTAGGCCCTAGAAATAAAATTATTATTTCTAAGTAGAAATAGAACAGACCAAGTTAAAATAAGTAAACAAAACTTGTCACATCTAGGCTAAGATAAAAATAAAGGGACAGAGGATAAGATAAGATCAAGGGAGGAAAGATAATCAAGTTTCACAGAGGCATGGATCAACCAGAGCAGAGAAGCACCTGTGTGTCAGAGGGAAAACTGGTAGAAATTTAATTAGAATCCTGTTTTTCTGTCTTGTGACTTTGCTCCTATCAGTTTGAAAACTGGTATGGATAAAACCAGTAGTAAATTAAGTGACTACTACAAGTTCAGTTTGGGAAATTTGGAATGCCTACGAGGATCCATTTCTTATGTATTATCTGTTTTATAGTGGTCATTCTAAATTTTTCATTTTTCACAGTTATATTCTCTACTGCTTATTTCCAAGAAGGAATTAGGAAATTCTTTGAGTGTTTGCTTAATAAGGATACATGTGTAAAAATTAAAATTGTACCTTTTTAGTTATCTTTGAGTAAAGGTAGCCCTTGTTTTTAAGGCTGAACTAGGATTATAGACAGTTTCTTTAGTAACCATTATTTCTTTTAGTATTAAGAAAGATATCGTTTGTTAAATGAAATAACTAGATACTTGTATATCTAGGTTATATAATGGAATTAATATCAGTTGACACTAGTTTGAATATACTTGTATCCTCTCTATATCTTCATATTTCTTATTCTGGTGCCATATCTGAAATTTAGTTTGTCTCATTTCCTGCCTATTGTGGCATTTAGCATATAGAAGCCTACTTGTTTCCCTTTATTATCAGAATTAAGCTTTTAGATGGAATGAGGATATACCATCGGCCAAAAGATAAGGTAAATACATGTGAGAAAAACAGGTATGTGAAATGGGACCAACATTCTCATCAAGCCCCAGGTAGGCATTGGCAAATCCATTGTAGTTCTAGATTCCAGTGGACTACATGGAACCAAATTTCTCTGGTATAAACAATTGCAGAAAAAATTTGTTGTGTTTTTCCAATATTATATACAAAACTGGTTCAGTCCAGGAATTGTCTGAGAAATCAATACAGTTTTGGGGGAAGTATGCATATGAAAGAAAATCCTAAATAGTAAAGAGACCTAAGCAGAAGTGAACCAATTGAGTTACCTTGCTCCCTAAATAGAGGTTGCCAGACTAACACCAGATATTGTCACTAAAACATTTATGGCTTTAGACTCTAGTAAAGAAATAATACTAACTATCAAGCTTCACTGACTTATTGGATTTGTATAAGCTGCTTATTCTTTCAAAACAGATGTAGTAAAGCTCTGACCGGGTTAGCAGTCAACATTTAACATCCTCTTGTGATTTGTACGCTTCTTTTCTTTGGGATTGAGATCTTTGGAATCCAGGCTTCAGTTGTATACAACACTTCCATCCAGGTTTTCAGTATCAGACCTCATCTCTTTGGGATATCTGATAGCATTTCTCATTGGAAAGTGATAATTCTTAAATAAATTTTCAGTACAAACGTACAATCTGGATTTATTGCCTAACTGCCTGACCCCAAACATTAATGTTACTTTTCAGATATTTACTTATTTCCTTTAGTGACTTACTAAAGGAACTTGAAAAGAAGATGTGGAGATTTCAATATTTTTACTAAAAAAAATTTTTTTTGGATACTCTTATCTTGGTTTACAGAATTATCTCATAATCACCCAACACCTCCTTTGAGTCCGGAATTGCCTGGGAGTTGCCGAAAGGAATTCAAAGAGAACAAAGAGCCTTCTCCAAAGGCAAGGCGCAGGCGAAGTGTGAAGATCAGCAGTGTGGCTTTGGAGTCTATGCACTGGCAAAATGACTCTGTCCAGATTATAGCAAGTGCTAGTGATTTAAAAAGCATGGATGAATTTCTTCTGAAAAAGGTATTCAGGCCCCTAAGCAGCTTTGACTGTTGAATGCTTGTGTATCAGGATATGCCCCCTAAAGTATGTATGCTTCATAAGTTAGAGGGTCTGTTTCTTTATCAGAAATGTGCAAATCATAGGATATGCATGAGTCAGACTGGGTAGACAGAATTTAAGGTTTTAGGCTTTACTTGTGGCTTCACTTTTACTGCAGCTGTCATGTTGCATTCCATGTGTTAAGGTGAGGTTTGTCATTGTACACTTTGAGTTGTTTTCCTGGTAGCAAAACTATTGAATTATACAATATTAGAAGAGACCTTAGAAATTATACCATAGTAATAAAACTTTGGCTGTCTAGTCATGTTTTTATCTGGGTCCCATGATAATTTGCCCTATCAGGATGGTCATTGTTGAAGAAACAGTATGTGTCCAATGTGGCATTCACTTCTTTTCAATTTAGTTGATTGTGTACAAAAACTCTTTCTGTGGTTCCCAGATGAATGACCTAGATAATGAAGATAGCAAGAAAGACACACTAGTGGATGTTGTATTCAAGAAAGCCCTGAAAGAATTTCGGCAGAATATCTTCAGCTTTTATTCGTCTGCATTGGCGGTAAGTTGGACTGTGTCAGGAGATATTCAGAAGTTCAACATATGAAAAATTTGGCAACACCATACAAATAATACAGGGCCATGTTCAACTAGAGATTTCTCCAATGTCGTCTTTTAGTTTTAGGGATAGATACGGAAAAGCACACTGATTGACCTCTGACTAATAACACCTTTTAATTTCCTTGAGCAGCCTTTTTCCCCCTCTTAGGGGTATATTTTCATCTTCTTAGGATATTAAATTCAAATACTCTAGCTATGATTATTTTTCACTCAGTGGCTCTCTATTTTTGACCTCTTGTGATCCTTTTAGCTCTGGATTCAGCTTCTAATTCTCATTTATGTTGGAATTATTATACTTTTTTATGCTGTGGAATTAGAGCAGTTTATGTTTAATAATCTCTGTGTGTGAGTTTTTTTTCACTTTTACTTTACTTTCATATGATGTTCATGTTTTAGAAAATTTATTCCTGGTACTAAAGTATATAGTAACTAATGCTTTTGATCTATAGAATATTAGTATTTCTTGAATTGTCATATTTATTCTATAAAAATAATTTGTATTTAATTGATTTTTCTTTGTTCAACCTATAATTTTATGTGAAAAGTGAGAGAACTTTCCTGTGTATCTTCTACTCAGTGTACGGGTTTTTGGCCATTTGCAAATAGAAACCAGACAGTCTTAGAGAACAGTAATTTCATGACCTTAATAAAGTAGTACTTAGACTATGGCAAATGACTAGGTTTGGGTAGGGACAATATTGGCCATATTTTTCCAATCCTGCCAACGACTTACCATGCTTCACAACTATATTTTCTAGATTAGGGATCAGTGTACTTTGAATCACATAGGAAGGACCAACATTATAAACTGGAGCTTGATAGTGGTTTTATAATCTTGGATCAAAGAGATTCAACCTCTAATTCTGAGGAAGTGAAAGAGAAATAAATTTTAAATGTATATAACATGCTTTGGTCACTTAAATGCTATTTTTTCTTTCTCATGAAGAGTCTATACCTCATTTAAATTTAAAAGGAATTCCAGGTAGATCCCATTGCAAGAAATATAGTGTTTTTTTATACATGTCATTCTTCCTTGGAAAAATGAAAAAGTAAAGTTAGCTAAGTAAAGTTAGTAAAATTTACCTAACATTTTATTAGGCAAGAATTCAAGCATTCACTTTTAAGACAGAACTATGTAAATAAGGTTCATTTCTGGAGAGATAGGTAATTAAGAGGTATAAAAATAGTCTTCATACCTAAATATAGTTAAAAAGCCATATTTATGGGAGAAATTCCCAAGACTTTCTCCAATTATTATGTTGTTTAAACTATTAGATATTTTACTAAAATGTAGCAGGTTTTACTCTGCAAACATTCCATAGCAGAGTGGGAGTTTACAAATACCACATGACCTCTTGGGCATGCCCATTAGAAAGTATAATTTTTATTCAAAATACTACCCAATGAAGATTTAATCAGTCTTCTCTATATAAAGAATTTCTTCTTAAAATGGCTTATTTTTCTTATTGTTTATTAGGTAGATGATGGGAAAAGCATACGATATAAAGACCTCTATGCACTATTTGAACAGATTTTGGAAAAGACCATGAGACTTGAGCAGCGAGATTGGAGTGAGTCTCCAGTTAGAGTTTGGGTTAACACTTTTAAAGTGTTTTTAGATGAATATATGAATGAATTCAAGACTTTGGAATATATACCCACAAAGGTAAAATATATTTTGATTTCTAAAAGAATTAAACTATGAATTCTTCTTAAGAGTCTAGGACATCTAGTATTTGAGAAAAGCACTGCAGTGAACATGTCAGCTTTGCACTGCTTCAGATCCAGCAAACTCCATTCTCTCTTACACGTTGACCAGACTGTATTATCTAAGCCTTCTTCAATTAATACATTTTTCACTGAATTAAAATATAATGTTGTTAAGAATGCCACTGCTGTAAGATTATACCCTCAGCTTTGCTAGAGGTCAGTAAATGAATTTCATTTTGGAAAACAGTGGTTTTCATCATTTCATTGTATCATCTCCTGAGTTTTATGTAAGGACCCACAAATTTCTCCTTGAATTAGGTTTTAGGAAAGAAGTAAGAAAGTATATTAGTCTTTATTATATCACAGTTTCTGTATATCTTTCCCACCAGGTGCCAAAAACAGAGAGAAAGAAAAGAAGGAAAAAAGAATCTGATTTAGTAAGTTGTAATCTGTTTTTTCCCCCTGTGTTATAAAGTAAGTTTTAGACTAACAGTCTGAAGTATATCATACAGTATTTTTCTGGGTATATTTAAGGAATAAATTTATCAGATGTCTAGGGGGTAATCATTTATGCCTTTACAAAAATTTAGAATGACAAATATGTCTTGATTTCCTTGACTTGACTTGTTATTAGTGATGGCTTCCTAAAATGGCAGAAAACTGAAATGTTTACTCATGAAAGTTATAAACAGATATGACCCTTTTGCAGAAGTAGGGACTGGGAAGGCGCTTTTTTAGGAGCTCTCTCTCTGTTGTAAAGAATATGAGGACTATTTAGGATTTCACAAAGATAAGTCCTTCTAATTCAAAAGACATTCCCCAAAGCATTTGAGTATATTTTATCTCATTGTTCATGTTCTTATCTTTTGTATTGTCTCTATTGCATACTTTACCATAATCTCTGTAATTAGAAGGATGTGTTAAGTCCCAGAGGAGCTCAGAATCTGCTAGTGAAGGCAGGCATTTAAAAAATTACTAGTTTCACATGTGATAAATATTATGATAGAAATAGTACAAAGTGCTGTTGAAATACAAAGAGAATGAGGGAATACTTTATAGAAGAAAAGATATTTTTGCAGGTTCTTAACAAGTAGGTAGTAGTTTAGACAGGCAGTGTCTAGCCAAAGGAAAAGAGTATGTCCAAAGACAGGTGAATGAAAAACCTGGCATGTTGAGCCAGTAGCTTTAACAGGTTTGAGTATTGCATGTTTATAGGGGAGCTAGAAAAGAAGGTAGAACTCTGGTAGGTACTCTGCCTTCAAAATATATCTAATATCTGACCATTTCACATTGCCTCCACTGCTATTACAATTGTCTAATACACTATGTGAAAGTGAAAATGTTAGTCGCTCAGTCGTGTCCAACTCTTTGCAATCCCATGCACTATAACCTGCCAGGCTCTTCTGTCTATGGAATTCTCCAGGCAAGAATACTGAAATGGATTGCCATTCCCTTCTCCAGGTTATAGAACCCAGGTCTCCCGCATTGCAGGCAGATTCTTTACCATCTGAGCGACAGGGAAGTCCAGTACACTATGTGTTGTGTCCTAATTGGTCTGCCTTCTTATATTCTTCTCCCCTTACAGTTTTCTAAATAATAGCCATAATGACCATTTCAAAGCAGAAATCAGGTCATGTTCCTCCTCTACTCAGATCTCACAAGTAACTTCCAGTGTTACTCAGAATAAAACCCAGTGTTCTTACCGTCTGTAAGACTTGACATCATCTCGATCGTGACTTCTGTAAGCTTCATTTCCTCCCACTCCTCCCCCATTCCCTCTGCTTCAGTTACATTTGCTGCCACCATCTTCTCTTCCTTCTCCTCTGGTTGTTTCCCTTCTTCCTCCTAACTTCTTCTCTTTCCCCTGAAAATGTTAAGCTTTAGGACCTACAGAACCTGGATTCACCCCTGCCAATGGCAGATTCTAATCCTAGAATATTTATTGTTAACCTTCTTAATAAATCAGGATTATAAATCATTCCCTATCACTTGTAAACCAAATTCTGAGGTTCTTTAGATCATTTCTTGTCACTTTTCCACTGTGTGTTTTAGACGCATGATCTGATTCTGTTTTTAGCATGATCTTACTTCTTAAGAACTGAATCCTGAAAGTAGGGTATCTAAACCCTTTAGCCTGGCTTATTCTTATTCACCGATGGAGAGTTTTCCAATTGAGAAACCTTAGACAACTTAATCCTTTTGAAATTCAATGTCCTCATGTATATAATAGGAGTATATATTATATAAAACAGGAGTAATGCCACCTACCACTGAGAATTTTTGAGATTGTATATGAAGGAAAGGGTAGGCAAGGCGGAGGAATAGTAGGAAGGTGCCTGTTACTAACAGGTAGTGTTTAGGCCTTTTATGCTTTTTATGCATTTTAAACCTTATAAGAGTAGTCTTTTTCATGTCTATATAGGAGAGAACAATGCCTGAAGAGAGAAATGAGTAAAAGCGTATGACATTTAAAAAAAAGAAAATTCATTAATTCAACAGCTGTTATATATGAAGGAAATATTAATAAATATATAAATAAATGTTTATGCTTAAGAGCATTCAAGTTAAAATAAACAACAGTGATTTTCTACTTTGTCCATATATGAGCAAAACTAAAAATAAATTAGTTACCTGGAAAGATAAATAAATATATAGATATTTTTCCAATACTGCAAATAGGGGGTTTATTTGCATAACTTTCTTGAAGAAGGTACTTTAATGATGGTATATTAAAAGCCTTAGAAATATTAAAAACAAAACCAAAAAAACTTTGACCCAGCAGTTCTGCATCTAGGAATTTATCCAGTGGATATATCAACTTGTTCATACTGACATGTACCGGTTCTTTATTGAAGAGGAATTGTGATAAATAAACAGAAAAGTGTGAAAGGTTCTTGAGGTTAAAAATTTAAAAACCACTGCTTTTAATTTAACATGCTGATTCAGAGTTGTATAAGGCAGCTCTTATATGTTTATAGCATTGTTTTCTGATTTTCATATAAGTTGGTCTTGTCTCTCTACTAGATTGTTAGCTTTTTGAAAGCAGGGATCATATAGTTTACCTTTATTTTATTTCTCAGAAGATCGTAATTCTCCTCCTGGAATAAGTGCCCCCAATGAAGACAACAAGGAATTGAAGGATTTCCTATTGCCTGACATGTTAGGGCAGCATTTACTGTGTTGGATTTGACATAAATAGCTGTATTTTTTCATTCAGGTAGAAGAGCACAATGGTCACATCTTTAAGGCCACCCAGTATAGCATCCCCACCTACTGTGAATACTGTTCTTCTTTGATATGGATAATGGACCGAGCCTCTGTTTGCAAATGTAAGTATGAGAGATCTTTGAGGAATGTTTTTAACCACTTGATATTTCCATGAGTTTAACATTAAGGAATAATTCACACTCCCTAATTCTTTAAACTCGTCTCTCATTATACTCCTTTTCATCTGCTCTTTGTAGGCAAATAGATATTTTGATGTTCTTTGGTCATTGTATTTGCAGCTCACTGTCTGAAATGTTCTTATCCTAGATGTTCGTATGACTTACTACTTCAGTTAATTCATGTCTCTACTCATATATTAGAGAACTTTTTCTTTACTCTCCTATCTAAAATGCTGCTCTGTCCCCTAGTTCTCCATCCCTTTACTCAGCTTTTCTAGTCTTTATACTACTTGGCGCATCCCTGGTGGCGCAGATGGTAAAGAATCTCTCTGCAATGCAGGAGACCTACTTACCACCACCCAAAATGATACGAATGACTAGAATGTCAAGAACTGAATGTCAAGATCAAGAAACTGTCTCATACAGAAGTCTCTTCTGTATCACCAGGGCCTAAAACAGTTTTGGCACATTATAAGTTTTAGTAAATACTTACCAGGTAGTTGGACCTATATAGATGGATGGATGAATTATTGAACAAATTCTTAGATTATAACTAGAAAGATACTTTATTTTACTATAATCCTTTCATCAGAACCTTTAAATCCTAGAATGTGAGTGGAGGTTTTTTTGAGGGTGCACTTGGCTCTGGCTTATAGAGAATCTTTAGCTTTCACTCCTGTCATTCCATATACATCTGCTCTGGTGCTTTTAATAATTCTGTGAAGCTTTGTTTACAAGTGGGCCAGAATCGAATGAAAAGACTGGGTCCAGGATGACAGTAAGGATGAAAATCATGTTCATCATAGCAAAATCAGCACTTGGATATTGCTAGATATGTGCACTTGTTCAATGATTCAATAGTGGTTTTCCTTTAAAAAAAAAAAAAACTATAGTGAGAGTAAAATAGGATGTGGTTTGCCATGTACTTGAATGTTTAATGTTAGCCTGATTCCTGTAGGTTTCACATAATTTTCTCTGTGATCTGAAACTGAAAAATATAAAGAATCTGCTTCTTTTTTTATGATGTGGGTGGGCTTGCTTTGATTTCTTAATAGAATTAACTTTTGTGTGGTTATGCGGGTGATTTTACCACTACAATTATATGGCCTCCCCTGCTTGATCTTGGCTTTGAAAGTCCCTCAAATCATGCTTTAGAAGCTCAAGAAGAATATTCAGGTGTTGATTTGGAAGAGCCAGAGCTGGTATACCAAAATAACAGAGGCCAAGTGTTTTCTCAGTATTCTCTCAGTGTGCCCTTCCCACCTACTGCTGTCTAGCCACCCTGTTATCTCCTGGTCCAAGAACTGATTTCTGCTCTGAACCTTTTTTCTCATCTTCTCAGTCACTATACTGATATTCTTTATGTTCTGGTTCCTCAGAGCTCTACTCTGGACCTTCTAAGAGAGTAAATAAGGCCTTTCTTATAGCCTAATATGCTACCAGATTTGTTTTTATTTTAGTACAGGTCTTTGATATTAATGCTTTTCTTATCCATTGGAATGATTCTTAAGAGGTATTTCTTGCATTTTATCAGATCATAGAGCAAGTATGAGAGGGGAACATGAGCATTGGTTTATGAATCAAACCAGGAAGATAGATAAATATTTTGCTGGGATATGGTGGGGACAAGGAGAAGGGGCAAGCAATCTTGAAAGAATAAAAAGCTTTTTCCCAGACAGTGGTTAGGATTTTTAGGTATGTTTTTCAGCTTCATTTTTCTGAATTGAATGAGTTAAGACCATTTTTTATTCTATTATGATACAAAGTGTATGATGCTGTAGGAGTCTCAGATTTAAATAAAAAAATGTATGTTCAAAATAAAGCAGTAAACTTGTTAAGTTTTGCCACTAATATATAGACTTCTGAAAATGTTACATTTTTAACCTGTTTTTCAGTGTGCAAGTATGCTTGTCATAAGAAGTGCTGTCTGAAAACCACAGCCAAGTGTTCTAAAAAGGTAAGAAGTTATTACCTATGAGTAATAAATAACAGGTCTGTTGGAGAATGGTGCAGGAGAAGGAAAGGACAGAAAAGGTCTTTTGTGCCTTGTGGAAAGAAATCAAAGCCTCTTTGATGATCTTATAGAGTAGTGGTTTTCAAACTTTTTGGGTACAAATTACTGTAAGAAATAAGTTTTATATCATAATCCAGCTTACACATATAGAGGTATGTGTGTATATATAACTGAATCGATTTTCCCAGAACTGTGTTTACCTTTACTACAAGGGAGCTGCTAAACTGATTGCACAACCGACAGCTTATTAAAGCACTCTTTTTAAAGGTTTCCTGCTTTTTTTTTTCCTTTAAAAAATTTTTTGACCACATTATGCAGTATGTGGGATCTTAGTTCCCTGACCAGGGACTGAACCCACTCTCCTGCATTGGAAGTGTTCAGTTTTAACCACTGGACTGCCAGGGAAGTTCTAAGGTTTCCTACTTTAAACACTCATAAGTATTCCTATAAATTGTCTTGAAAGTGGTAGGCTACAGTTAAAGATTTTAACATACAGTAAAATTCATCAGCATAGTTGGTGTGTTTACAAACTTCTACTTGGATTCGATACTGAACATGTACTCTGTTAACTTTTTGCTTCAACAAAGCAACCATTTTGGAAATATTTCAGGCTTTTATTGACATGTAATCACATTTGCTTATTTGTCACATACAATTTTAACAATACTATGCAGATCTGAATTATAATAAAATGTGTGAGCATGTTTATAGTCCATGTATATAGTTTTCATCTGTTCCAAATTAGTAGACAAATAATGGCAAAGTACAAAGAGAAATTTGACTCAGGGTTTAAAATATACAATGAAGGTAAGACATCTGCTTCCAGCTAAGATGGAGTACCTTGTGGTAGACTAATACTCATGCTGAGAACAACTGAAAAAAGTCTGTTGCCTAGCATTAGATAGCTGCCCAGGAAAATCAGAATTTAGGGGCCTAGATCCTACAGAGAAAAGAATTACAGATTGGTGAATCTTTATGTGTGAGATGTTTTCGTCTGAGTAGGAATTTGTCAGTTTTTGTTGTAGGACAAGAAATCAAGATTCTGGGCAGAGGGCCACACTTAAGAGTCAGAAAAGCCAGAAAAGCTTTTAGAAATCTTATAAGGTTATAGAGACAAAAGTTGGAGTTTGGAATTGCCAAGACTTAAGGGACCATGATCCAAACATATAGAGAAGTGAGCCTAAAACTCAGAGGTTTTCCCTTTAAGGTGTTTTCTGAATTCTTAACGTGCACAAGTCAAAAGGCTAAGAAGCTAACAGAAATGCAGATTATTTTGCAGTCTCACAGTGTCAAAGAAAGAAAAATTGGAGTTGTATGAAAAGAAAGAGTGTACTGATTGACTAAAAGAACTCAGCACGGACTGCATGCAGGTTGAAGGAGAGACTGGGGTATACAGTGTGGGGCTAGGCAAGGAGCATGGGGCAGGAGAAGGAAAGGACGAAAAGGAGATTTACTTAAAAAGTTTTCAGTCTCAGAGATAATAGCTGGCATTCTTCTTTTACTTGAAGTACTTCAAATAATCTTAAAGATAAGCCATTTTTTCCCAATCACATAAAATAGTAATGAAATACAATATCAGAATACACTATTGAAGTAAATAAAAGAGGTCACTAATCTTGGGCCAGTCTGTGTGCCTCTGCCTTTAGCTGTGACATCAGTAGTCAGTTTAACTTCTCTGAAGTTTACATAAACACCAGAGCATCCTTATGCTTCAGAAATTAGTGACAACTCTAATTCATATCAAATCAATAGATTTTCTAGTGGTACATGGTAAATGTTTAATATACAAAATCTTTCCCCTTTCTCCTTTGCCCACAGCCCATCTTTACATGAAGAGATTTTTTTAAAGGAAAGGGAAGCAGTAACCTGTAGCCACTGCCTTCATTCTTCCCCATTATTTGGCGGGGTGGGGGGCGTGGGGGTGGGGGGGTTCCAAGTGGAAGAGGATTGAAATGAACTTCTCACTTCTTTGTATTCTCAGCGTTAACAAGAATTCCCTTTCCTCCCAACTCTCGTAATTGTGCTTGTAAAACTTGAGGAAAAGAAAAAATAGTTACTTTTAAAGAATTGGATAAATATATTTGAAGGTGTTTGAATGTATTTGCAATCAAAAATTATCTTCCATGTAGTATGATCCAGAGCTGTCCTCTCGACAGTTTGGGGTTGAATTATCCCGTTTGACCAGTGAAGACCGAACTGTTCCTTTGGTGGTGGAAAAGCTCATAAACTACATTGAAATGCATGGACTGTACACAGAAGGTATTTATCGAAAGTCTGGTTCAACTAATAAAATCAAGGAGCTTCGACAAGGTCTAGATACAGGTAAGATAGTGCCCTCTAAATCAAGACCAAATACTCTTATTTAAGTAGGTCATCTTATGCTGTTAGTTTTTATTACATGTTGATCCTTTCCTTGAAGCCAGAAAAATGCAGTATTTTCTGCGGTGCTTGTTTTTTTTTTTTTTAAATCATTTGTAGCTTTCTTTTATATGGTCCATTCAGCAAACATACATTGAGTATCATTTGTACAAGGCATTATTAGATATTTCAGACAGATCTCAATCTTTTTAGCAGTCTGGTAAGATATCTTTAATTTACAAAGAAGAAAACTTAGGTTTAGAAAAATTAAATAACGAGCTATTGATAAGATGCAGGGCAATGTGCTGATGTTTTTGTATTAACCTTCACAACAAATCTTTGTGCTGATGTTCACAAACAGTGATTATTATCCCTGTTTACAGATGAAGAAACTGAGGCTTATCGAGGATCTTGCCCACTGACTTACCACCAATAAGTGACAAAGCTGGCATTTAACCCATAATCTAAACTGTTGCCTGTTAGTCTCTGTTACTCTGACTCCAAGTGATGTCTTTCTGGTGTATATTCTTGCCTTCCTACATTGATGACATAGTTATTTAAATTGATAATTAGCAGTTTGAATATGTGTCTGTGTAGAGCTGTAGCCTCAGTTCTGGAATGTATGCAGAGGTTTGACTTTGGCTTTATGTTCAACTCCTGCTCTTTATCATTATTGAAAAGGGATACATTTTTCTTTTGGCTGCACTGCACAGCTTGTGGGATCTTAATTCCCCGAGCAGGGATTGAACCTGGGCCCTCGGCTGAAAGCGTGGAGTCCTAACCACCGGCTGCTGCAGCTGCTAAGTCGCTTCAGTCGTGTTCGACTCTGTGCAACTCCATAGACGGCCGGTAGCCCACCAGGCTCCTCTGTCCCAAGAATTCCCAGGAATAGGTCTTTCTGAATCACGTATAGGTGCAACACTTGTCTCTGTGTGACTGAGAGCCTACCCACAGGCACCATTCACCCTGTATCACCCCAGTCATCTCATGTATAACCTAGAGGGTTTTTAAATGAAGCATAGTAAAGCTTTTCTTCACATTTCATTAGCTCAGTTATTACTGTCCTTTGATCTCTAAGAATCACTTAAAATCAGTCTGATTTGTAGATGTCTTTTAGGCCTTTCTTCTATTGGTCATCTAAAACATCACTACTAAAAGGGTGGTCACAGGCCAGGCTACAGCAAGAGAAGTACAGAAATTGAGAGCAAGCATTTAGAAACTTTGATAGCAGTTTAATAGTGCCTTGACATGAAAACATATGATCTTTTATTTTACACATCTATCAGTCCACAACAGTTCAAAAAAGAGACAAAAGCTGTGCCTTTACCACAAGAGGAACACTTTCCAAAGCATGGAATTAGATTGCAGGCAATATTAATAGTTTAATTGAGAATGTAAAGGCATCTTTTGGTCATGATAGTTTCTAAAGTGCATTATTTGACCCTCTGCATATTTTGGCTTTCTTATCTAACTCTTTATCTCTGAATAGATGCTGAGAATGTAAACCTCGATGACTATAACATACATGTCATTGCAAGTGTATTCAAACAATGGCTTCGTGATTTACCCAATCCACTCATGACCTTTGAACTCTATGAGGAATTTCTTCGAGCTATGGGTAAGCACAGGTTTCCTGGGTTCAGGGAAGGGCTACACTTGGGAAAGAAATGCTATCTTCATATTAGATTGTTTAGCCATTCTCTCAATTGGCTTAAGTTCATATAGATTCAAAAGTAATACAGTCAATATAAAACTGCCATTGAATTCTCACCTATTCAAATCTTGCCTTTCTTAGAGACTCATTAAAATATCAGTGTCCTAAAAACTTTCTGAGCAAGTCACTTAGTTGCTTCTCACAAAGAGGTTGAAAGACTAGGATTATAAACAAATTAAATTGTGAATCTAAGCAAGAACTCAGTGTAACGCTGGCTATCTATTCTGTGCCATACCTAATATATTAGTTTAGTTTTTCAGTGCTACAGATACGTAGGATTTTGATGAAGGCCCATCTAGAAGTATTCATTTAGGCCCCAAGGCATGGCTCCTCAAATTCCCTTAAGACTGATTTACAGCTTAGGTTGAAAGCAAAAGGAGAAGAGGGCAGCAGAGGATGAGATGGTTGGATAACATCACCAACTCAATGGACATGAGTTTGAACAAACTTTAGGAGATAGTGAATAACAGGGAAGCCTGGCATGGTGCAGTGCATGGGGTTGCAAAGAGTTGGACACAACTCAATGACTGAACAACAACAACAGATAACTTATATAGCAACTGATTAATTTTAATGGGGAATTGGTTTGCCACAAAATGAAAAACTGGGGTATCTCTTGCCCCTTGCTGTAATCAAGAGTTATTCGGATCTAAATTAAAACTCAGGAGACTGCTTAGTGAGTACAGAACTCAAGCAGAGGGAGATTAGTGTTAACTAGTGAGTTTTCTTCTGCTATATGGGTGTGGCTAAAACTCTTAAAAGTCAGCTGTACCCAGTGTCTGTCCAGAAGGAAGATGTAGTGTATAAGAGAAGGTATTCAGTCTTAATTGCTGCTCTTACTGTTTTCAGGCCTTCAGGAGAGGAAAGAGACAATCCGTGGTGTATACTCTGTCATTGACCAGCTCTCCCGAACTCATCTCAATACACTGGAACGCCTCATCTTTCATCTGGTCAGGTAACTTCAAGAAACAAAAGAATGCTTAAGATTTTCTCTTGGATTATTTTTAAATAAATGAAGAGTTCCTTCATATGAAAAACTGATTTTTTTTTATTAATAAAGTCGATGACTTGAACAGGTGGTTATGATTCCTTGAAGGAGAAGTTCTCCATGGAGTTGGACTGCGTGGCAGGTGCTTCTCTGCCCTAATGAGCCATGTAACCATTCAGTCTTATGGGGGCACAGTGTAGGCTAGCTAGATGTCTTAACTCTTGAACTAGAGAAAATGTGTGCTTATTGACATAGCCTAATTCATAGGAGGTGGTGGGGTCATATGGAGCTCAGGAATTGACTGACCAAAGAGACTTCGGGGGCAGTCTGTGTTCTCCTGAGTGTTGATATTGGGGAAGAAAGCTATCTTTCTCTTTGGGTAAATATCTTTTATTACTGTCTGAAAATGCCTTAAGCTCTGTACTCTGCATTCTTTAGACATGTTCATCTAGTAATGGTGACCTGGGACAGTGAGTCACAAATTTCCCTTGGTCAGCTATCTGCTGACCTCAGTTACTTCAGGGAAGGAACAGAGTAAAAGTGCGCTTCCCAGAGGCAAGGGAACAGCTTTGGGAAAATTCCACAGTGTCTCAACTGATAATATCCTTCGAGTCTATGCAGTTCATGTCATTTGTCTTTCTCTCATCGCTTCTATCTCCCTGCAGTTTTCCTTTTTTATCCCAGTTTCACTTGGGTTTTTTATTCCTTAGGATTGCTCTACAGGAAGACACTAATCGAATGTCTGCTAATGCTTTGGCCATTGTGTTTGCACCCTGCATTCTCCGCTGCCCTGACACCATCGACCCACTGCAAAGTGTGCAGGACATCAGTAAGACTACCACGTAAGGCCAGTCACTGTCACCTCTGCAACACCCCACAGACTTATGAGTCAAACAGAATGAATGATTTATTTATTTTTTTTATTTTGGCTGCGCCATTCAACTTGCAAGAATCTTAGTTGCCTGGCCAGGAACTGAACACAGCCATGCTGCAGTGGAAGTGCAAAGTCCTAACTACTGGACCACCAGGGAATTCCCCTAGTGAATGATTTCTTAAGTTCATATGTTTTTAATAAGATTGCTAGGCACCATTGGTATTTTTTATGCTGAATATGAAAAATTCCTTTAGATTATATGTAGGAAGCATCATTTGTTTTGAAAGGTCTTATTCTTTAAATTTGACTTTTCTTTAGGTTTGTTTATAGTTTCCAAATGTATTTTAAAATCTCATTTTACCAAATTACATATACTTTGTGTTTTCCTATAATCCAGTCTAACTGTAGTCTTGTGGCTCTGTATCTCTTTGGTCTTAATACTTCAGTATTCCTGTATTTCACCTTGGCCTATTTTTCATGGATCTCCGATTTGCTTCTAGACTGCTGATTCTTAACCTTTGCTGCAGAAGGAGCTTTCCCCCAGAAAGGCCTGGTGCTTGTGTCCCAGTCCCAGAGAGTCTGATTGAATTGGTCTGGGGTATGACCTAGGCCTCGGGACTTAGAACTGTTCCGCAGATGGGTACTAAAGTGCGACTGAAGTTGTGAACCACCATTATAAACCCTGTCTCTGAGCTCATAAATTAAGGGATGTTGATTTTTCTCTTATCCTCCAACTCTTTACCACACTTAGCTGAAAAGTAGTCTATGACTGATATAATGTATTTGGTTTACTTCAGCTCTTAACAGTTTTCTCTCTTTCCTTTTGTTTCAGCTGTGTGGAGCTTATTGTTGTGGAACAAATGAATAAATATAAGGCTCGTCTCAAAGACATTAGTAGCCTGGAATTTGCTGAGAATAAAGCAAAGACCAGGCTGTCACTGATTCGTAGATCAATGGTAAGATGCAGGACATAGAATCACAGGGGAAATTGGGAGACTTCCTTGGATTTTCAGTGCACATTATGATGTGTGGAGAGAAATTATTCTCCAAATCTTTTTCACGTGGAGCAAGTGAAAAAAAAATTACCTTATCTCAGGGTATGATGTTATGCCTCATGTTTGATCTTTTACCTCTTTTTAGTTTTATATGCAGAATATATTCAATTAAATATGAAGAATTTTATAAATCAAGTATTTGGATAAAATGTTGGTGGTTTAATAAGTTGCCCTGTTTTCTTTTCCTGTTCTTTCTATGAAAACTTGACCCACCCTAACTTTGGGCTCTACTTCCTTCTACCATCTGTTCCCATCCTTAACCGTGTCACTTTTGGTGGTCCTGCCAGTACTTTGGGGGTGTAGACAACTTAATCACTTATAAGAATGTGGTCCATATGTTACAGAATCCCATTATGGATCTGCTGTTATCAAATATTTGCTAGATTTTAAAGAAAAGCCTTACAAAAATGATAATTTATTTCTTCCATTTGGCCACTGTTCTGTTTAATATCTTCCTTTGTAACCAGTGACCTAGATGTAAATAACTCCATTCACACTGATCCATAATCAATAGGGTCTAGGTAACTGGAAACTTACTGCTGCATTTAAGTTTAATTATTGCCCATTGCCCTTCCCCTGAATTGTAAAACAAAACTGTATTAGTGAACACCCATTCAGATCCCCAGTAAATCTCTAAAGAGAAGCAAGCTTCCCCACCATAAAGCCCATGCTTTTGCAGGGGCCCAGCAATACTTCCGCTGTACTTCATAGTTTTATCCTTAGATTAGCATTAAAGTAACTCTGTTTCTTCCTTTACTGTTAAACTGCCTGACCCAACAAATGTCTGTTGATTAAATTAGTGAAGGGTGTTCTCTAAAAACAAACATAAACACAATTTTTCTAAGCGGTAAAGGTATTCAATAAAGCTCATCACAAAACACATTCGAAATTTTCTCCCCAGCAAATGAAAACAGAAACCCCATTTAAATGTGAAACCCTTTTTGTAGTATGAATTTTTAAGGACTCAGTTCTTAGACACCCAAGTTAGCAGTACCCATCCAAGGAAGAAAGGAAGAGACTTTTTACTGTAAATCTACTTTTCAAAGCAGGTAGACAAGCTGGGCTTTTTTGCTGATGCTGCAGAAGACGGATATATTCATTCCATTGAGAGATTAAACCTCTTTAATGGGGCAATGACATGTACATTCTAACCTTCTGCTTTCCTTTTCATGTCCTTCCTAATCCAGAAACCTGTACTAATTGCAGTTAGATTTATGAGCATTACCCGCAGTTCAGTCTCGGTATGTATTAACTGTGTAACGTGTCACAGCCACTTCACATTACCGTCTCCCATGCATCCAGCAGTTGTTCTGCTCTGTCTGTCATCCATGCCTGTCCACCCTCCATGTGCAGTCCCAGTTCAGGTCCCACTTCCTGCTCAGCCTTCACGTGCTTTTCTCTTACTCTCTTCCTTTAGAATCTTTTCTTTCCTCTGTATCATGTTTTGAACAATGTCCATTTATAAAATTCTGGTTTTTCCTCTTTGTCAGATAAACCTCTTTGTGGATTTCTTCTTTGTTGTAATTATTGAAAGGTGAACATTGAAAGCAATGAGGTGTCAAATAAATTTCTGCTCTATGAGCTGTGTTCTCATCAGTCTCCTCCCTTACTACTTGAAAAACCTATTACTGTTTTTATCATCCTGCATCATTAGAAATGCTTATTTTCCGATTCTTCTCTGTGTGACTTTGTTGTCTTCCTAGAGGTAGAAGTATGACTTCTTATCTACTTAGTATTTTTTTAGACAGAGCTGCAAGTAGTAGTGAGCCTGTTGAAGAATTGGTTCTAGACTTAATAATAATAGTATAGTAGAGCTCATACCAAAATTTCACACATGCAACAGAAGAATGAAGAGATGGAACACCAGTATATATGGAAACTAATTTCAGAGACTGCCCATCTTTGTGTAACCAGTTTGTTGAAGATCTCAATTTGCTGGGATACAAATATAAATCAGTTTTGCATTTTATCTAGTAACTGCCTTCCAGCTCTGCCATTTCAAAATCCCCTTTCCTACTGGATATATCAAGTACCTTAACACGTCTTGTCACTTTTTCTGTAATTTTTGAATGTTCTAGTTGCAGTGTCTTATTTAAGACTAAGTTCTCTTCATATTATAGCATCAGTCACAGGCTTGATCCAGTACTCTTATCACTTTTTCTCAGGATAGAATAGACCTTAATCTGGGTCTGAAAACTTTAGGTCACACACGTCTGCCTTCCCTCTTTCCTGTGCTGTTTTTTACCTCTGGTGTTGAAACTAGGAGGAGTGATAGGGGAGGCAGAATTGTACATGATGTGCCAAGTCTTCTTGGTCGTTCAGCACTACTATTCAAGTTCATTGTAGATGGGCTAAATGAAGATGTGCTGACTGTGCTGACAGTGAGCTGAAGTCTATCCTATTTCCATAGGCATTGGCAATCCCTTGCAAGATTTGGTTACATCTTCTGACTGATGGCCTTCATACCATGTGTCTCTGATATGTGTGTCTTCTTTTTTTTTTTTTGCCTCAAGACTTTACCCAGTCAGATCTACCTCCCATGGCCAGTTCTAGGGCCTGCGGGCACACTGGGGAAAAGGTTATATTTTTCATACCCCTTGGTTCCTAAGAACTTAAGGTGGATGATAATCTCGCCTACCTTCCTGTGTGACACTTTCCACACACTCTCTCCCGACTTCTCTTTTCCCCTAAGCATATTATAGAGTTGTAAATCAATAAGTCTTTTGCCTATACAGACACCCAAACAGAGAATGAAATACCAGTCTGCCTTTCTTTAAGATGACTTCAAACTTGGGTTCTTACCTTTTTGATTCAGTTATGACACTGCTTTTTTGCTATAAGAGGAGAGAGAATATCCTCCTTTCATAAGCATTATGTTCCACTCAAAGTTCAATAACGCCTCTTTTTTTTAAAAGCCTTTTTAGATATTTATGAAAGGAAAGGTGTTAGAATATTGATGACAGTGTTAGTTTAAAGAAAATGGAACTCTCAGTAAGCCCTAAGAGGAGAAACTGGTGCTAGCTATTGTTGGCTCCTTAAAACTGTAAGAAGAGGTATTTAATTATCCTCAGCTTTTGACCTTAGGCACAATTGTGGAACATGAGGAAAACTCCCACTTGATTATGCATCCTATTGCATATGCATCTAGCTGAAGAACAGGTGTTGGGCCCAGACATAAGATCAAGACTATGTCTAGTATGTATTTGGTATTCATTAAGCAACTAAGGGATTGAATCTGAGGACTGAATCTAGGAGAAAGAAGTGATTTTTAGAATATTCTCTACAAATAAACTAATCAAAGTCAGTAGTATTCATGTCTTCATAGGTGAAAAAGTTGCTATTCTATAATTAAATACAGTAGTGACTTTTCTTGAGTGGAATGAAGTGAATTTGTATGTTATTGCTAATGTGAAAAGTCATTTGGGTTGGGTGTTGAAAGATGAGTAGTAATTTAACAAATGGAGAGGAGAAAGGGAAATGACAATTCCAGAAGCAGAGAAGCACTAAACAGATATGACTACCTTGTATAGCTAGAGTTGGGCAGGTTGTGTGGATGTGGCAGAAGAATTTGGAAAGTTAGACTGAAACCAGATTCGCAGCATTAAGAATTTTGAATTCTCCGATTTTGAAGCTCTTGGGAGCTATGGAAAGGTTTTGAAGTAGGGGAACATTACCACCAATTCTTTTTGAAAAACAACTGGTAGCATTTTAAAGAAGAAAGGATTAGAGATGGGCAAGACTAGCAGCCTTTATCAGTTAGGAGACTCTTGACTTACATACAGACAATCATATGTGCCTTCACTAAAATAGGTTGAATCCTGATCATTCCATTTTGAAATGGAATTTCAAAATCATTCAAAATGATTTCAAAATCATTCCATTTTGAATTTTCTGCTACCATGTACTTTCCATGTAATTAGATTTGTGTAGTATAAGCTAGGCTGTTTCCATACTAGGATTTCAGAATATGATGTGCTCACAGTCTATCCAGTTGTGTCTCTTATATAACAAATTAGGTGTTTTTGTAACTTATTTATATTATAATTCTAAGCATAAGTATTGATTTAATATTATTTAAGCTAATTAATATGAAGAATAGAATTTGGAATAAGGTTTACTAATCTGTCAAACCTCCTCACAAATTATCCTGTTGGAAGATGTTACAGAAGTTTTCACAACCAAACAAAGTTTGGGATATAATGTGTATCACTTCTAAAACTTTTAACTGTAGAGTACTTTCTTCATAATGGGTCTAGTTTAATAGGAGTTCTAAAAAAGATATTTTAAAAACAACATTCTAGTTTTTTTAAATAGTACCAGTTGCTATTTTATGTACTTATTTTGGAATTTTAAAATTGCTCTTAAATCTTCAGGGTTTTCTTCCTGCACTCATGGTTGTGGCAGTGCTTGTGAACTTTGCATCATCTAGGCTTTCTGAAGAACTTGCCTGCATGTCTCTGTTAGAAATAGGCATACCTGCAATTCTGTATATCATTGTGGATCTGCAGGGGTAAACTTTGCAATTGACTACACCAAGTGAAGCAAGAAATGCCCTTCCAAAAGTTAAGTATTAGTAATTGAAAAGTTAAGAATCAGTTGAAATGTGGCAGCTTTGAAGAGCTCCAAAGGAAGAAGATATTCAGGGGTGGACTTGCCTCTGGCAAGGGTTCCTGTCATTTCCTTATGTTAGTGCACAGTTTCTGAGTCTGCTCTTCACATTCAGGTGACTTGACGTAATAAGAATTAGATCCACAGAATGAAGATTTTCTGAGAATATAGAACTGTTCTTAATGAAGATTTTCTGAGAATATAGAACTGTTCTTACTGTTTCTGGTACTGACAAGAAGGTATTTTTGTAGTGTTAATCTTTTTTTTTTTTTTTTTTAGGATATAATTGATATATAACATTGTATTAGTTTTAGATGCAGCACATAATGATTTGATATATGTATTAATATATATTGTGAAGTGATTATCACAATAAGTTTAGCTAAGATTTGTCACCACATATAGTTAACAATTTTTTTCTCGCGATAAGAATGTTTAGTGTCACGGTTAGATAACACCACAACCAGAATACCCTTGCTCTTTCTATTCCTTCAGAACCCTCTTTCAGAGATCATGATGGTATAGGCAAGAGGCAGAACTTGAAGATCTGCATGCAGGAGCATGCAGCACCTGTGCTGGGTAGAATTTGGCCCAGGACCTCTTCGACAAAGTAGGCAAGAGGAGAACAGTGTTTGTGCTTTTTTGTGTGTATTGTGAAAGGAGCATCTCTTTTGAAGCCTTGAAATTGTCTTATTCTCTCAGATGTGGACAAACAGGAAAAAAGATTATGTAAGGAATTCTTTTAGATAGAATTCCATAGGAGTGGAAGAACCACAGTAATATCTGGCAAGGGTGCTTTTCAAGAAACTTGATTAGGTTTGTGGAATAAAAGGCCGAAGTTATGGAGTAAGGAAATATAAGAGTTGCATGATCTTGGCATGACAGGATTATATGTGAGAGAAGAGAAGATGAAGATTTAAAAACAATAGAGTGATCCAGGGGCGTTGAGTGTTTAGAGAATAGAAAGTAAGGAATGTTAGACAAGAATGAGTGATGGTGGCTCCCTATACATTTTTTTTTTGCTGCGAGATCTACAATTTGCATTCCAAAAATTGATTGTTAAATAGTCTCATTTCATTCTTGTATCTCCTTTTTTTGTAAATTCATATTTAAAGCTTAATATAGCTCTTTTGTATAATTCAGTTCAGTCGCTCAGTCATGTCCAACTCTTTGCGATCCCATGGACTGCAGCATACCAGGCTTCCCTGTCCATCACCAGCTCCCGGAGCTTGCTTAAACTCATGTCCATTGAGTCCCTGATGCCATCCAGCCATCTCATTCTCTGTCATCCCCTTCTCCCTGCCTTCAGTCTTTCCCAGCATCAGGGTCTCTTCCAATGAGTCGGTTCTTCGCATCAGGTGGCCAAAGTATTGAAGTTTCAGCTTCAGCATCAGTCCTTCCAATGAATATTCAGGACTGATTTTCTTTAAGGTTGACTGGTTTGATTTCCTTGCAGTCCAAGGGGCTCTCAAGAGTCTTCTCCAACACAGTTCAAAAGCATCAATTCTTCAGCCCTCAGCTTTCTGTATAGTCCAACTCTCACATTCATACATGACTACTGGAAAAACCATAGCTTTAACTAGAACGGACCTTTGTCAGCAAAGTAATGTCTCTGCTTTTTCATACGCTGTCTAGGTTGGTCATAGCTTTTCTCCCAAGGAGAAAGCATCTTTTAATTTCATGGCTGCAGCACCATCTGCAGTGATTTTGGAGCCCAGGAAAATAAAGTCTCTCACTGTTTTCATTGTTTCCCCATCTATTTGCCATGGAGTGATGGGACCGAATGCCATGATCTTAGTTCTTTGAATGTTGAGTTTTAAGCCAACATTTTCACTCCCCTCTTTCACTTTCATCAAGAGGCTCTTTAGTTCCTCTTCATTTTCTACCATAAGGGTGGTGTAATCTGCATATCTGAGGTTATTGATATTTCACCCAGCAGTCTTGATTCCAGCTTGTGCCTCATCAAGCCCAGCATTCCACATGATAAGTTAAATAAGCAGGGTGACAATATGCAGCCTTGATGTAGTCCTTTCCCAATTTGGAACCAGTCAGTTGTTCCATGTCCTATTCTTGTTTCTTGACTTGCATTCAGATGTCTCAGGGGGCATCTGAGGTGGTCTGGTATTCCCATCTCTTTAAGAAATTTTCCAAATTTTGTTGTGATCCATAGTCAAAGGCTTTCCGTGTAGTCAGTAAAGCAGAAGTAAATGTTTTTCTGGAACTCTCTTGCTTTTTCTGTGATCCAACAGGTGTTGGCAATTTGATCTCTGGTTCCTCTGCCTTTTCCAAACCCAGCTTGAACATCTGGAAGTTCACAGTTCACATTTTGTTGAAGCCTGGCCTGGAGAATTTAGAGCATTACGTAATATAATAAAAGTATTATACTTTTGTGTAACACTTAATGCTTTTAAAGAAACAGTTTTCTAATTTCTCACCAAACTTGAAAGATAAAACTATTCTATATTTAGCATTTTCAAGTCACTAAAATTGTTTTTTCTCTTATAATATATGATATCTTAAAATTAGGCATTTGATAAACCTAAGATCTTATGTTTCTACATAGAAGACACATTGACATACATGTTTCATGTTGTTTGTGGAAGAATTTTGAACAGTAGGGTAAAGTGCAAAAAGCAAGAAGAAAATCACAATTTTATGTTAATATTTTAGAATACTTGTATCTCCCTTGAACTTTTTCCTTATGTATGTGTAGTGAAGTTATGACAATCCTAAGGTATTCACAGTTTAGTATTTCTTTTATTAAGAAGATTTTTATAGAGCTAAAACATGATTCATTTCAGTATTGTAAATCCATTTAATATTTTTAAACTTTACTAAGTAAAAATGAGATTACCTTCAGTATATTTCTTCAGAGATACTTCTCCTTTTAGACAACACTTTAGACACTTCCTTCTTATCCTTTTCTGCAAGATGAGATCTGTCCCCCTACTCTTTGATTCAATTTCATTTATTCTTATTCTTTTTTTTTTAACTAAAGTATAACACTTCACCTATGTTTTAGGCACTTGTGGTGCTGGTGGTATAGATAAATCAGTAGTCTAGTAAACAAACATACAAATAATTGTAGTTCAGTTTGCTAAATCTCACCTTGTCTGTGCAAAAAGCTGTAGAAAAGCAGAGAGCTGGATAACTTAATGCCTGAGAACACTGAACAAACTTCAATGGCTGGAATATGAGATTTCTTGGTAAGAATGAAGGAAGGGGAGAGTGATAAGATGTAATGAATTAGCAAGTAAGTGTTTGGGTTCTTAAGCTCCAGGACTAGTAGTTTTGCTCTGTTCCTTTTAGGTCATGAGAGGCCATCAGGTTTCTAAGAGTTTCCTCTTTTAAAAACACCAGACGTAAATTTTCAAAGAGGAATTTTACCAACCCTTTAAAAATATAGTTTAAGGTATTCCGGTGCTGACAGGAAGAGTATAACATTATGAAAAGAGTATAACATTGGTACTCATTAACATCCCCTCCAAAGAAAAAGAAAAAACTAATACAAATTTTATGTAAAAGTATTAAAAGCAGAACACTACAGAGTGGGCTCTGGAGTAAACTTTTGTGTTTAGTTTACTAGCTGTTGTAACATGGTCAAGACATTTAATCTCCAAGCCCCAGTTTTCTCATATGTACCAAACTCAAAGATTAAATGAATTTGTGTTTTTAAGCCATAGAACAGCACTTGATACATATATATATGTATACTTCTACATATATGTCTTTATATGCACATGTATACATGTACATATATGTTCAAATATATATTGATATATATGTATATCAGTAAAACATTTGATATATGATTTCAGAACTGCTACATCTGTGAATATTAATCCAAAAATTCCAAGTTAAAATACTGTCAAGCATAACTCAGTGGCCCATAAACCTAAAGTTTGACTAAGTCTGATTTAACTGAGGAATGCAAGAATGACTTTTTTTTTTTTTTTTTTAATTAACTGGTTGGAATATAACCACGGGCTTATTATTAACTGTTTGAACACATAACACGTGAATGATGGGGTTATTGTGATTGTATTTACCCTTCCTTTGTAAGCCTCAGGGGATTTGGGCTGGTGGGTTTGGACACGTACTCATGGGGTATAAAAGATTTTCACAAATGCTGGTCGGGGTCCTTGGCTAAGAGGAGACTCTGCCTTAGACCTGCCGGTGTAATAAACTGCACTCCACTATCTGCCTTGTCCTTCTGAGTGAGTTTGTTTCCCAGAAAGCATGGCTACAACATTAGGAGTCATAGTTTTCTGTATCTTAGGGTTAATCCTTTCATTCATCAGATTTTGTACTCATTGTTCATTGTGTATATTTAAAAAGGCCTCCCCCATTTGCATGAGATTGCTCAAGACTTAAGAGTTCAAGGTGGAATTTGTAAATATTTATGATTAAATGCAAAACAATTTCCATCCTCTTATAAAAATTTACACCTCCAATCAGCAGGAAGCACCTAGGATGGTCATTGGCCTATTTCCCTCAAGACTGAAGAATGTACAAAGAAAAAGGGGAGATTTTTTGAAATAGCACATAAAACATCAACCAGCTTCAACTGCTTTTGCCTCCTTAAAAAGGTTGCTGACTAATCGAACTGAAACAAAACCGGCTTAAACCGGTTTTACTTCCTTTAAACAGATTGTTGATTAATCAAACCTAGAGTTATTTTCAGAGATAGTGTTATGCCCGATGTCCGAATCCCCAAGCGGAAAGAGAGAAGGCTTCCAAGACAATGCAACTCGCAAAAAAGGGAAGTTATTGCTGACTCGAGTCAGGGCTTACTGCCGCAACCAACGCAGTGGTGCAGGGTCAGAAAGCCGCAAGAATGACTTTAATAGCATAATTCACCATGTTACTCAGCAGGGAAAGACAGGAGATAAAGGAGATGCAGATTTAATCCCTGGGTTAGCAAGATCCTCTAGAGGAGGAAATGGCAACCTACACCAGTTTTCTTGCCTGGGAAATCCCACGGACAGAGGAACCTGGTGGGCTGCATGGGGTCATGGGGTCACAAAGAGTTAGACAAGACTGAGTGACTAAATACAACACACACACACACACACACACACACACACACACACATGATCTGTAGGAAAAAAAATCAAATTATCCTCATAGATATTTAAGAAGCATTTGATATAATTATAGAGGTATTATTTTTAAATTCTTATTAAAATATGGGGATATATCTAGTTCCTTAGCATGATAAAATATATCTATTCCCCTCCCCGCCCCCAACAAGTATCTTGCTTACTGGAGAAACATTGGAAGCTTTCTAATTAAAATTAGGAAAAGGCAGTTATTCTCATTGTTTGTTATCCTCACTGTTATTTGACCTTGTTCTGGAGGAACTAGCTAATGCAATTAGATAATAAAAAGGAATCAAAGATATAAATGTAGAAGAAGAGGTAAAATTATCACCAGTTTCATTATTATTATTATATACATGCAAAACTTCAGAAAATCAACTCAAAAGCAGTTACAAATGATAGGGTATCTGGGTACAATGAATGATTTTGTACTGCCAGTTGGATGATATAATGGAAGAAAACTGCTCACATATACATTGTATTAGCGTGCACATACATTCAAAACAGTAACATAAAATACCAAGGAATACACTTGAACAAAGAAATCTAGAACAAGAAATGTTGAAGATTTATATAGAAAAAGTCTTAGGCCCCAAGAATTACAAAAGATTTAAATAAATAAATGATTTGAAAATGAAGACTGAATTTATAAAGGTTGTCAGTTCTTCCCAAATTCATTTATTCATTTATTGTTGTAACACCCAATATGATGGAGAGAGGATCTGTTGACTCAGCTAAACTTTCAGACTCATAAGACTACCATGGGCTACACTTAGGAGGATCACGTAGAAGAATATGGGACAAGAAGCACAGCATGCCAGTAGACAACATAAGATCTTCCTTTTATGCCAGAGTTCTTGTAACAGTCCATACTGACACATAGCCATCAGTGTGTTAGTTATATCTTTAGCCTCCTAAATCACACCTCAAGTGCAAAGAAAAAGAGCTCTACTGTCATTTCAGAGGTATACTATTCTATAAATGGTGAAGGAAAAAAGGCTAGCTATATTTTAGAAAAAATGAGATAGATGTTGATTTAGATGAATCAAAGATGGAAAGTTTAAAAATAAAAGTGCTAGAAGTATAATTGTCTCTCAGTATCCGCAGGAAATTGGTTTCAGGACCCCCTCCCAGATACCAAATTTCTAGGACACTCAAGTTCCTTATATAAAATGGCATAGTATTTGCTTATAAGCTACACACATCCTCTCATACTTTCATTATACTTATTTTTTTATTTACTTATTTTCTATTTGGAGTGTAGTTGATTTCCAATATTATATTCAAGTATACAGTATAGTGGTTCAATTTTTTTTTAATTCTTGAAATTATAGAGTTTATTGACCTCAGGATGTGGGGCTGGAACCTTCTTTATATTATTATTCAACCAATTTAGAATTATAAGATATTATCACAGAAAGTTTTTTCTTTAAATTTTTTTGGAGTATAGTTGCCTTACAATGTTGTGTTAGTTTCTGCTTTACCAGCAAAGTGAATCAGTTATATGTATATATATACCCCTCTTTTTTACATTTCCTTCCCATTTAGGCAACCAAAGAGCATTGAATAGAATTCCCTGTGCTATAAATATAAAGTAGGTTCCCATTAGTTGTCTGCTTTATATATAGTAGCATATATATATCAGTCCCAATCTCCCAGTTCATCCCATCCACCCTTCTTCCCTGGTATGTATAAGTTTGTTCTTTATGTCTATTTCTCTATTTGCTTTGCAAATAAGTTGCTGTGTGCTGTTTCCTAAATTCTACTTATAAATGATACTGTATGATGTTTTTCTCTTTTTGCCTTACTTTACTCTGTATGACTCTCTTAGTCCATCCATGTCTCTACAAATGGCACAATTCCATTCTTTTTTATGGCTTAATAATGTTCCATTGTATATAAGTATCACATCTTCTATATCCATTTCTCTATTGATGGACATTTAGATTGCTTGCCTGTCCTGGATCTTATAAATAATGCTGCAGTGCACATCATGATTTGATATTTTTATACATTACAAAATGACCACCATTATAAGTCTAATCTGTCACTGTACAGAGTTTTTAATATTACAATATAATTGACTATAGTCCCCATTACATCCCTGTGACTTATTTACTTTATAAGTTTGTACCGCTTAATCTCCCTCACCTGGTTAACTCATCCCTCTCCTCTTTGGCAAGCACCAGTTTGTTCTCTGTATCTACTAATCTGTTTGTTTTGTTGTGACTGTTTGTTTTTTTATATTTCACATATAAGTGAAGTCATGCATTACTTGTTTTTTTCCGTTTGACTTATTTCAGTTAGCATAGCCTAGGTCCATCCATGTTGTTGCTAATGACAAGATTTCATTCTTTTTTATGACTGAGTAATATTCCTGTGTTTGTGTGTGTGTGTGTGTGTGTACCACATCTTCTTCATTCTTCTGTCAGTAGATACTTAAGTGGCTTTCATATGTGGACTATTGTAAATAATGCTGCAGTGAACATAGGGGTGCATAGATCTTTTTGAATTAATGTTTTTGTTTTCCTACAATAAATACCCAGGAATGGAATTGCAAGATAATACAGTAGTATTTTTAATTTTTTGAGGCACCTTCATAGTATTTTCCTAGCAGCTGTACCAATTTACATTCCTACCAATAGTGCACAAGGGTTCCCTTTTCTCCATATCCTCACCAACACTTCAGTTCAGTTCAGTCGCTCAGTCGTGTCCAACTCTTTGCAACCCCATGAGTTGCAGCACACCAGGCTTCCCTGTCCATCACCAACTCCCAGAGCTTACTCAAACTCATGTCCATCGAGTCGGTGATGCCATCCAGCCATCTCATCCTCTGTCGTCCCCTTCTCCTCCTGCCCCCAATCCCTCCCAGCATCAGGGACTTTACCAATGAGTCAGCTCTTCACATCAGGTGACCAAAGTATTGGAGTTTCAGCTTCAGCGTCAGTCCACAAACACTTACATGCTATCTTTTGGATCATAACCATTCTGACAGGTGTGAGGTGATTGTAGTTTTGATTTGCATTTCTCTGATGATAGTGTGTTGTCCAGCATCTTTTCATGAGTTTGGGCCATCTATATGTTGTCTTTGGAAAAAATGTCTTTGCGGGTGCTCTGCTCATTTTTTAATTAGGTTGTTTGTTATTTGAAGTTGAGTTGTATGAGTTCTTTGAGTATTTTGGATATTAACTCCTTGTTAGATACATGATTTGCAAATATCTTCTGACATTCTGTAGGCTACCTTTTAATTTTGTTGATAGCTTCCTTTGCTATACAAAAGCTTTTTATTTTGATGTAGTATCATTTGTTTATTTTTGCTTTTGTTTCCCTTGCCTGAGGAGACATATCCAAAAAAATATTGTTAACACCAATGTCAAAGAGTGTACTGCCTATGTTTTCTTCTAGGAGTTTCAGGTCTTACATTTAAGGCTTTAATGCATTTTGTATTTATTTTTGTATATAATTTGAGAAAGTTTTATTCTTTTGCTTATAACTGTCCAGTTGTCCCAACAATTTGTTGAAGAAGCTGTCTTTTCCTGTTGTATATCCTTGCCTTCTTTGTTGTAGATTAATTAACTATAAGCATGAGTTTCTGGGTACTCTATATCTGTTCTATTGATCTATATGTCTGTTTTCCAGTACCAAACTGTTTTGATCATTGTAGCTTTGCAGTATATTTTGAAATTAGGGAATGTGATACTTCCAGTTTTGTTTTTCTTTCTCAAGATTGGTTTGGCTATTTGGAATATTCTGTGTTTTCATACATATTTTAGAATTATTTGTTCTAGTTCTGTGAAAAATTTCTTAGGTGTTTTGATAGGGATTATACTGAATCTGTAGATTGCCTCGGATTGTGTGGTGACATTAACAGTATTAATTCTTCCAGTCCATGAACATGGTATTTGGTTGGTCAAAAAGTTCTTTGGTTTTTTAAGTAAAAATAAAAGGCACATCTTTAATTTTCACCAAAAACTTTATTGAACAATACATTTACCATTTTGTTCCACTACCTTTTGCCATTTTACAGGCAACTTCATAATTCCATTTTGCCAAAACTTGTTATCTTCTTGAGCAAAGATTCCAGATGTTTTTTCCTGAAGTGCTGCCTTCAGGTGGTCTCATTGGGAGCAGTACTTGTTGGAATTAATGGTTTTCAATATAGAGCACTCCCTTCCAGTCCTACTATATACACTACATTACCTTCTTTGGATGAAGACCAGCATTTGGTATGGTGGTGGTGGTTCATTTCACTTGTCCCACAAACTCTTCCATCCCACATTATTGTACAGTATATACTTTTCATCGTCCATCACAATTTGTTTTAAAAACTGCATATTTTCTTTATGTTTCAGGAGAGAATTGCATGCAGAAATACAGTCAAGAAGGGTTTTGTTTTTGTTTTTGCTTATGTGGAACCCAAACATAAAAGTGATTTGCCAAGCTGGTGCAAATGATTTCCAGTGTTTGATTTAGATATTTGAGTATGTCAGCTATCTTCTGAATGGTATAACTTGATTGTTCTCGATTAATGTGTCTGATCACTGTCAACTTCAGCTGGTCTGCCTGACTATAGAGCTTAACTGCCCTTTCAGATGAAAAAGGTTATCAGCTCCACCTTTTCTACAAAAATGGAAACAAATACATAATGGGAGGTGGAAAAGGATACATCTTTAGGGGAAAAAATAGGAACAAAATGAAAAAGGGGAGCAAAAGGAAAATAGACTGAACTGGCTACCCAAGAAAGTAAAAACACTCACGTTAGGGTAACACAGAAACTGAAACCAAATGTGATCGAATTAATATAATTTATCAAGTCAGTGGGCCCTATACTGTATATCTTGTACAATCCAGAATTATTTTTAAGTCAGTTTTTTAGACTTTTTATTTTATATTGGAGTACAGCTGATTAACAATGCTGTGATAGTTTCACGTGAAGAGCAAAGGGACTCAGCCATGCATAGACGTGTATGTATTCTCCCCCAAACTCCCCTCCCATCCAGGCTGCCACGTAACATTGAGCAGAGCTCTCTGTGCTATATAGTAGGACTTTGTTGGCTATCCATTTAAAATACAGCAGTGTATACATGTTGCATTTTTTGAAATGCACTCCTTTAGCGCTCTAAAGACATGTGTTTTGGCTTTTTCTTTCTTCTCCCAGTTGCTCAGTTCATTTCAGTTCAGTCGCTCAGTCGTGTCCGACTCTTTGCGACCCCATGTATCGCAGCACGCCAGGCCTCCCTGTCCAGCACCAACTCCAGTTTACTCAAACCCATGTCCATCAAGTCAGTGATGCCATCAAACAATCTCATCCTCTGTTGTCCCCTTCTCTTCCTGCCCTCAGTCTTTCCCAGCATCAGGGACTTTTCCAATGAGTCAAATCTTTGCATCAGGTGGCCAAAGTATTGGAGTTTCACCTTCAGCATCAGTCCTTCCAGTGAACACCCAGGACTGATCTCCTTTAGGATGGACTGGTTGGATCTCCTTGCAGTCCAAGGGACTCTCAAGAGTCTTCTCCAACACCATAGTTCAAAAGCATCAATTTTTCGACGCTCAGCTTTCCTCACAGTCCAACTCTCACATCCATACACGACCACTGGAAAAACCATAGCCTTGACCGGATGGAACTTTGTTGGCAAAGTAATGTCTCTGCTTTTTAATATGCTGTCTAGGTTGGTCATAACTTTCCTTCCAAGGTGTAAGTGTCTTTTAATTACATGGCTGCAGTCATCATCTGTAGTGATTTTGGAGCCCAAAAAAAATAAAGTGTGACACTGTTTCCATTGTCTCCCCATCTATTTCCCATGAAGTGATGGGACCTGATGCCATGATCTTAGTTTTCTGAATGTTAAGCTTTAAGCCAACTTTTTCACTCTTCTCTTTCACTTTCATCAAGAGGCTTTTTAGTTCCTCTTCACTTTCTGCCATAAGGGTGGTGTCATCTGCATGTCTGAGGTTATTGATGTTTCTCCCAGCAATCTTGATTCCATCTTGTGCTTCTTCCAGCCCAGCGTTTCTAATGATGTAATCTGCATATAAGTTAAATAAGCAGGATGACAATATACAGTCTTGACGAACTCCTTTTCCTATTTGGAACCAGTCTGTTGGTCCATGTCCAGTTCTAACTGTTGCTTCCTGACCTGCATACAGGTTTCTCAAGAGGCAGGTCAGGTGGTCTGGTATTCCCATCTCTTTCAGAATTTTCTGCAGTTTGTTGTGATCCACACAGTCGAAGGCTTTGGTGTAGTCAATAAAGCAGAAATAGATGTTTTTCTGGAACTCTCTTGCTTTTTCGATGATCCAGCGGATATTGGCAATTTGATCTCTGGTTCCTCTGCCTTTTCTAAAACCAGCTTGAACACCTGGAAGTTCACAGTTCACGTATTGTTGAAGCCTGGCTTGTAGAATTTTGAGCATTACTTTACTAGCGTGTGAGATGAGTGCAATTGTGCGGTACTTTGAGCATTCTTTGGGATTGCCTTTCTTAGGGATTGGAATGAAAACTAACCTTTTCCAGTCCTGTGGCCACTGCTGAGTTTTCCAAATTTGCTGGCATATTGAGTGTTGCACTTTCACAACATCATCTTTGGGGATGTGAAATAGCTCAACTGGAATTCCATCACATCCACTAGCTTTGTTCATAGTGATGCTTTCTATGGCCCCCTTGACTTCACATTCCAAGATGTCTGGCTCTAGGTGAGTGATCACACCAACATGATTATCTGGGTCGTGAAGATCTTTTTTGTACAGTTCTTCTGCCACCTCTTCTTAATATCTTCTGCTTCTGTTAGGTTCCTACCATTTCTTCCCTTTATCGAACCCATCTTTGCGTGAAATGTTCCCTTGGTATCTCTAATTTTCTTGAAGAGATCTCTAGTCTTCCCCATTCTGTTGTTTTCCACTATTTCTTTGCATTGATCACTGTGAAAAGCTTTCTTATCTCTCTTTGCTATTCTTTGGAACTCTGCATTCAAATGGGAGTATCTGTCCTTTTCTCCTTTGCTTTTCACTTCTCTTATTTTCACAGCTATTTGTTAGGCCTTCTCAGACAACCATTTTGCCTTTTTGCATTTCTTTACAACTCCATGGACTGTAGCTCACCAGGCTTCTCTGTACATGGAGGTGCTTCAGGCAAGAATACTGGAGTGGGTTGCCATGCCCTCCTCCAGGGGAACTTCCCAAGCCAGGGATCGAACCCAGGTCTCCCCCTTTGCAGGTGGATCTTTACCATCTGAGCTACCAGGGAAGCCCCCCAGTGTATATAGTGAGATTTAATTGACATACAACATTGTGTAAGTTTAAGGTGTACAGTGTGATGACTTGATATATGTATATATTATGAGATGATTAACATGAGATTAGTTAACACATTCATTACTTCATATAGTTGCTTCTTTCTTTATTTTTGCTGTTGACATTTAAGATCTACTCTGTTAGCAGCATTTAAATATGCAGTACAGTATTGTTAACTATAGTCAGCATGCTGTACATTATATCCCCAGAACTTATTCATCTTATAACTGGAAATTTGTACCCTTTGACCACTGTCACCCATTTTCCCCACACCCTAGTCCCTGTAAACCACCTATCTACTCTGTTTCCATGAGTTCAGTTACAAATATGTTTTTTTAAGAAGAAGGGAATTCCACCTCCTCCCATTTTGAAAGGGTGAAATCAAGTGCTAGTTTATTTTTCTTTACAAACTGAAAATAGTTAACTCTCCATAAGCATAGTAATGTCTTACACTGGATCCTTGATCTTGGCTTTCTGTCATAATTGCTTTTCCTAGTAACTGTTAATAAGAGTTTGGAAATCTGGATATTGTGTATGATATTAAATCATGGCTTAGTGAGACTTTAGACTTAATACTTATCGACACTCAAAAATAACTGTAGTTAAAAATCTTAATTTTAGAAACAATTTTTCTTTAAAATTTAAGCTGAAAAGTCACTTAGATAACTGTTCAGAAAAGGGTTTACAATATGTTTTTATAGATCTTTCAGTAAGTGTAGTAAAGTATGCTTTGTTCATGAACTATGTGATCAATCAAAACCAATAAAATCCCTATTATGATAGAAAAATATACTCTGATCTTGGAGTAGAGAAGGTTTTTCTATTATATAAAACTTTTAAAAGTTCATAGGTTCATTGGCATAGTTATCAAGTTATGCATGACAAAAATGACCATAGCAAAGCACAAGGGAAATAATATACCTTAGGAAATATTTACAAATCATATCACAAAGTGTAATTTTCCTTAGCTAATGAGCAAAAACCCCTATAAATAAATAGGAGAAAGACCAGCTATCTAGTGGAAAATGAACAAAGATTACAAACCACTTCTTAAAGTGTTAACTGCTCTTTCCAGGGAGTCCACGAAGTCAAATCTGTTTTTATCATAATGCAGATAAAATGTTTGCCTTTTTCACTCTGTTGAGTGTAGAAAAGCAATTATGAGTAATAACACTCAAAAAGAATATATAGTAAATGTTGCTGTAAAAAATCATTAAAAAAACTAATTTGTGCTTATTATGGAAAAATTGGAAGGTACAGAAAAGTATGGAGAATAAAGGATATTATTCCACTTGGGAAATACCTTGATGTATTTGCAGATTTTAAGAGAACCTATGGTATACTTGTTTATGGCCTAGTTCTTAACACAGTATTAACATTATCCCATGTTTCTAAAAGCTCTATGTAATTAACTTTAAAATTTACTTTCTCTGACCTTGTGAGAGAACTCTGGGCTGTAGGAGTTCTTTCTTAATCTTTATTTAATGCTATCTTAAGAGAGATCATACCTAGAAAGGTAGTTTGATTTTCTTTAGCTCTGTTAAGTAATTCTTAACTAACCCATCATGAGGTACTTAGATGGCCAGGTGATGGTATGAACTCAGAACACAAGTAGCTATTTCATTGAATACTGGGAAGTGAATACTAGGGATAAGCTCAGATTTTTTCCAGCTCCCAGAGGCTTTTATATCATATTTTTAGTTGTTCATTTGGCTTCGTCAAAATCGTTATGTAATGAAAAGATGTCCTGGAGTTTATAACGTGATCCTGAGCAGTCATAATGGACTTTAACATTCAAGACCCCATTCTCTGCCTCCGTTCCACAATGCTATCTTATCTAGAGTCATCCTTTGTTAAATTGGCAGACTGATTTTTTTTTAATTGGAAGCTGATTACTTTACAATATTGTGGCAGTTCTTGCCATATATAGACATGAATCAGCCATGAGTGCATATGTGTCCCCTCATCCTGAACCCCCTCCCACCTCCCTCCCCACCCTATTCCTTTGGGTTGTCCCAGTGCGCTGGCTTTGAGTGCCCTGCTTCATGCATTGAACTTGCACTGGTCATCTATTTTCCATATGGTAATATGCATGTTTCAGTGCTATTCTCTCAAATCATCCCACTCTTGCCTTCTCCCACAGAGTCCAAAAGTCTGTTCTTTACATCTATGTCTCTTTTGCCGTCTCATATATAGGGTCATTGTTACCATCTTTGTAAATTCCATATATATGTGTTAGTATACTGTATTGGTGTTTCTCTTTCTGTATACTTCTGTGTACTTCACTGTGTATAATAGGCTCCAGTTTCATCCATCTCATTAGAACTGACACAAATGCATTCTTTTTTATAGCTAAGTAATATTCCATTTTGTTTTATGTACCACAACTTCTTATCCATTCATCTGCCGATGGACATCTAGGTTGCTTCCGTGTCCTAGCTATTGTAAACAGTGCTGCAGTGAACATTGGAATACATGTGTCTCTTTCAGTTCTGGTTTCCTAGGTGTGTATGCTCAGCAGTGGTATTGCTGGGTCGTAAGGCAGTTCTCTTTCCAGTTTTTTAAGGAATCTCCACACTGTTCTCCATAGTGGCTGTACTAGTTTTCATTCCCACCAACAGTGTAAGAGGGTTCCCTTTTCTCCACACCCTCTCTAGCATTTATTGTTTGTAGACTTTTTGATGGCAGCCATTCTGACTGGTGTGAGTTGGTACCTCATTGTGGTTTTGATTTGCATTTCTCTGTTAATGAGTGATGTTGAGCATCTTTTCATGTGTTTATTAGGCATATCCAGTGAACTCCATGGCAGCCCACTCTAGTATACTTGCGGGAGAAACCTCATGGACAGAGGAGCCTGGTGGGCTACAGTCCTTGGGGTCACAAAGAATTGGACACACCTGAGCTTCAAAGCACGTTAGCCATCATATGTCTTCTTTGGAGAAATGTCTGTTTAGTTCTTTGGCCCACTTTTTGATTGGATCGTTCATTTTTCTGGTATTGATCTGCATGAACTGCTTGTATATTTTGGAGATTAATTCTTTATCGGTTGTTTCATTTGCTATTATTTTCTCCCATTCTGAAGGCTGCCTTTTTTCACCTTGCTTATAGTTTCCTTCGTTGCACAAAACCTTTTAAGTTTAATTAGGTCCCATTTGTTTACTTTTGTTTTCATTTCCATTACTCTGGGAGGTGGGTCATAGAGGATCTTGCTGTGATTTATGTCAAAGAGTGTTCTGCCTATGTTTTCTTCTAAGAGTTTTATAGTTTCTGGTCTTACATTTAGATCTTTAATCCATTTTGAGTTTATTTTTGTATATGGTGATAGAAAATATTTTGGTTTCATTCTTTTACAGGTGGTTGACCAGTTTTCCTAGTACCACTTGTTAAAGAGATTGTCTTCTCTCCATTGTATATTTTTGTCACCTTTGTCAAAGATAAGGTGTCCATAGGTGTGTGGATTTATCTCTGGGTTTTCTATTTTGTTCCATTGATCTATATTTCTGTGTTTGTGCCAGTATCATACTGTCTTGATGACTATAGCTTTGTAGTGTAGTCTGAAGTCAGGAAGGTTGATTCCTCCAGTTCCATTTTTCTTTCTCAAGATTGCTTTGTCTGTTCGAGGTTTTTTTGTTTCCATACATATGGTGAAATTTGATCCTTTGTTTTGAAGGCTTTCATAACTTATTCCTCATTTCTTGATCCCAGAACTAAAAGTGGAATAGCAATCTTGTCATCCTCCTGATATTTATCCTGTTGCATGTTTTAGAGGGCATATGTTTGGAAGAATCAGCCTGACTGTCTTTAGAACTACCCTCCACTTTCACCTTATCATTTGGGCTAGCTCAGCAGTTTCTGTTTCTGAGACAGATCTTCCTTTCTTCTCCCCAACATCAACTCAGAAATCTGCCAGTTTTTTTGTCCCATGCTATTCAAAAGATAGCAGTATTTTGCATTAATAACTAGCTTTGAAGAGGAACTAACTTTATTGAGAAATATGACACATATAGAAAAGCACAGAAACATATATACATGTCTTAATTATGAACATCCATGTACCACCCTTAGGTCAAGAGACAGAACCCCCAGAAGCTCTTATCTTTTTCTTTCCAATCACAATCCTTTCTCTCCCCCCAAAGTAGGCAATAATCTGAGTATTATGTTGATCACTTACTGTGTTTTCTTTGTTGTTCTCCCGTTGGTGCTATATCCCTGAGCACTGCAGTTCTGTTTTTGAGCTTTATATAAATGGACTCATGTAACAGGTATTTTATATCTGATTTGTTTCACTCAGCCTTATATGTGTAAGACTTGTCCATATTATTGTGTTTCATTATAGTGCACAGTTGTTACTGTAATAGTATTTTAGTGTATGTGTATACCACAGTTAATCCATTCTAGTGTTGATGAACATTTGACTTGTATTTTAGGGAATTATGAGTAATGCTTCTAGGAACAGTCTGATACGTGTAGTTTTGATGGTGACATGGATGTATTTTTGTGGTGGTTATGCAGGAGTGGAATTACTGGGTCACAGGATATATATATATATTTTTTTTTTTTTTTTTTTTTCATCCTGAGTCCATAATGCCAATTTTTTTTCAAAGTAGTTGTATTGTACTAGCAGTGTATGAGAGTTCCCAATTGCTCTACTTCCTTTCCAGCTCTTACATTGCCAGGTTCTTTAATTTTAGCCATTTTAATGGGTGTATCATTAGGGTTTCATTTTAAATTTCTGTGTTGTGACCCTAATGTGCTTAAGCACTCTCTCATAAGTATGTTGGCAGTTTGGATATCCTCTTTAATGGAGGACCTCTTCACAACTCTTGTTCATTTTTCTGATGGAGTTGTCTGCCTTTTTCTGATTTGAAAGAGTTCTTAATGGATTCTGGATATAAGCCCTTTATGGATTCTGGATATAAGCCCTTTATTGATTACTTCCGTTGCGTAATTTCTTCTTTCACTCTTAAAGGTGTCTGACAATGAACAGGATGTTCTTAATTTTAATGTAGCTTAATTCACCAATCTTTTCCTTTAGATTAGTACTTTTAGGGTCATGTTTAAGAATTTTTTCACAATCTTAAGTTATGAAGATAATCTTTATTATTATCATCTACAAGCTTTATTGTTTTGCCTTTCACATTTAGGTGTATAATCCACCTGAAAATATTTTTGTATGTAATACAATGTAGGGAGTGGTCTTTATGTGTGTGGATCTCTTTCTAGTCTATTTTGACTATCTTTGTATCAACACCACTATTTCAATTAGGATAGATTTCTAAAAATATCTGCTAGAACAAGTCACTCTACCTTCTTCAATAGTGTTGACTATTTTTGACTCTGTATATATTGCCATATAAATTATAGAATCAGCTTCACAAAAATTGTCTTGGGGTTTTTATTGAGATTGGTTTATAGTATGTTTAGAATTTTTGCACCTGTGCTTGAGTAAAATTGTCCTATAATAGACTATCCTTTTAATGTCCTATGTTTTAATATCTAGTTTATGCTGGCCTCTTAAAATGAGTTGGAGAGCAGTCCTTTTTTTATAATTTTTATTTATGGATGTGCTGGGTCTTTATTGCTGTGTGGGCTTTTTTTTTTTTCTCTAGTTGTGGCAAGCAGGAGAGTAGTCCTTATTTTTAATTCTTTGGAAGAAATTTGTGTGTTATTTTTTCTTGTTTACTGGTGAAATCATCTAAGCTTACAGTTTTCTGTCTATAAAGATTTTATTTATAGATTACATTTATAAAATTAATCACATTTTTAAATTTCTTGACAGTATTAGTTACTTGGACTTTTGTAGAAATTTCTCCACTTTGTATAAAATTTCAGATTTATTACCATACAGTTGTTCATAGTGTGGCCTCTTATCTTTTTCATGTCTACTAGATTTGGATGATGCCCCCCTTTTCATTCCTGCTTTTGGTTATTTGTGATTTCTTTCTTTCTTATCAATTTTGCCAATTTTTCTTTATCAATTTAAAATTCTTTATTAGTTGTTTCAAAGAGCTGCATTTGACTCTGGTCCTCTTTTTTCTAGTGTGTATTTACTCTTTATTTCCTTTTTTTCTCCTTGGGTTTATTTTGTTGTTTTTTCCATAGTTTTCTAAAATAGATAGCTTTTTTCTAAAGTTTTCTAAAGTACTTACCTTTTTCATTTTTAACCTTTTTTTCTAATGTATGCATATAAAGCTTATAACTTTAAGATCAACCGAGTTAAACTGTATCCCACAGATTTTGACATTGTTGTTTTAGTTCAAAGAATTTTAAAGTTCCTGTTGTGATTTCTTCTTTGGCTATGGGTGTTTTAGAAGTCTATTTCTTTTTCTTTTTTTAAATTTTATTCAAGTATAGTTGATTTACAGTGTTGTGTTAATTTCTGCCATACAGCAGAATGACTCACTTACACACATATATCATTCTCTCATTCTTTTCCATTATGGTTTTATCACAAAATATTGAATATAGTTCCCTGAGCTATACAGTAGGTCTGTGGTATTTATCCATTCTATATGTAATAGTTTATGTCTGCTAATCCCGCACTCTTCATCCGTCTCTCCCTCACTCTTCCCCTTGGCAACAAGTCTGTGCTGTGTGTCTGGGAATCTGTTTCTGTTTCATAGATAAGTTCCTTTGTGTCATATTTTAGATTCCATACATAAGTGATGTCATATGACATTTGTCTTTCTCTTTGCGACTTACTTCATTTAGTATGATAGTCTCTAGGTCCATCCATGTTGCTGCAAATTTCATTATTTCATACATGTATCACATTCTCTTGATCCATAGAAGTCTGTTTCTTAAATTCTGCATACATAGGGATTTCTAGTTTTCTCTTTGTAATTACACTGTCAGAAAACTTACTTTAAATTACTTTAAAGGTCAGATAAACTGTTTCAATCCTGGGAAATTTATTATTGTCTTTGTTGTGTGTGCTTTAAAATACCCTGTAATTGTTAGGTCATGAATTCTATATGTCTGTTAGATAACTTGTGTTTATTAAGTTGTTTAGGTCTATTACTTTACTGATTTGTGTGTATACACTTGTTTTCTCTGTGCTGACATGGTATGTCTTTTACTCCTGCCTTTTTGCTTTCAGCCTTCCTGAATTCTGAATATTTTATATGCATGCCTTGTAAACTTAATATAGTTGAAATTTCTTTTTTTAAAATACAGTCTGATAATCTTCAGGTATTAACTAAAGCATTTAATCTACTTAATATAATCACTGATATATTTGGATTTAAATCTACTATTTTATTTTGTGCTTTTAATTTTTCCTACCTGATATATGTTTTGTTTCTTGCCTGTTTTGTTCTTTTTTCCTTTTTCTTTTGACTACATATTATATTCCATTTTTTCCTTAGTTTTAAAGTTTTATACTTTTTTTACTCTTCTTTTAGTTTTCAACCTAAAGATTACAACAGACGTCTGTGATTTATCAAAGTCAGTTGGTGCTTTTATTTTTTTCCTAGATAGTGCAAGGTCTTTAATATGCTTTAGCTATTGTATGATATAGTTGCTGTTGTTGTTATGCAGATGTTTTAAATAATCTTGTATTTTAAATGCAATACATTATTCTTATGTTTTATGAAAATTCATTTAGGCTTACATATTTACTGTTTTCACTGCTCTTCATTTCTTTCTCCTTGATTTTCCTCTTTGGGCTATTTTCTATCTGTCCTTCCCTTAGTGCAGATCTGCTGGTGACAGATTTCCTATCTTAGTATGTCTGAAAATGCCTTTATTTGAACTTCATTCTTGAAGGCTGCTTTTGCAATATATAGAATTCTAGACAGGCGGTTACTTTTTCCTTTCATCGTTTGAAAATACCATTTGTTGTTTTCTGACTTTCATTGTTTCTGTTGAAAAGGAAGCCTTGAATCAAATAGTTGCTTCTTTGTTGCAGATACATTTTTTTTTTCTGATTTCTTTTTAGATTTTCTCTTGCCTTTAATTTTTAGCAGCTGTCTCTAGGTTTGGTTATGGACTTCTTTTTATTGAATTGGCCAAAAAGTTCGCTCAGACTTTTCGTATAACATCAGATGGAAAGACCTGAATGAACTTTTTGGCCAACCCAATGTTTATCTTTTCTGAAGGTTGAAGATTTTCTTCAGTCAGTAGGTTGATATCTTTAATTGGTTTTGAAAGATGTTCTGCTATTATTTCTTTGTTATTTCTCCTGTAGGATCTCTCTAGTGATCTTTTTGCATATGATAGATCTTTTTATTGTGTCCTCTTATCTTCTTTACTGAATTTTTCTAGAAAAAAATTTGTTTTGTTTTCTCTGCTTGATTGTTTATATTTTCTTCTGACCTATTCCAGTCCACTGGTTAAACTGTGTCGTTCTGTGTCTTTCAGCACGGTTACTTTAAGTCTGTTATGATGGTCACAATATCTGGTGTCATTGAGGGTTTCTGTTGTTTTTACTGGTTTCCATTTCCATTGTCTTGTCTCCTTTTGTGCTTGGTTACCCTTTATTGTATGTGAGCAAAGTATTTTTAAAAATTATTTGTAAAAATATTTTGAAACCTGAGATGGTGTTACTTTCCTCCAGAGAGTGTTTTCATTGTTTTCTGCCAGGTTCTAGGACACTAGCAATCTGAGATTACTTGAAACCAATTTTAGGGATTAATTTTTTGAACCATTCAGACAACTTGAAGCTAGCCTGCAGTATCTGCAATGACTATAATAATTTCAATTTACAAACCTTAGGGGTCCCAGCATCAGGCATGGATGGAGTCCACACTCAACACCTGACTACAGCTCACACCCTTGCCTGGGTCTGGACTATTATTCTTACCCCAGGGCTTGGCAAATTTTCTATAAAGGACCATAGCCTAAATACTTGAGGCTTTGTGGAACATGGCAGCTATTGCAACTATCAGTGCTACCGTTATTCTGCAGAAGAGCCATAGACAATGCATGAATTAATGAGCAGAAAAGTGTTTCAGTAAAACTTTACTTACAAAATCCGACATTAGGACGCATCTGGCCCAAGGGCCGTGTTTCTGACTCCTGCTGTAGTCTCTCAGAAGCTCGTCAGGCTCTCATCTGCTCTTCTTAAATATAAATTAGCCCTGAACACTGGGCCAGCCTCTCTTTGGTCTGCCTTGTTAACTCTGTAGTGCCTTCACGAATCTGTTAGGTTTTTATGTTTGCTCCAGTTGTTCTCAGCAGGAGGTTTAATTGTCATTATCAGAGACTAAAGTTACATACAAAGTAACCAATTAAAACAATGCGATTATTCCCCCTATGATCTCAAGAAGGAAGTTTCTTGAGTTGTTCTTAGAGAATATCTCTCACTAACACCCTATAATATATAAATGATATTTTTTAAAAAATAAAACTGAGTTTTAGGACTTGTTTTGTATAGTCTTCCTAGAGAGAGTATATATTCCAAGGTTAACATTACAGAACAGTGTTATCCCTCAGAACTTTGATGATAGAGATGCTCTATATCTGCACTTTTCCTTTTGGTAGTCACTAACCACCTGTGGCTCTTAAACTTTTGAAATCTGACTAGGGTGATTGCAGAGCTAAATTTTTACTTCTGTTTAATTAAAAAAAGTTTCATTGACATATACTTGATTTATAACGTTGTGTCAGTTTCAGGTGTGCAGTGAAGTGAGTCAGGTATGCATGTATCCACTCTTGTTAAAGATTTTTTTTCCATATAGGCCGTTAAGGAGTATGAGTAGAGTTCCCTGTGCTATACAGTAGGTCCTTATTAGTTATCTGTTTTATATATAGTAGTATGCACACATGTCATATACATATATGTCAATTCCAGTCTCCCAGTTTATCCCTCCCCCACATCCCATTTAACTTTAATTAATTAATTAAAATTTAAATAAGCCATGTGTGCATATTTAGTTTGCAAGACATTTAGTTTTGCAGAAGACAGCTTAGATGAAAAGAAGAATCTCATATCATTGTAAAGATTAGGATTGACACATATACACTACCATGTGTAAAATGACTAGTGGGAGGTTGCTTTATAGCACAGGGAGCCTAGTTTGGAGCTCTGTGATAACTCAGGGGGGCGGAAGAGGGGAGGAGGGAGGGAGGTCCAAGAGGAAGGGGAACATGGATGGGTATACATATAGCTGACTCACGTCACTGTACAGCAGAAGAGACTAATACAGCATTGTAAAGCAACTATACCCGAGTTAAAAAAGAGAATCTCATCCCAGTACTCGCTGTGTTCTTACACTCCCACCCACCTGCATACCCATTTTCCAATGCTCTGGCAAGAAATACTTAGCCTAAATGTGTTTGATGGATATGGTATCTCATTAAATATTTTAGGTCTCATAGAATGTTCCCACTTATTCCCACCATTCAACAGGTGTGATGGAAATATTACACTTGTTATCATAACTGGGCCAAGTAAAACTGATGGAGTCACTCAGTTTACCTTTAACATGTATTTTTCTTTGCAGGGCAAGGGGCGTCTTCGTCGAGGAAACTATCCATGTCCATCCTCTCCTGCTGTGGTTCGGTTGCCCTCCATGTCTGATGTCACGGAGGAGACCTTGACTAGTGAGGCCGCCCTGGATGCTGACATCACGGAGCAGCAGCAGGCAGCTATGCAGCAGGAGGAGAGAGTCCTGACCGAGCAGATTGAGAATCTGCAGAAAGAAAAGTGAGTCGCCGGAAGGAGAGGGAGCAACCGTTACCTGTTTCCATTTCCTTCCTCCTGTACTCTCTTTATTCTTCCTTATTGTGAGTCAAGCTCTACATCAGGGTACAGGGGGTGTGGAGATGACAAGGACATGCTGTCTGTACTCAGGTAGCAGTGCGAAAGTTGTCACCTCAGGGAAGGATGCTCATGAGCTGGGAGATCTGAAACTGCTACAGTGGAGATTCTCGAAAGCCTGACTGGACAGGGTGTGTCAATCTTAGCCCGAGATTCCTAACAGGTCACCAGTCTTGGTGACAGATTTTTCTTATAAAGGAGGAATAAGGTGTCCCAGGCTAAGATGATTCAGAACTCCATAAAGGAGCATTATCTGAAGATCAGGATAACCATGGGGTCAGCAACTGTATGGTCAGGGTAAGGCAGCACCTGTTGGAGGTGCTGGGACACCGGGTAGGGAAATAGATTGCAATTTGGGAGAGAGACAAATAAACCGCTTTGTGACCTCTGCCATTCCTGGAGCAAGGATGGCAGCACTACTTCTTGGGTATAATGTGAACATCCCGTGGTTTTCTCTGAAGGTACTGTGTACTGGTTGACAGTGATGACTTAAGTTTTAAGGAGATTTTTGTTCCTGAGTTCCAGGATCCCAGATCTGAGAGCTTGATTCATGAGAGATTATGACTCTTTTAAAGTACTTTTTGCTTGTCAGGATTGCTTCTAGAATTTGGATAAGCTGAAAAAGCAGCTAGGGCTCAACTGTGCTGAACATGATAAGGTAAAAATGGTCTACTTTGATGAGCAGATGGCTATTTGATACAGAAATGATCTGAAAGAGGAGCTAATTCAGCTTTGATGAAAACGGCATTGGAAGTATTGAAGGATGAATAGGAATTTGCCAGGAAGGTGAAAGTCCCAGAGAAGGGAAAATGTATGAGCATAGTCTCAGAGATGTGAATGTGCATTGCTCATGACAGTTGTCATTGCAGCAGTGAATTGTTGACAAGACTATCCTTGCAAAGATTGTCCATGAATCTCAAGCCAGGTATCGGAGGTATTAAAGGATGAACAGTTTAAAGCTGGGTAGAGTGGAAGAGAAGCTAAGAGGGCTCTGAAAAGGAGGAGAATTGATGAAAATGGAGTTAAACTTGAAAGGATTAAGGAGGCAGTGGACAGAGTGGAGGAGGGATCGACAACTCCAGGGTCTGCCCACTGGGGAAGATTGCCGACAGAGTGGAGAAAAGGTTATTAGGAATTGCAGATACAAAGGAACTTTGGTGTTAGGGTATTATCATGAGCTTTTAACAAAGATATTGATTAAAATGAATCAGAGTGGTGCCAGGCAGTAGTGAGGAAGTAAGATTAGGAGCCAGGTACCAAAGACTTCAGGGAATGAGGAGGCATGGCTGAGAGGAGGTGAGTGATTGATAAGAAGGAGTAGAGAATAGTAGTCTTAAGTGAAGGTGGCAAAGGTTTAAAAGGACAGAAGAGGTCAGTCTGTTTTATTTCATTTAGGAGATCTAGAGGTCTTTCCTTGGCCAAAGAAGGTAGAGGATAGAGTGTGTAGCAGCTAATAAAATTTTGTAGAAAATAGTTTAAGAGCTGGAAGGAATCCTAGAGACCATCTAGTTTAGTCTATTTGTTTGTGTGGATGAGAAAGTTAAGGTCCAGAAAGAGGAAAGTACTTTCCTGATGTATTATGATTGAGTTCAGAGTGAGTTTAGAATCCCAATCTCCTGATTAGCAACCCAGAGTTCATTTTATCAAAGGATCTTACAGCTTTAGCATCTTCCTCTGCCTCACCCTTAGCTCCATTATAGGTCCCAGCCTTTGCTGTCTTTAACCTTCACTGTGACTGTGACTTGTTCATTCGCTAAGTCATGTTGAGCTCTTTGAGGCCCCATGGACTGCAGCAAGCCAGGCTTCCCTGTCCTTCACTATCTCCCTTGGTTTGCTCAAACATACATCCATTGAGTCGGTGATGCCATCCAGCCATCCCATCCTCTGTCATCCCCTTCTCCTTCTGCCTTCAATCTTTCCCAGCATCAGGGTCTTTTCCAGTGAGTTGGCTCTTCGCATCAGGTATACAGGTCGTTATCACCACCCTGCAAGGGAACAGTAAGAAATGTGACTGTTTTTGCTACCTAAATTCCTGACATTCACAGAAGGTCTGCTTTCCTGTTGGCTTCCTTCCATTTCTTATCAAATGATAATGATTTCTTGATTGTATCTTACAGGGAAGAACTAACATTTGAGATGCTTGTCCTGGAACCACGTGCCTCTGATGATGAAACCCTTGAGTCTGAGGCCTCCATAGGGACTGCTGATAGCTCAGAAAATTTGAATATTGAGTCTGAAGGTGCCATCTCTGAGAAATCAGGTAAATGAACATGTTAGACCAAAGACTCCAGATTTGTTTTGCAGAGGAGGAATAAGGATTCCCAAACAAAGACAGTCTCTTTCAAGAAGGCCCTTGACCTCACATGAAAAGATGACAGAGTCCTAAGGAGCTGAAATATACCAGTCCTCCTAAAGCGTCTGTATAAATTGTTCATCAGACCAAGCCTTCAGTGTAACATATTTCTTTTGTAATGTAATGTTTCCTTGTATTTACCACAGAGGAAAGCCAGCAGTCATAGCTCATGTTATCTTACTGACTCATGACCCATTTTCTAAGGGTAGGTAGTGGGAGCCATGCCCTGCTATGAGATGGGACCGGACCCAGGGAAGTCTTTAACTGCCTGCCGTGTCTCTGCGAGATGTGGTATTTACTACATATTCTGGCAGTGTTTTAAATGATGGGGATGTTTGTAGGCCTCTTCTAATGGCATGGTCCCACTCCAGCTTCCTCAGGGTTGATTCTGAAACGATATGGATGGTGTAGAGATGGGTGATGAACTCTTCTTGAATTGTGACTGTGCCCAAAGCAGGTCACCCTGGACCTTCCAGATCTTAGCCCACCCACTTTCACATGTGAGCAGTGACACCTCTTCATCACACAATGATTTGCTTCAGAGAGAACTGTCATTTACAACTTTGGTCTCTTTCTTGCATTAGAGAGAAGCTTAGCCCTTATCTCTACGAAGGCAGCTGGCAAGTCTGAATCTTCAAGCAAGTTGCGGAAGCAGCTCAAAAAGCAGCAAGACTCACTAGATTCAGTGGACTCTTCAGTCTCTTCTTTATGTTCATCTGGCACTGCATCTTCTCATGGGACCAGAAGACGATTTCAGATTTATTCCAAATCTCCTTTCTACCGAGCTTCCTCAGCTGGAGAGGCCCTCGGGATGGAAGGCCCATCCGGCCAGACCAAATCCCTAGAAGACAAGCCTCAGTTCATCAGCAGAGGAACCTTCAACCCTGAAAAGGGAAAACAAAAATTAAAAAATGTGAAAAACTCACCTCAGAAAACCAAAGAGACCCCAGAGGGGATAGTTGTGTCTGGCCGCAGGAAAACTGTGGACCCAGACTGCAGCTCAACCCAACAGCTCGCTCTCTTTGGGAATAATGAGTTTATGGTCTGAACTGGCAGATGTGTGTCCCTTATGGCTACAGAGTGGTGAACACATCTCATCTTGGGGCTTCATCACCTGGTCCACAGTATCCATCCTGATTGTGGTCCTGCCTCTTGTCCGAGCATACAACCAAGACCTTGTGTGCTGCATCCGGGTGGGCCTCCTGCCGAAGCGGAAAGTCGTCTTTGAAGCCTGCCGGGGATGGTGCCAGCTGTGCCTTGGCTGCTCTATCCCACTGGAGGTTTCGCTGAACAGAGCGCCCAGGGCCTTGGGTTTTGGGTCAGCTGAGGCAGTCTTTGTGTTGCCTCTCCTCCCTCCCTTTTTCCCTTCCCAGAGGTGAGCGTGGAACTGGGGGGACATTGTGGGCTAGAGGGACCCACTGATTTCTAACATTTGAAGAAAACATATAAACCTTTCTTAACCATGAAAGCAAGATCCTTTGGGTTTATTTTAGGATCGTTAGGAGCTGGTATAGAATATAATTTTCTTCCAAGGATTTGTAAGCAAAAAGCCTAAGCCCTCTATTTTAAGATTTTTGAGAAACACTCCATGTTATATTCTGGGGAAAGTTAAAAAAAAGCAGTTGTCTCCATTAAGCCATCAGAGCATGTTTGAGACCTCTGTGGTTATCCAATGAAGAAGCGAAAACCTGTTTTGTTTTTCAACGATGTTTGATGTCATAATAATCAATGCTGGTTTAACCCCTGGTTAGTTCCTGCCAAATGGATTGCATGGGCCGAAGTTTCAATAGCCATACTGTTCTTATATCCCCTTATCCTAGAATCAGGTTCCTCTAATATTTTTTAAATATCCCAGAGACATGGTGATCCCTAAACAGGAGGGTTTCATTCTAATTTATCTAGGCCTTTCTCTTTGTATAGATTAAACTGAAGACCATATATGAACCTGTTTATCTGCTGGTGGATTTCCACCACGAGCTCACACAAATGTTGTGACCACTTAATCACTTCTCCCCAGGCATTCACACATAGCACTGCATGAGTAAACGTTACAGAAAGCTGCCAAAAAAGACAAAAAGAAAAGTTTTTAATATGACCCATCTAGCTTTTATCTTTTTTCCTCAGACCATCAGTATTAAATAGATTTTAAAAAATCAAGGACTACTTGAAGCTATTTTTGTTAATATTCTGGTTACTGAAGTTTACTGTAAATATATATATGTATAGTGTGCATATTTCTTTTTAACTTTATGCTTCCTTCCTCCCCATAGAATTTCTTCCCACAGATTAAGGGCCATTGGATGTGGTGGTGAGAGCCAGATATCCCTGGGTTGAGGGAAAAGTCAAACCATTTTCCTCACCACTGGGTGTCTCCATGTACCTGAGTTAAAAAGCATTTTAAGCTTCTTAGTGTTTGTGGGATTAGAAGTCTGTTTTTGCTATTTATAATATATGGGAAATGAAACATGATGCCCTGTTTGAGATAAATATGTGAAAATGTTTCTTTTTTAAAGTTACTAAATGCATCTTGTCTAACTGCCACATGCACTGTTCTAAAAAAGAGCCTTTACCATCTGTAACCTGAATTTTGGTTATTCTTCCTTTTCATACTTCTTTGAGATGAAGTTATAGAAACCTGAGGACTTTCATTAATAAGGCAGAGTCTCTCCTGTTACACAACAGTGACCCTCATGCCACTGCCTCTGTGGCTGCTGTCGAGCCCCAGAGGCCAGACACAAATATCATCCCGAGTGGCAGCTCCAGGAAGCAGGCGGCTTTCCTCTCCCTGGTGGGGTTCAGAAATGACCTCGGGAAAAGGAGTCTTTGTCAGTTTCCAGAATGATGATGGTTAGTAACTAAACGTGTTCGATTTTATAGCCTGCACACGTCTGCCACCTTGTTCATGCTGCCTTGAGGAGTAATAAAGGTAAATAAAGTCTTTTAAAATCTGAATTTCAGAGAATCTCCTAGAGAGAACCCAGCCCCTCAGCATGGTTGTGTCTGCATGGGTACCCCAGTCCCTGCGCCAGGCACAGTCTCTCCCATTATTCTTGGGAAGGTGGTCTTCAGCCGGTGTTGAGTACTCCTTTCCACTTGTTCCAGGACATTACAAAAAAAAAAAATAGCGATTACCCGTTGAGTAGTTTTGTTTGGCTTAGAGGAATGGCCTGGGAAACACATCTTGGCATACGGTCTCCCTCCTAAATCTTTGTGGAGTTTTTGTTTTGTTGCTGTTTTGCAAAATAAGTTTTTGGCAGTTAAAAAAAATAAATAAACTACTCATATAGGTCACTTTATAGGAACCAGGTGATGGATGTTAAGAGACTTTATAATTTTTTCTCAGGGACCTAAAACCTGAATTTGGATAACATTAAATAAATATTTGTTTTTCAGTTGCTAGATTTGTGGATTTCTAGTCATTTAACAAACTGTCAGAATGGAGGGGTGGGGAAAGGGAGATGCATGGAATGCTAAGAATGGAGAGCAAAGGCGGGACCCTCCCTTTGAAGGAAAGCATGCTGCTGTTCTCTAGAATAATGGGCATTGTTGGCCTGAAAAAGATGAAGCCATAACACTTAACAGCTGTCGGAACCAAGTGCTGTCTCTCCTCTCCTCTCTGATCTTAACCAGTCATCTCTGTGGTTCATGTTACATTACCACAAGCCAATGCTGCATTACAATCACTTATAATTAAGATATTTAACATCTGTATGTGTCAAATGTGTGTTTTCTGTTTGCTTCTCCTTTGCTCATTTTCTTTGATCTCAAATGCCTCAAAGGAATCCCATGTGTGGCAGCACAGAGGCAGCCCCTGATTTGGAGCCCATACTCTAAAACGCAGAGCATTCTTTTCTTACCACACCTTCTCAGCCCCAGATACAGCCTGGAGTTTTAATTCTCCCCATTAAAGACAACATATCGCTTATCATGGAAAATGTAATGGAAGCAGAAAAGTAATTTGTAGGGTCAAAGTGTGTATACACAAAGTGAAGTAAATGCAGAAAGGATTCAGGAAGGTGACTTGCTTCATTTGTAATGCACTGTGTATTTCCTGCCGTTTTAATTATTGTGCCACTCTGGGTTTCTGCGAACACAAAGAAGATAACAGCCCAGTGTGAGCCTTGTGAAGGCAGAGGGACCTGAATTCAGAGGATGCGATATAAGAGCCCTCCCTTGTTGTGGGAGTTAGTGGAGACTTCTGTCTTCCATCACAGTAGGGTTGTTTTCACTGTCAAAGATGGAGGATCCCAGAAGCATGCAGAAAAATAGGAGCTCCAGCAAGGTTCTGCAGGCCCACTTCAGTGCCTGTGGGCCACATTTTTCTTTTTTAAACTCTTAACTGAGGAATGTGTACCTTTCACAAGCACTTTGGTGAACAAGAGAGAAGAAAATATTCTCAGGATGTGTTCAAAGCTCAGAGAATTTTAAGAAGGAAACACTCCAGCTGGTTTTCCTTATTCTCCTCTCTCTCATTTTCCCCTATCTTGGTCATTCTGTGTTGACCAACACAGCATCATTCGGTGCTGACAGATATGTTTGTCTACCCATAATTGTGGGACAGCTCCCCATAATTCTGTGACAGTTGGCACTGTCCCCCAATACCATGTTAGCCTTGGTGGTAAAGTTCCTTGGTGGCTGTGGGAGTCTTTCTCAGGGCTTCCCTAATGGATCACATGGTAAACAATCTGCCTGCAATGTGGGAAACCTGGATTCGATCCCTGAGTTGGGAAGATGCCCTGGAGAAGGGAATGGCAGCTCACTCCAGTGTTGTTGCCTGGAGAATTCTACGGACAGAGGCTACAGTCCATGAGGTCGCAAAGAGTCAGACACGACAGTGACTAACACTTTCACTTTGCTATCTTTCTATGCCCCTAAAATACTGTTTACCCACTTTTCTCTGGAACTGCTCCCACATCTTATCTGGTGGTAAAGGGCAAAATAGTGACTACGGAGGTGGATCTATTAGGTCGTCTTGGTCTCTTAGTTGAAACTGTTGTCAAAAAAGCCCCACTAAGGGGTCCATCACCTTGCTTTCCATCCATACTGAATGCCTATTTATCATCCCTCTTAGGTCATGTAAAAGTTGCACCTTTGGAGCCAAGTAATTGTATTTACTAAGGGAAAGGTGTGGACTACAGATAAGTATTATATTAATGAATTTAAAGTAATTTATATAAATATACTGAGTGTAAATTTATAAAAGACTATTGTAAAAGGACATAGCCTGTGAAATATAATATCATTTTACTGTTTAATAGAATAATTCTATACAAAAAATGATTTGTCTCACCCACAGAACTGATTACATTCCTGATGCAATCAACAGGCACTTTGTAATTTCCTTTTTTTTTTTTTTGGCAGTGGGTGGGGCTGGGGCCATCAGTTGTATAAAGTGCAGTTTGTGCCACTCAAAATATGCACTGTATGGCTACACAAGAGCAGCTTGATGGACAGGTCACTCCATGGATCATTAAAGAACAAAGCTTCCAGAAGCAGCAATACGTGTGGTTTGTTTTCTGACCATCCTGGTTCCCACCCCAACTCACTCCAGCCTGAACCCAAGGAATAGCAATGATTTTTGATAAAGTTCTCGTGTTTTGTTTTTTTTTTAAGCAAAGGACTGAGCCCCAATTGTTTAAATACAGAGATGGTAATTATTGGAAACTTAATTTAGCTCAAGTGGAGGTAAGATTTCAAGTTGTCAGTTTTCCATAAATGCCAAGTTGTCAAGACTTCATTTAATCAATTTAGAGATGGGGTGCAGGGAAGAAAATAAATCTACATTGAGGATCTTCAGCAAAAAGGCATAGCTGCTAGTAGAGGGCCCTGGTGTGTCCTTTTTTGTTCTGCCCCTGCACTTGCATGACTTGGGCAAGGTCATTTGTCTTCAGTCTGGAATGTGTTCCCTCCCCCAGGTTTTCTCTGGATAACTCTTACTGACTCTGAGGTCATAGTGTAAAAGGCATTTCTACTTGGAAATTTTCTCTTCCCTGTCGAACTGGCTTAGATGTCTTGTGTTCTCAACAGCGGCCAGTGTTTGTGACATCAAAAAACTGACGTTAGCTTCCCAAGGCAAGACGGGAACCTGTCTTCTGACTTTTCGATCCTCAGCACCTAACAAAAGGTTCCCACACTTACATTTTGGATGAGAGAGTTGAATGTGATCAGGGGTTCTCAAATACCAAACCAAATCTAAAGTGAAATTGAAAAAAAAAAAAAAATTGTGATCAATTTATCCCTAATGTCAAATTTATTCCATTTAAAAATTCTGAGATCATCCTTTCCATTTTTTACATTGTTTACATCTACAGTTTGCATTGTCTACATGATAACATAATAAGAGTAGTGGATTGTTTAAGGCTTCCTCAGTTGGCTAAATTGGAGAAGGCAACGGCAACCCACTCCAGTACTCTTGCCTGGAAAATCCCATGGGCGGAAGAGCCTGGTAGGCTGCAGTCCATGGGGTCGCGAAGAGGCGGACACGACTGAGTGACTTCACTTTTGCTTTTATGCATTGGAGAAGGAAGTGGCAACGCACTCCAGTGTTCTTGCCTGGATTATCCCAGGGACAGTGGAGCCTGGTGGGCTGCCGTCTATGGGGTCACACAGAGTCAGACACGACTGAATTGCAGCAGCAGCAGCAATTGGCTAAATAAAACATAGTAATGCCATTTTTGAAAGTTCCCCTTGTGATAACTAAATCTACAACTAACCTTTCCGATTATGAAGAAAGAGCAGAAAGTTGTAAGGAGACACAGATCAGAGCTTTTGCTTGTTAAAAAATTGTTCTTTCTCCTAAATTGGATAACAGTACAGCATCTTGGAGCCGGGGACATAACCATGAACATGGATGAGACACCTGTAACATCTATTGGATCTTGTGAGGCATAGACTCCAACAAGCATGTCACTTCCCAGTTCTGTGGGGCCATTTATCCCTCATTTGACAAGTGTTGACTGAGCACTCTGGTTGGTTGGGGTATACTGGTGACCAAAGCCCTTGCACCCTATGGAGTTTGCATCCTAGTGAGGAAAACCAGTGGTGTCCACCAGATGGAGACTAGTCATCCACAATATCTGGGTCCCCCTGTCAGTTTTTATTAATCTTAATGGTTGCTTCTTGGCAACTTGTGAGTCTTTCTCTGCCCTTCCTACATCTAAATACTCCCTTAAAGGTAGAAGTAGAGTGTCTCACAAATCTGAAAACTGCAGTTGAAAAGAAAGGCCCAGATAGGCCCACACAGGCCTACCTCTGTGTGCTTCATAACCAAAGACCTTTCTGGCACCGAGGGCAGAAAAGAGTTTTCGTAGTATACCCTCCTCTAGTACTAGCCCTAAAGACTTTGGGGTAGAGCTGTTACCCATCTGAGTTTCAGTAGGACTTGAGATAGGAATTAGGGACTTAATGTAAACATTGGAAGAAGTGGGGAAGCAGGTCAGAGAAAGCTCCCACTGAAGGTCAAGAAAGCCAGCAGTTCTGAATCTTTTAAAGCTCCTGCAACTCTCAGGAAGGTTGCTCTGAAATTGTCTTCCCACACATTTGGCTGTGACTGCGTCCAGAGATTAATGGCTTCTCATTTACTTTACAAGTCTCATGTGAGTGCCTGTCTTCTACTAACAAACCATAGGGGAAGGGGATCCTGACAGATGATCTGACTGGCATCTTTGCAATGACACTAAGACCTTAAGAAGGGCCATGGGGCGGGGTGAGGGGGTGGATGCTGGGTTGGCTGCAGATAATTAAGTTTATCTACAACACCACACTTAGGGCAGAAAGCAAAGAAGAACTAAAGAGCCTCTTGATGAAAGTGAAAGAGGAGAGTGAAAAAGTTGGCTTAAAACTCAACATTCAGAAAACTAAGATCGGGGGCGGTCCTAAGATAATGGGGGAATAGGACGGGGAGACCGCTTTCTCCCCCACAAATTCAATGAAAGATCGTTTGAACCCTGAGCAAATACCACAAAACAACTTTTTTGAACACTGGCAGAGGACACCAGTCACCCAGAAAGGCAGCCCATTGTCTTCAGAAGGAGGTAGGACAAAATATAAAGAGAAAAAGAGAGACAAAAGAGTTAGGAACGGAGACCCGACCCGGGGAGGGAGTCTTAAAAGAGAAGTTTCCAAACACCAGGAAACCCTCTTACTGGCGGGTCTGTGGGAGCTTTTGGAATCTCAGAGGGCAACATAACCAGGAGGAGAAAATAAATAAAACCCAGAGATTACACACCTAACTGCAACTCCCAGTGTAGAAGTAGCCCAAACACTGGTGTCCACCACCAGCAAGCGGGGGCTGAACAGGGAAGCATGGGCTGCATTGCTTAGGGTAAGCACCAGGCCTGAATACCCTGAGGGCAATCTGAGGGAGCTAACGTGAGATAGCAACCCAAACCATGGAATAGCCAGAGAGAGAGAGAGAGAGAAAGAGAACTTAGCGGTGGAAAGCTCTAACCTAAGCCACTGCCAGGCCGCTCACAGAACAAAGGACTGAGCAAATACCAGAGGAGAGCTTGCCGACCCGGACTGGCCCATCCTTTGCTGGAGGCACGGAGGCAGGTGGGCGACAGCCAGAGCTGGAAGGCAAGGGGCAAACTCGGCCCCAGAGATGGCATCCTCTACCAAACTGCGAGCAGGCTCCCAGTTGCTAACCAAGTCTTCCTGGGATCCTGGACAGTTGACATCCACCAGGAGGGTCACAGTCAGAAATCAGTGCCCCAGAAGAGACACACGGCACACCTGAGACGGTGCTCCCACTGTGCACCCAGGAAACCAAGTGGCTGGGACGGGGGAGGTGATAAGACGCACCGCCAACCTGGGGAGTGTGCGCTTGCCAAGCACCTGGTCCCTGAGCTGCTCGCACCTGGGACGGGCACAAAACACAGGCCCGGCCGAGCCTGTGTCTTTGTGGAGTACCCGAGAACATGAACCTGAGCGGCTTAGCCCTGGGAAGTGCATGCAACCCAGGGTCCACAATAGACAGTTCCCCTGCAGAGCAATCTGGAGCCTGAGCAGTGTAGACGGGGAAAGCACACATGCTGTGAGCGGGGGCAAACCCAGTGTGGCCCAGACACTGCAAGCACTCCCCACACACACCAGTGACATTTGTTTCCAATGTTCCTCCCTCCCCGCAGCACAGTTGAATAAGTGAGCCTAACTAAATGACCACCTTCACCCCCTTGTGTCAGGGCAGAAGTAAGATACTGAAGAGACTTGCAAACAGAGGAAGCCAAAATAAACAAAGAGGGAACTGCTTTGGAAGTGACAGGTGCAACAGATTAAAACCCTGTAGTTAGCATTGGCTACATTGGAAGGGACCTATAGTATATAGACCTATAGACCTTGAGAAGTATATGCTGTTTTAAGGAACAATCTGAAACTGAGATGACCTCATACTGCCCCCAACAGCTCCAGAGAAATTCCTAGATATATTTTACTATTATCATTTTTTAATTTTAAAATTTTTAAGTTCTTTATTAGTCCTTTAATTTTCACTTTTGAAACCTACTATTACCCTGCAAAAAAAAAAAAAAAAAAAAAAGACCCTATTTTTAAAGCAAACTTCATATATATATTTTTTAAACTTCATATATTTTTAAAATAACTTTTGCAGTTTTTTTTAAAATATTATATTTTTGAGAGTCTAACCTCTACTCTAGATTTTTAATCTTTGCTTTTTGGTATTTGTTATCATTTCTGTACCTTTAAGAATCCAATCTTCAGTACCCATTTTTACTTAGGAGTGTGATTACTGGTTTTATTGCCCTCTCCCCTTTTGACTCTCCTTTTTCTCCCCCAGGTCACCTCTATCTCTTCCCTCCCCCTTCTCTTCTGTACTTAACTCTGAATCTCTTTGGGTATTCTGGGCTGTAGAGAACACTTAAGGAACTGGTCACAGGCTAGATTGGTCTCTCTCCTGTTGACTCCCCCTCCTCTCCTCCTGGTCACCTCTATCTCCCTCCTCCCTCTTCTCTTCTGCATGTAACTCTGTGACCCTCTTTGAGTGTCCCCCACTGTGGAGAATCTTTTCACCATTAACCTAGATGTTTTATCATCGGTGCTGTATGGATGGAGAAGTCTTGAGGCTACTGTAAGAATAAGACTGGAAGCCATAGGCAGGAGGCTTAAGTCCAGAACTTGAGAACACCAGAAAAGTCCTGACTCCAGGGAACATTAATCAACAAGAGCTCATCCAAAAACCTCTGTACCTACACTGAAACCAAGTTCCACCCAAGAGCCAACAAGTTTCAGAGCAAGACATACCAAGCTAATTCTCCAGCAATGCAGGAACATAACCCTGAGCACAAAAATACAGGTGGCCAAAAGTCACACCAAATCCATAGAACCCTCAAAACTCACTGCTGGGCCCTTCGTTGCACACCAGAGAGGATATCCAGCTCCACCCACCAGAACACAGACGCAAGCTTCCCTGACCAGGAAACCTTGACAAGACACTCGTCCAACCCTACCCAGAGGGAGGAACCTCCACAATGAAGAGGAACCACAAACTTCCAGCATACAAAAAGGCCACCCGAAACACAGCAACCTAAACAAGATGAAAAGGCAGAGAAATATTCAGCAGGTAAAGGAGCATGATAAAAGCCCAAACAAACCAAACCAAACCAAACCAAAGAGGAGGAGATAGGGAGTATACCTGAAAAAGAATTCAGAATAATGATAGTAGAAATGATCCAAAATCTTGGAAACAAAATGTAGTTACAGATAAATAGTCTGGAGACAAGGATTGAGAAGATGCAAGAAAAGTTTAACAAGGACCTAGAAGAAATAAAATAGAGTCAATAATGAATAATGCAATAACTGAGATCAAAAGCACTCTGGAGAGAACCAACAGTAGAATAAATGAGGCAGAAGATAGGATAAGTGAGGTGGAAGATAGAAAGGTGGAAATAAATGAAGCACAGAGGAAAAAAGAAAAAAGAATGAAAAGAAATGAGGACAACCGCAGATACCTCTGGGACAATGTTAAATGCCCCAACATTCGAATCATAGGAGTCCCAGAAGAAGACAAAAAGAAAGGCCTTGAGAAAATACTTGAGGAGATAATAGTTGAAAACTTCCCTAAAATGAGGAAGGAAATAGCCACCCAAGTCCAAGAAACCCAGAGAATTCCAAACAGGATAAACCCAAGGCGAAACACCCCAAGACACACATTAATTAAATTAACAAAGATCAAACACAAAGAACAAGTATTAAAAGCAGCAAGGGAAAAACAACAAATAACTCACCAGGGGATCCCCATAAGGATAACAGCTGATCTTTCAATAGAAACTCTTCAAGCCAGAAGGGAATGGCAGGCCATACTTAAAGTGATGAAAGAGAAAAACCTACAACCCAGATTATTGTACCCAGCAAGGATCTCATTCAAATATGAAGGAGAAATCAAAAGCTTTACAGACAAGCAAAAGCTCAGAGAATTCAGCACCACCAAACCAGCTCTTCAATAAATGCTAAAGGATCTTCTCTAGACAGAAAACACAGAAAAGTTTATAAACTTGACCCCAAAACAAGAAAGTAAGTAGCAATAGGATCATACTTATCAATAATTACCTTAAATGTAAATGGGTTGAATGCCCCAACCAAAAGACAAAGACTGGCTGAATGGATACAAAAACAAGATCCCTATATATGCTGTCTACAAGAGACCCACCTCAAACCTAGGGACACATACAGACTGAAAGTGAAAGGCTGGAAAAAATATTACACACAAACGGAGACCAAAAGAAAGCAGGAGTTGCAATACTCATATCAGATAAAATAGACTTTAAAATAAAGGCTGTGAAAAGAGACAAAGAAGGACACTACATAATGATCAACAGATCAATCCAAGAAGAAGATATAACAATTATAAATATATATGGACCCAACATAGGAGCACCACAATATGTAAGGCAAATGCTAATGAGTATGAAAGGGGAAATTAACAATAATGCAATAATAGTGGGAGACTTTAATACCCCACTCACACCTATGGATAGATCAACTAAACAGAAAATTAACAAGGAAACACAAACTTTAAATGACACAATGAACCAGCTAGACCTAATCGATATCTATAGGACATTTCATCCCAAAGCAATCAATTTCACCTTTTTCTCAAGTGCACACAGAACCTTCTCCGGAATAGATCACATCCTGGGCCATAAATGTAGCCTTGGTAAATTTAAAAAAATTGAAATCATTCCAGTCATCTTTTCTGACCACAATGCAGTAATTAGATCTCAATTACAGGAAAAAAGATTAAAAATTCAAACATATGGAGGCTAAAAAACATGCTTCTGAATAACCAACAAATCATAGAAGAAAGCAAAAAAGATATCAAAATATGCATAGAAACAAATGAAAATGAAAACATAACAACCCTAAACCTATGGGACACTGTAAAAGCAGTGCTAAGGGGAAGGTTCATAGCAATACAGGCTTACCTCAAGAAACAAGAAAAAAGTCAAATAAATAACCTAACTCTACACCTAAAGCAATTAGAGAAGGAAGAAATGAAGAACCCCAGGGTTAGTAGAAAGAAAGAAATCTTAAAAATTAGGGCAGAAATAAATGCAAAAGAAACAAAAAGAGACCATAGAAAAAAATCAACAAAGCTAAAAGCTGGTTTTTTGAAAAGATAAACAAAATTGACAAACGTTAGCCAGACTCATTAAGAAACAAAGGGAGAAGAAACAAATTAACAAAATTAGAAATGAAAATGAAGAGATCGCAACAGACAACACTGAAATACAAAGGAACATAAGAGACTACTACAATAAAATGGACAACTTGGAAGAAATGGTCAAACTCTTAGAAGAGTATAACTTTCCAAAACTGAACCAGGAAGAAATAGAAGATCTTAACAGACTAATCACAAGCATGGAAGTCAAAACTGTAATCAGAAATCTTCCAGCAAACAAAAGCCCAGGACCAGATGGCTTCACAGCTGAATTCTACCAAAAATTTACCAAATTTACCAAATCTACCAAAATTTAGAGAAGAGCTAACACCTATCTTACTCAAACTCTTCCAGAAAAGTGCAGAAGAAGGTAAACTTCCAAACTCATTCTATGAAGCCACCATCACCCTAATACCAAAACCAGACAAAGATATCACAAAAAAAGAAAACTACAGGCCAATATCACTGATGAACATAGATGCAAAAATCCTTAACAAAATTCTATCAAACAGAATCCAACAACATATTAAAAAGATCATACATCATGACCAAGTGGGCTTTATCCCAGGAATTCAAGAATTCTTTAATATCTGCAAATCAATCAATGTAATACACCACATTAACAAATTGAAAGATAAAAACCATATGATTATCTCAATAGATGCAGAAAAAGCCTTTAACAAAATTAAACATTCATTTATGATAAAAACTCTCCAGAAAGCAGGAATAGAAGGAACATGCTTCAACATAATAAAAGCTATATATGACAAACCCACAACAAATATTATCCTCAATGGTGAAAAATTGAAAGCATTTCCCCTAAAGTCAGGAACAAGACAAGGGTGCCCACTCTCACCACCACTATTCAACATAGTTTTGGAAGTTTTGGCCACATCAATCAGAGCAGAAAAAGAAATAAAAGGAATCCAGATAGGAAAAGAAGAAGTAAAACTCTCACTGTTTGCAGATGACATGATCCTCTACATAGAAAACCCTAAAGACTCTACCAGAAAATTACTAGAGCTAATCAATGAATATAGTAAAATTGCAGGGTATAAAATTAACACACAGAAATCCCTTGCATTCCTATACACTAACAATGAGAAAACAGAGAAATTAAGAAAACAATACATTCACCATTGCAACAATAAGAATAAAATACGTAGGAGTATATCTACCTAAAGAAACAAAAGACTTATATATAGAAAACTATAAAACACTGATGAAAGAAATCAAATAGGACACAAATAGATGGAGAAATATACCGTGTTCATGGATTGGAAGAATCAATATTGTGAAAATGAGTATACTAACCAAAGCAATCTATAGATTCAATGCAATCCCTATCAAGCTACCAATGGTATTCTTCACAGAACTAAAACAAATAATTTCACAATTTGTATGGAAATACAAAAAACCTCAAATAGCCAAAGCAATCTTGAGAAAGAAGAATGGAACCGGAGGAATCAACCTGCCTGACTTCAGGCTATACTACAAAGTCACAGTCATCAAGACAGTATGGTACTGGCACAAAGACAGAAATATAGGTCAATGGAACAGAATAGAAAGCCCAGAGATAAATCCATGTACCACGTATCAGCAGAATAAAATTTCTGCTGATAGATGCCCATCAGCAGAAATCCACACCTTATCTTCTACAAAGAAGGCAAAAATATACAATGGAAAAAAGACAACCTCTTTAACAAGTGGTGCTGGGAAAACTGGTCAACCACTTGTAAAAGAATGAAACTAGAACACTTTCTAACACCATACACAAAAATAAACTCAAGATGGATTAAAGATCTAAATGTAAGACCAGAAACTATAAAACTCCTAGAGGAGAACATAGGCAAAACACTCTCCGACATAAATCACAGCAAGATCGTCTATGACTCACCTCCCAGAATATTGGAAATAGAAGTAAAAATAAACAAATGGGACCTAATGAAACTTAAAAGCTTTTGCATAACAAAGGAAACTATAAGTAAGGTGAAAAGACAGCCCTCAGATTGGGAGAAAATAATAGCAAACAAAGCAACAGACAAAGGATTAATCTCAAAAATATACAAGCAACTCCTGAAGCTCAATTCCAGAAAAATAAATGACCCAATCAAAAAATGGGCCAAAGAACTAAACAGACATTTCTCCAAAGAAGACATACAGATGGCTAACAGACACATGAAAAGATGCTCAACATCACTCATTATCAGAGAAATGCAAACCAAAACTACAATGAGGTACCATTACACGCCAGTCAGAATGGCTGCTATCCAAAAGTCTACAAGCAATAAATGCTGGAGAGGGTGTGGAGAAAAGGGAACCCTCTTACGCTGTTGGTGGGAATGCAAACTAGTACAGCCACTATGGAGAACAGTGTGGAGATTCCTTTAAAAACTGGAAATAAAACTGCCATATGACCCAGCAATCTGGGCATACACACCGAACGTGTACCCCAATGTTCATCGCAGCACTGTTTATAATAGCCAGGACATGGAAGCAACCTAGATGCCCATCAGCAGACGAATGGATAAGAAAACTGTGGTACCTATACACCATGGAATATTACTCAGCCATTAAAAAGAATACATTTGAATCAGTTCTAATGAGATGGATGAAACTGGAGCCCATATTACAGAGTGAAGTAAGCCAGAAAGATAAACACCAATACAGTATACTAACGCATATATACAGAATTTAGAAAGATGGTAACGATAACCCTATATGCAAGACAGAAAAAGAGACATAGATGTATAGAACAGAATTTTGAACTCTGTGGGAGAAGGCGAGGGTGGGATGATCTGAGAGAATAGCATTGAAACATGTATACTATCAAGGGTGAAACAGTTCACCAGCCCAGGTTGGATGCATGAGACAAGTGCTCAGGGCTGCTGCACTGGGAAGACCCAGAGGGATGGGATGGGGAGGGAGGTGGGAGGGGGAATCAGGATGGGGAACACATGTAAATCCATGGCAGATTCATGTCAATGTATGGCAAAAACCACTACAATATTGTAAAGTAATGAGCCTCCAACTAATAAAAATAAATGGAAAAAAAAAAAGGTACTTTTTCCTAGGTCTTCTGGACCTGCCTTTGAAAAGGAAGAGGTTTGTCTGAACTTCACCTTTCCATAAGGAATTAAGAAGTGATGGAGAGTCCCCTCCACAAAGAGTGCCTGTGGCTGCTATGTTGAGTTGCATGGTGCTCACCTTTATTTTCAAGGAGGTGATGAAGGATGGGGAAGAGAAAGATGGGGAGAAGCTGTGGGGTGCTGGGATGCCATCTGGAGAGAAGCTGGGTTGCTGAATCCTCCGGGAGATTTTTCACTGGATTTGAATTTGTGGCACCTGGACTCTGACTCAGAGTGGCAACCAGATGGATGGAACTCAATCCTGTGCTCACACCATCAGTGTCCTCAAAGGGAGAACCTTGGCCACATTTATTGTCCTGTTTTTGTTTTTTCACTTTTTTTTTTTTTTAGGTCTAACAATAAAGTGCACAAATCTTAAGTGCATGGTGCAATTAATTTTTAATGAGTGAATAAGTTTGCAAAACCACCACCCTGATCAAAATGAAGAACATTTTTAGCATACCTTGGGCCCCTTACCAATCAACCTGCCCCCCACCCAAAGGTAACCTCTATTCTAACTTCTACAGCCATTACTTAGTCTTGCCTGTTCTTAAACTTTATATAATCAGAACTGGTGCCTGGATGGTTTTGTTTGTGTCTGAAATAGATCCATGTTGTCACACAATATTGATGGTTCATTCCTTTTTATTGCTGTTTTATAAGGCTTCCCTGGTGGCACAGATGGTAAAGAATTTGCCTGCAATGCAGAAGATGTGGGTTTAATCCCTGGGTTGGGAAGATTCCCTGGAGAAGGGGATTGCTACCCACTCCAGTATTCTTGCCCGGAGAATTCCATGGACAGATCAGCCTGGTGGGCTACAGTTCATGGGGTCTCAAACAGTCAGACACGACTAAATATGTATGTACCACAATTTATTAGTCCATGCTACTGTCATTGTACAGTTTGGGGCTATTATGAAAAAAGCTGCTTCAAACATTCTTTTGGTGGACATTTCTGACAGGTACACATATCCATGAGTGCAATTGCCGAATCAAAGGGTAGCCAGATTTTTAGCTTCAGTAGATTATTTCCTAAAATGGTTGCACTCATTTTATTTCTACTTCAACTAGTTTTTGAACATGTCACAAAGGAGCTTCTCCATTGGAGTATTCCCTATGGTCTTGCGGAAAAAGAGGAGCTCAACACGTTCAGAAGTGATAAACCTCAAAGACGGGAGGAGCAGGAGCAATTTCCCAAACCTGGACAGGAGAGAGGACACCATCAGTGTGATTATAAGCTTCAGAGCCTGAGTCCTGGGCATAGCACCATTCCAGGAGAGGCAGAGGGGATGGAGAGGAGAGATGAGAGGTGCCCAGGGCAAGTAAGGAGGAAGTTCGAGGAAAGGCCCCATTCACCTATCCCGGACCCACTGTGACCTTCCTCCAGTGTTTAGTTAAGGAGTGTGATGAAAATAGTAAATAAATATTGTTTATGATATGTAAAAATTATAAAGTAAGAAGCTATTTACATTAATAGTATGTGAATATATTATTAATAATCATATAATTATTATAATCACATGATCATTAATACCACATATATTTGAATAAGAAAATAAATTCCTGGGAATTCCCTGGTAGTCCAGTGATTAAGATTCAGGGCTTTCACTCATGGGGCCTGGGTTTGATCCATGGTTAGGGAACTAAGATCCCCACAAGCCACATGGTGTGGGGAGAAACAAGGATATAAATTCTCTGTAAGCCACCTAGGATGATAAGAGTAACCATTAGTGAAAATGTTCTGAAATAAAAAATTTTTGTGGCTTGATATACTCATCCAGGAAAAAAAGTCATTGTAGTTTTTAAATGAGAACCATTTGCCAAGGCAAGGGTTCCCAGCGCAGAGAAGCTAGATGGTGAAGTCCCGCGGGGCAGATGGGGGCATTATGCTGACCTTCCTTGGGTGGGAGGTCTAACAGTCGGGGTCATTGCCCAGGGTCAGGGAGGCCACATCCAAGTGGGACAGCTCCAGGTTCAGCTTCCACCACGAGGTCTGTGGGAAGCCTCCCCCACCTCCCAATGACCTACTGAAATTGCTTTGCGGTACCAAGGTCTGCTGCTCTTGTGGGAGCCGAGTGGGTGGCACTGAGCCATCGTATATCCCCCATCATGCTTCTGCTGGTGCTGGGGCGAGCCGGACAATCCCAGAGCACTGGCTCCTGCCCCACCATCCCCGCAGCCCCAGTCTCAGCCAGTAGCCATTGTCCTCCAAACACAGCCAGGGCCGGGCTAGGGTCCATGCCTGCGGCTTACGCTAGTGCATCCCTATCTGCACCTGCAACAGATCTCTTCATGTTCCCTTAAAACTCTTCCTCCCGACTTTCCTTTTTGTGTCTTCTACCTCTTTCCCCAAAGAGCTCCTCTTCCCTTGTTCCTTATCCACTCAAATACCAGGTCTGAGCCATCCCAACTCCCAGAGACTCCCACATCTGTCACTGCCTTTCCATTCCCACAAACAGACCTTCAAGGACTCCCTGGATGACGGCAGGGTCTGCCTTCCTCCCTGTTGGACGCTCTGTACCCACCATCACGCCTCTGTGTGAAGCCCAGCTCTGTGGAAAACATTCTCCTGCTCAGTGATCTGCAGTGGCTCCTCTCTGCCTGCCAAACCAGATTTGGCCTCTGGCTGCCCTTCACAGTCCTGAGCAGGCTGGTGCCAGAGAGACATGCTGGTTTAGGCCCCCACCCTCTCCCTGGGGGCAATCAGCTTTGCCTTCCAAACTGGCCTCTGACCTAAGAACATATGTATATTTGCTTCTCTCCCTCTCTCTTTGTGGGCTTCCCTGGTGGCTTAGACGGTAAAGAATCTGTCTGCAATGCAGGAGGCCGAGGTTTGATCCCTGGGTTGAGAAGATCCCCTGGAGGAGCGATTAGGTACCCACTTCAGTCATGGACAGAGAAGCCTGGTGAGCTACAGTCCATGGAGTCACAAAGAGTCGGACACGACGGAGTGACTAACACGTAATACTCTCCCTTTGTAAATGATCATTTCTCTCATTGTAGACCTTCTCCTTCCTCAATACCAGCACTGCCTCCACAAATCTCTCTCAGCAGTGCTTTGTGCTCTGCCTCCCAGTGGGTCTCTGTCTCCCTCAGATGCACGCAGCCCTCAGTACCCACTGGGCTGGCCCTCAACTTCAGCAAGGCCACTGCGCCGGGCATCCCCTGGAAGCAGTGAGTTTGCCTTAAGCTTTTCGGTCCTGACTCCCGGGCCTGGTGCTGTGCCCGGCACACAGTAGGTGTCAGCCATGTGCTGGTTGTACTGAGATCCCTGTCCCATCTAATGAGTGCAGCCCTGAGACAGTAGCAGAAAGGTGGGCAGGGTGGTAGAGAGCTGAAGGGACAGATGGGCAGGGAGGCAGGTGCTCAGGTCACCTCACAGGCTGGCTGGGGTGGTGGGCCTTGCTGTGTTGGCTGAGCATCACCTGAGACTGGTCTTGCAAGGTCTCCACATGCTCAGGATCCTTCAGGCCGCGCGTTTCTGGAGAGAAGCAGCAGCCGTGAGCTTCCGTCCCAGGCTCCACACCCGCCTCACCATCAGCCAGGGCCCAGGAGGGGGGAGCCCAGCCCTGCAGCCCTCCCCTCCTGCTCGCAGGGAAGAAGTCTACACACATTCAGGTCTATGAGGGGTGATGGAGGAAAAGTGAGAGGCAGAAGGAAGTCACCAAAACTCCCTGCCTTCATCCCTACCCGCTCTCCTCTAAGACTTGGACAGAGACCTGGTTTGAAGAGGACCAGGGCCTTCATGCAGGCGAACTCCGTGGGGTCCACCGCCAGTGCCCGGAACCGTGAGATGGTTTCCTGCAGGATTCGAGTCTCCGCACTGGCCAGCACCAGCCGGCCCTGAGAGCTGCCGCCAGCAGAGGCCTCGGGCAGGGCCAGCAGCGGGCAATTGTCCAGAGGCAGAGACCACTGGATGGCTCCAAGGAGGAAGAGTTCACTCCATGCCTCTTCCAGCAGGATCACCTGTGCCCAGAGAGTGGGGGTGAGGGCAAGTGTGATGACCAATACACAGCTCCTCTGGCTCGGCCTGGAACCTCTGCCACGTTCTCAGCTGTCTTAGGACAGGAAGGGCTGGTCCCAAGTGCCCAGAACATTCTGACCTCTGCTTGACATCAGCCAGGGGCCCGGAGCTCTGGGACTTGGCACCATCCAGCCCAGATGCCTCAGCTCAAAGACACTCTCTGGGCTCCATTGAAAGGTAGAGGTGGAGCACAGGCAAATCCTGGAGCCATGAGAAGCTGGGCAGCTCAGGGACACTCCCCACCGGCATCCCAAGTTGACCATACTCAGCAGACTCAAGTCACTTCTGAGCTGCTTCATCCAAACCACCGGCTAAGGACAGACGCTCTCAGCATGCCTCTCCTCCTGGATGTCCTGACAGGTCCCTTGCTCGTGAGAAGCCCAGAGGGGTGAAGAGGCTGGGCTGAAACTCAAGCCCAGAAGTCAGAGGCATTTGTGTTCCAAGGGAGCCCAGATTTGCCCACTGATGCTGTTCACAGTGTGCAAACCAGCCTGTGATGCAGAGAGAGAGAGCATCTCTAGGCCCTGAGGGTTTGTCTAGGAGGAAAGAAGACCCAGAGGGGCACAGACACTGCCTTCTAATGTCTGGTCCCTGTGTGTCCTTGGCCATCAGTGTCCCCTAGGTGATGACCCCAACTGCCACATCCCAGAGATATGTGCCCATGACCATCGCTGACTCCGAGGCATGGGTGTCTCCAGCCTTCACCATCCCCAAGCTGCGTGCCCTTCCAATCATCAGCTACACAAGGAGGTGTGCGCCCCCAGCCCGGCTGACTTGCGAGCCCCCTGACGAGTATACCTGATCCCGGAAGGGCAGGTTGGAGAACACCGGCAGGTTCTTGGCCCACTTGACGGCCATGAAGAGCAGGCGAGCCGACGTCTCATGGATGCTGTCCAGGGCACACGGGGAGGAGGAGGAGTATGGGGACGAGGGGAACTCGGGGTCATTGCCAGTGACATCGATATTCTCGTCGGCTGTCGGGGGAGAGGTTGTGCCTCAGCCCCTGTTCCGAGGCAGGCAGAAGTGGCTTTTCAGGGGCCTAGGTGTGGGACCTGGAGCTCAGCCGTCGGCCTGCTTACCATCCTCGGGCTCCAGCTTAGTGCAGGTTTCGGCCGTTATCAGGCTGGCCATGAAGTGGTGGTGCCCCGGAGGTGTGAGGGCCCGGGGTCCCAGGGCTCTGGCTGCAGACACAGGTGTGGGCCCCCGAGAGCTGGGCCCTGCGAGGGCCGGGGGGGTCGCCAGGTGCTCCAGTCGGGGCTCCGTTTCTGACTCCAGGCTGTCCATTCGGACCTGGGCCGTGCTCCGCGGCTGGCGCTCATTCTGCACGGCTGGGGAGGTGGGAAGGGTCAGGACACCCCAGGGGTCATGCACCCCCTGTCTCTTCTGCCACGCCTCTCCGGGATGGGGTTCTTGACTCACCGTCCTGGTTCATGCCTGCCTGCAAGCACTTCTTCAGCCGGCAGGCCTGGCACTGGTTGCGGTGGGCCTTGTCCACTGGGCACATCCCTGCCCCCACCTGGCACCTGCGGGTGGAGAGGAGCCCCAGGGAGTCAGGGTCCTGCCCGGGCGCTGGGCCATGGGTTTCAGACACTTTGGCTGCAGCCCTTCTCCCCTGAGCATCCTCCATTCCCTCCCTCCCAGGAACATTCAGTGGCCGGCGGGGCTCCTTTAGATGAGGGGGGACTCCTCTGGGGTGGGGTGCCCCGTCTCTCACCTGTAGATGAGCCTTCGCCTCACGCTCCTCTTGAAGAAGCCGCTGCAGCCGTTGCAGGCATAGATGCCGTAATGCTTCCCGCTGCTGCTGTCCCCACACACGCGGCACTGGAGCGAGGGGCCCACGCCTGAGGGCAAGCCCGGGCTGGGTGGGGGCTGCGCTGGGCCCGTCACACGCCACTCCCCCTTCCTCAGGGACCCCTCCACCCTACTTCCCTCACCACCCACGTTCAGGCACACCCGTGTCTCTCCCAGCTGGAAAACATGGCCCTTGTCACACCGCCTCCCCGCTTCTCCATGGCCAGTCCTCAACAAGTTTCACTCTCTGCTCCACTTCCCCGTCCCTTTCTCTGCAGGTGGGCTTAGGCTCCATCACGCATAAGCTCATTCTTGACACCGCCACTAGGGATCTCTGCTCCCGACCTTTGAGGGCCCTCCTCTCTCCTTTCTTCTCCCATCTGATCAGCTATCCTCTCTGACCCCCACGTTTCTGGGATTCTGGGTTTCCCGGCAGGTTCCCTTACACTTGCCTATAGCCCTGGGGGCTTGGCCTGAGCTGCTCTGGCTCCTATCATTGTCCCTGCAAACCTGTGACCCACACTCCACTCCCCAAGCGTCTACATCTACCTTGAGAAAAACCATACCTGTCGGCTCCTCCCCCAGGCCCCACCTGCCTGGAGACTCCTTCCTGGACGTGGACACGGCCGCCGGCACCGCTGCAGCCATGTTGGAGCTCATGGGCGCTGTCGGCCTGGTCCTGGCAGGTCCCAGAGCAGCCTCTGCCTGCCTAAGGGAAGCCTCAGGATTTCTGAGCTGGACCCAGCCCCTGCCTCCCTCTCTGAAACTCTGTCTCCTTCGCTCCCCCTTGCCTCTCCCCTCTGTGCTCCTGCCTCCTGTCCCTCTGTCTAAACTCAGGAGCTGCCCCAACTTCCCCTCACAGCAGCAGCTCTGGCTCGGGGAGATTTCTCCCAGGGCAGCGCTGGACGCAGCTTATGATCCTCTTAATCTTTACTGTCTCCACAGGGGATCAATCGGCCACACCTGCAGCATTACCAAGGTGCCCCTGGGAGCCGGTCAGTCCTGCTGCCGCCGCACCAGCTCCCAGCTGCCCAGTGTCTCTGGGTTCCTCGAGTTCTGTGCTCCCAAGCTGCCCCAATTGTTAAGGGAGGTGTGGACTCCACTTACCCCAGGACAAGAGGGTTTGGGGACAGGTGTGTGTGGCTCCACACACGAGTGCTCACTGCTGGTCCTGGGTAAGTCCAGCCTTCTGCCCCAGTGCTTCTCACCTAATCCCTTGATAAGAGACCCAGAATTTGAGGGTCTGGGCACCCCTGGATGGCTAGCAGCCCCAGGATGCCCCTACAACTCCCATCACAGGTAGAAATGGGTTAGATGTAGGGTCTGAGGCCGGCCTGCAGGCAATGAGTGCTGGGCCCAATGTGGAGGGTCTCCTGCAAGACTGGAGGGGCGAGGACACGGCCCCTGCACCTGCCTACCCTGACTTGCCCTCACAGTCCCAGGTCAGCGGGTCCTTCACCTTCCCCAGACTCAGCCTTCCCAGCTCGCACCCAGGGGTGGTTCTGAGGTGGCGGATGGCCCCTGGAAGGAGGGTGGAGACAGCCAAGACAGATCCAAGTTCAAATCCCTGCTCTCTTCACAGCCAGCCAAGCCTCCCTGAGCAATGATTCAACCTGTCTGAGCTTCAGTCTCCTGGAAAAAGGGGTGACAAGAGTACCTGCCTCGTAGAGCAGCTGGGGAAGCTAATTAAGATGATTCTCCAAGTGTTCTGGGGCCTGGTTCTTAGTAGGAGCATAATAAATGATGGGGGGCTTCCATGGCGGCTTAGGGGTAAAGAATCCTGCCAATGCAGGAGATGCGGGTGCAATCCCTGGGTCGGGAACAACCCCTTGGAGAAAGAAATGGCTACCCACTCCAGTATTCTTGCCCGGGAAATCCCATGGATAGAGGAGTCTGATGATCTGTAGTCCATGGAATCTCAGAGAGTCACACACGACTGAGAGACTTAACAAGAACGGCAATAAACGATGGGGCTGTTATTATTATTGCTTCTCAGGGTTGTTGAGATCCTACAGCAGTCCTCAGCAAAGAGCCTTTCCTCTCCTGCTCCTCTGCCCCCACCCCACCCCCAGGCCAGAGCAGAAAGCCCCCTGTTGGTCTGGGTGTGACACGCATCCTCAGCAGAGCTGGGCTCACCTCTGGGTGCATCTGCGGCAAGGATTGGCCTAGCCTTAGAGCCTGAGGGGGAGGGGGGCAGTGCAAAGCTTCTGGGAGGATCGCGGAGTTAAGGGGACAGAGTGGGTGGTGCAGGGCCCTTATGTAAGTGGGGTTAACGCTCCCTGTGACAGGGAAGCACTATTCGGGATTTGGAAAGTCAGCTCGAGGGGCTTTGCAGGGTAATCCGCTTTCTGGGGCCTCAGAAGATCGAGGCCGCTGGGCTGGGGCCCCTGACCTGGGCTTCTCTGCCTCTGTCCTCGTCTCCTCCCCGCCCCGACAGGCGGCCCCTCAGGACCCTCCTCTGCAAGGCCTCCTGCTTCACCGACCCTCCAAAGCCAAGGGAATCTCCTTGAACCCGATTGATCAGTCACGTCTTCCCAAAGCTCCTCTCTCTTCCACTTCTTCTAGAACACGGCTTTGCCATCTTCTATCCCTCTGAACTTATCTGCACCTCCTGCACCCCAGCAGACCTTCCCACTCTCCCCGGGGGTGACCTCACACACAGTCACGGCTTCCACAGCCACTTCACACCAGACTCCTGCCTGGGTCTCTGCCCCGAACTTTCACCTATGGGTTCCCCGAGTTCTGGTGTGGAGAACTCCAACACAACCAACCCATTCCCAGCTTGTCTGTACAGATATGGTCCCTGAAAACTCAGGATCGAGGGGCCACCTGGAGCACCCTGTGCTGAAGGAAAAGTGCCTGAGGCTGAACTGAGGCCCCTAATCCTGGAAGGCTGGGCCAAGGAGGATCCGCTGGCAAAGGAGCTAAGAGGGGAAATCGGGACAGCGCGGGTCATGGGAAAAAGGGCAGGGGAGGATTCAAGGATGGGGGCGTCCACCAGGTCACGAGTCTTAGGAGGTCATTTGTATCCTCAGTAATAAGGGAGTGGAAGTCATTAAGAAGAGTGCTTACACAAATGTTGCCAAGCCTCACACCTTCCCTATTAAGGAGTTATCATCATTGTTCTCACCTCATAGATCAGGAAACTGAGGCTCAGAGAGGTTAAGCAATTCCCTTTGGGCCACACAGCTATGGCGTGATGGAGGAGACTGGGGATGAAGACAGGGGTTTCAAACTTGTGTCTTACCCCCAAACTCCCACTTTCCACCACGGTACTCTCCAAGGAGACTCTGAGCAGTCACTCTGCCGGGCTTTAGCAGCAGAGGCTAGCGGGCACCATGGCGAGAGCTGCTCTGAAGGAGGGGACAGCAGACGGCCCTGGGAAGGGTTGGTAGTGTTGGGGAGGACCTGGAAACAGCAGACCTGGGCTGAAAGGAGGAGACAGGGCCAAGGGGTTGGTAGGAAGGGCCACATTGAGGAAAGGGTTTTTTCCCTTGTCTAGGGAGATATCAAAAGAAAAATATTTGAGAACAGGAGTTCCTTTTTTTTCTTTTATAATGTGTGATCTTAATTTTAATAATGATTTACTTTCCCTATCTTAAATCCTCCAAGGCTTCAAAGTGAAAACAATATTTACATTTAGGCAATGTGAAACTCCCCATGCCAGCTAATGGGGCACAACCTCTTCAAACTGACTCTAATTTTCTTCTATTTAAAGTACGAGTCCAACACAAATTACCTTCACGGCTCACTCACTGATTGTATTGAAAGGCTTTAATTCAGCTCAGAGGGACGATATCTGGTGGCACATAAATCTGTATCAGATTCATATTGCTCCTGTAGCAAATGACCACACTAGGAGTTTAGGATAAATATCTGTAAGTTCTAGAAGGTCAGAAGCCTGAAATGGGTCTCCTTGGGCTAAAACTAAGGTCTTCCCTAACAGCTCAGTGGGTAAAGAATCCGCCTACAATGCATGAGATCCCAGTTCAGTTGCTGGCTTGGGAAGATCCACTGGAGAAGGGAAAGGCTACCCACTTCGGTACCCAATTCTCCTGGCCTGGAGAATTCCATAGCCTGTTATAATCCATAGGGTCACAATGAGTCAGACACGAAGATGTTGGCAGGACTTTGGCGCTCCTGGATGCCCCAGAAGAGAATGCGTTCCTATTTTATTTACCGTGGCCACCGGTGTTCCTTGGCTCACGGTCCTTCCTCCATCTTCAAATCCAGGAGTTATTTTTTATAACGAGAGACACAGAGGAGAAAGAGGCATGGGGGAGAGGATGAAGCTGAAGATGGGGTATAAATCAAATATTCAGTCCCTGAGCAAGCCTGGGGCTGCAGGGCATATGTAGAGGGATGGCTTTGACCTGAAGAGGGGTCGCCTGGAAGGAACCAGAGAACCCAGGGCTTCAGGAAGTCTCCTGGTCAGAGTACCCACTCTCACATCCTGGTTTGACATCTTCCTGGCTGTGTGAGTTTGGCAAGGGATCCTGCCTCTCATCATCCCTAGACTGGGTGGACTAGAGCCTAGGGGGGTTGTGGGGGCATCAGAGAGGGTGACACAGCAGGGGTTAGCACAGTCCAAAGTGAGAGGGAGGAGGCAGGCGGAAGGCAGCTGGGGTGAGAGCAGACTCGAGGGGGATGCCTTGGAGACATGAAGTCTGAAGCCCCTAGCTTAGGAAAGGGACTCAGCCAGGGACTCTGAGGCCCAGCTGAGAGTAAAGACGGTGACACTCTGGGCAGGTACATGGTTTTTCTTGGAGCCCCCAGCAGGGAGGCAGATGCTAGGAGGAGGTGGACACCAGGACTGCTCCGTGACTGGGTTCCTTAGGTTCCTCCCAGCAAGTGTGTGGGAAGGACCTCAAGGGAGGAGCTGAAGGCCTCGAGGAGGGGCCGTCAAGGGGAGAGTTGAGTGAGGAAGCAGAGAAGGAGGGGACTTCTTTCCCCCGGCGAGTCGTCTCTGCTCTTCTCCATCTGAGTTGTCCCGCTCCCCTGTTCTATCTGCCCAATCGCTCCCATCTTTCAAGGCCTGTACAGGGCTCACCTCCTCCAGGCAGTCTGCCCTGACTCCTCTCTTTCTAGAGGCACCTCCAGGGCCAGATATTGTCCTTAATATTGGAGCTCATGCCAGGTCCATTTTTTCTCCTCAGTCAGTGGGAGACTCCAGGGGCCAGGTTCAGCGCATCAGGTCAGCTGGGCATGTGGATCACAAGGCACTTAATAGACAGAAGCTTATTTTTAGCTTGTCCTTCTTTTCTTGGTATTCTAGAGTGGGTATAGAATAAAAAATAAATGAATAGAAGACACCGGCAGTACTGGCAGTGCTTGACCTGCTGGTTTGTACAGTTTGTTTTTATTTTATTATATCGGCTCTTCGTGTCATTTTGATCCCAGCCGAGCCCCTGTTTCACCCTGGCCCTCAGGCCCAGCCAGGGTTGTGACCGTGTTGGGGAAAAAGATGACAGTCCAGCAGGGCTGGGAGACAGAGAGGTCTCTCCCCGATCTGTGACCACCAGCTGCTGGGGCAGACACCAAAGGATTATTCAGCCCAAAGCCTTGAATCTGCTGACGAAGCCGCCAGAGGCCACCTTATCACTAATACAATTATTCCCCCAGGGGACAGGTCAGCAAGTTCCTTCTGACTCCCTGGAAGAGTCTGGGACGGGGTGGTGGTGGGGGCTGGGGGGCTAGAGTGGGCAGGGAGACAGGTACATGGTGAAGGCTGCAGAACTGACTTCCCTCTGGACAGTGAAGACCCTAGCAGGTAAAGCCCCTGCCTCAGCCCATCTAGAGTCCTCCTGCCTGATGTGACCAGGTCCCAGCCCTGAGAGATGACCTGGGCTGTGCCATTGGGAGGAAGCAGTGGTCCCTGGGATGAATCAGCTGCTGATCAGGCTGCCTGAGCTGGATGGCTTGGCTCCTATTTAACCCGTGACTGCCACGGGCTTCTCATTTGCTGCAAACCTCGTTCACAGCATTTGGGAACATATCGTCGGGGATTTCTTTAAAATTCTCTCTTTGTTTATCTCTTTCTTGTTATCCAAGAGTCTTCACTATCTCAGAAAAAGGATAGCTAGTGATGAGTGCATGGGCTCCGGAGCCCAGGATCCAGCAGTTCCACTTCTAGGAAACCACCCTCTGGAAAAGTCACAGAGATTTAATTACACAGCTGTTCTCCACAGCGATTTTAGTAAAACACCCAGCTGTAGACAACTGGCTAGATCAAGTATGCTCTGTCCTTGCGGTGGAATGCTGGGCAACCATTCATCCCAAGCGCATTTCCAGGGAAATATGCCCACGCTGTTCCAACCTCAATCCAGCCGCAAAACAGCACGCACAGTTTGATTTCCTGTGTCTCGGAGGAGTGTCTGGCCAAAGATTATGGGACTCCTTTTCTCCTCTGCAGGGCCTGAGTTAATTAATGGTTGCTTTTTCTAGAGCAGTGAGTGGAAGGGTCAGGACTCTGAGGAGCCAACACCAGCAGGAAAGTTTCTCAACAAAGCCTCTTTATTTCCTTTTCAAGATAACATTTAGAAATAATCACATATTCCTTGTGCAGTTTCCCAGCTCTTGGCTGCTGAAGAATTGGCTCCTAGAATTGTTTCAAAGGTCTGAGCAGAACAGAAGAGGCTCCTGGCCCCATCCAAGGACGAGCAGATGAAAGACAGGCTATACAGGACACATCTAATCTGCTGCACATTGAGAGGGTAGCGGAAGGGGGGAATAAGGCGGGGAGACACCACTTCTCTAGTGGTGTCTGATGTGAACAGCGTCTGTTTTGACCTCTTTTTTTAAAGAAAATCTTTGTAAAAATGTTTTTGCCGCGCGGCAGAGCGTGTGGGATCTTGGTTCCCCGACCAGGGATCGAACTCGTGCCCCCTGCAGTGGAAGCGCGGAGGGCTAACCACTGGACTGCCAGGGAAGTCCCTTAAACTCTCTTTTTTCCTGGAGCTGGGAGAGGTGGGCTTCTCCATCCTCTAGCAGAGCTATGATCAGCAGAGATCCTCACTATAATCAGAAAATCTTATTTCCTTTGAATGTTTAATAGTAAAATGTGTTATCAGATGATCAGGATAAAACAGAGCTCTTTTAAAAAAAGAGCTAATCTGAAGTCAACATAACCCATCCTCCTCCTCATCATCGCAGGAAATATTTATGAAGAAATGGTTCAGTGTTTCTATGTGTGAGAATGCAAAGCTTCTCATGGTCTGGGCTCTTCTCTCCTGTTACCCAAGGACAAGGCCAGAATCTAGCAGCTGCTCAGGCAGTTTGGCTTAATCACAACAGCTGTACTGCAGAGGTGGAGGCCTGGTCCTCGACGTGCGCCCTCGTCTTGCTGGGCCTGGTGTCTTCTCTTTAGTGTTGGACGCTGGGAACCTCTGGCGATCAGAGAGGGGTTGAACGGGGTGTGGCATGAGGCCTGGGAGCTCTTTGAAAACCAGCTGTTGTTCCGTCGTTAAGTCACATCCGACTCTTTGCAACCCCATGGACTGCAGCACGTTAGGCTTCCCTGCTCTTCACTATCTCCCAGAGTTTGCTCAAACTTATGTCCCTTCAGCCGATGATGCCATCCAACCATCTCACCCTCTGTCATCCCCTTCTCCTCCTGCCTTCAATCTTTTCCAGCATCAGGGTCTTTCCAGCATCAGGGTCTTTTCCAATGAGTTGGCTCTTTGCAGCAAGCGGCCAAAGAATTGGAGCTTCAGCTTCAGTCACTGTCTGCAGTGATTTTGGAGTCCAAGAAAATAAAATCTGTCTCCCTGAAAACCAGTACAAAAGTATTTAAAAGTTCATCAATAGGTGTAACACTACCATTGTTTTCTCGCTGACCGACCCTCTGGGTTATAGTATTTATTATCTCCTAGAAATGAAACAATCTGAAAGCAGGGTTTTTCCCCCCGGGCAGGACTGACATTTTGAGCCAGATAATTCATCGTGGGGCTGTTCTGTGCATCGTACGAGTTTAGTAGCTTCCCTGACCTCCTCCCGCTGGATACCAGTGGCATCCCCTTCTTTCCAACGGCGACAACCAGAAGTGTCTCCAGACACTGCTGAATGTCCCCTTGAGGGGCAGACTGGCCTCAGCAGTGTTATTTCCTGGAGACAGACCACCAATCTGTTATCACAGACGCAGGAAGCACCTCCCATGACAGAGATCTGGGAGGAGTCGCCGGCCTCCAGGAGTGTAACTCTATCTCTGGTGTGATGTACTGCTGAGTCAGGGACTGTCCAAAAGGGTGCTCAAAGTCCACAGGTTTCTTGGAAGAAGAATTTTACTGTTTTATTTTCTTTATATTTTTCTGTGTTGTAAGAGTATTTAATAATGAGCATGTATCATAATTATAATTAAGATAAAGCTTGTGCTTTTTTAAAAAAGGTTAGCTAATTTGAAATAAATACAACCTTAAATTATAATAATCAGAAATATTTGCCTAAGAAACTATTATGTGAGAGATGCAGTTCTGTGTGTTTATGTGTATGAACTCAATCCTCACAACACTATCAGACAGGCGTTAGCATTGTTACCTTCCTTTCACAGAGAGGTTTAGTGACTTCCCCAACATCACATGGGTGGGCTTCCCTGGTGGTTCAGACGGTAAAAAATCTGCCTGCAATATGGGAGACCTGGGTTCGATCCTTGGGTCAGGAAACTCCCCTGGAGAAGGAAATGGCAACCCATCCAGTGTTCTTGCCTAGAAAATCCCATGGATAGCGGAGCCTGAAGGGCTACAGTCCATGGAGCCACAAAGAATAGGGCCCGACTAAGCAACTGACACTTCCATTTTTCAGGATTGCACAGCTAGGTTGACAGAGGTGAGATTCAAATGCAGGCAGATAAGCTGATTATCTTGGGAAAATGTATCTGCCCAAGGGTAGGGAGAAAAAAAAATGGGAATATCATTTCTAAAACATATCATCTTCATATATTTAATAAAGAAAATCTCCAGACCCCCTCTGTCTCCTGGTCGGTTAAAAGGATAAAGCAGATATTCTAGGCTGTGGAAAGTGACTTTGAGTTGGCATTTCTCTTCTCAGCTTGTCTATGAAATGCAGATTCTTAGACTCAATCTACAAAAACACTTCTAGAGAAAAGTGAAAGGATGACTCTGTAGGAACCTTTGTTTTCTATGTTTGCTTTTAAGGGAAGGGCTCTGGGGTTGCATCAGGTGTGACTGGGAATTACCTGTAGCTGTGCATGTATGCAGGTGTGAGTGTGTGTTTCTGAGCATGAGTGTGCAGGTGTGAGTGTGTGTGGTGAGAATCTGTCTTGTGACCATGGAGGGTTAACAAAGGTTGCTACAAAGATTCCAGCTATGCCTGTGTCTGTTGCAGTTTATTCTTGAGGATCCAGACAACTTCTTGACATCTGCGTGGGCATAAAGAAATTGCCCAGATTGAACTAAATGTTCAGATGACCATGTTCACGTGTATCATCTGGCATATTTTCCTTCCTGACTTACGATATTGAAGCTAGCTGTGTTTACTGACATTCCTTATTAGTTCCATTTATTAATTTGGTGAAGATAGTAAATTGAGGTAACAAAAATCTGGTGCCTCTCCACAGTGATATTGTTTTTCAGGATGGCATTTTAGAAAATGCCCATGCTCAAGGCAATCCATGTACATGAGGGGTCCTGGGTGGACTGGCTGCTGCTCATCTTTTAGGCAGGGCTGCAGTCTTGCCTCTGCTCCAGGTTCTAGCTACAAAGGTCTCCTGCATCCCTGAGTAGAGCAAACGTCTCCCCAAAACACGGGCTCTGCACATGCTTTTCCTACTGCCTAGTATCGTTGAAGGGGTTTGGAAGACCTTTAGTGGAATTTCTTACACAAACACTACACCATGATCTAGAAGATGCTCTTTTCAGTTACCATGCACTGGAAATAGAGAAATATATTTTTTTCAGTTAACAAATTATGGTGCATTTTCCAGAGAGCTATTTTTCTGCCACTGAAAGGGGGTTATACGGAAAAATGTTACATGAAATAGCAAGGTACAGAATACTACAAACTCTATGGTATTTGTATACAAAACCAAAATGAATTCTGTTAAACCAGAGGCATTCTGGTTGATATTGAACTAAATTTAATGCATTCAATAAAAATTATTTTTATTTAATAAAGTGATGTTATTCAATAAAAATTATTTAATTATAAAAATTTTATTAAAAATGACTTATCATTAGTGAAAAATAGTATTTTGCTGATCTTATATGTTGTTATGCTGCTTCTTCAGCATAAAGGATGGCCATTTATTTATTTATTTAATAATCTGCATGGAATAGTAACTTTTAAGTCTATTGCTCTATTATTTTATTCCCAGACATAATCTTAGGGTAAGACTCTGGAATAAGACACTGAAATTTAAAATTAGTTTTCTGGAGTTCTGAAATTATTTTGAAAATTAAAAATGTTTCCAAACAATTACACACAATCAGAACATATTAAGGAATTGTTTTTAATTTGGTTTGTTATGACAGTGGTATTGTGGTTATGTTCAATAAAAGAGAATTTTACAGCTGTTAGAGACATGTTCTGAGGCATTTGCCAGAGAAGTGATTCAATGTCTTGGATTTGCCTTTTAAAGATTCCAGCAAAAAAGAAAAAAAAAAAAGTGAATGAATGGATATGAACTGAGAACAGCTAAGGTTGGTAGTGGTTGTTGTGGGAGATAGGTACGTGGGATTTCACTGAACTATTATCTCTACAAATTTGTTTATGACTGAAATTTTATTAAATAAAAATTTAATTAAAATGCGTACTCCTAATAGGCAGACAATGTGACGAATTTTTGTTGATGATTTTGGCCATACTCTCAAGTCTGAGTTTTTTCTGTTTTTCTCTTTGCACTCACACATCCACCCCAATCTGTCTTCACTGACCATTTTTAGCTTGCTGTGTAATGTTTGAGAAGCTCAGCGGAAAGGGGCGATGCAGCAGAGGAAAATTCCAGATTCCGGCTTTGGACTGGGTCTGCTGTCGTGTGCATCAGCGCCCCCTGCTGGAAGAAGAGAGCTGGCGTGGCGGCACCCTGCATCTTTCTCTGAATGAGAGCACCTGGCATTTCTCTCTCTCTCTCTCTCTTCATTAGCATCTTAATTCCCAAACAGGGATTGAGCATTTGCCTCCTGCAGTGGAAGCACAGAGTCTTAACCACTGGACTTCCAGGGAAGTCCCAAACTTTTTTTTTTAACGGTGTTATTTTGAAGATTTATTTATCTATTTATTTGACAATAAAATTCCAGCTTCATTGAGATACGGTTATGACCAAACGGGTGCATGAAAACGTCCCCTAACATATAACTCTGTGTAAATTTAAGGCGTACAATGTGTTGGTTTGGCACACTTATATATTCCAATGTGATTAAAGATCTGTTCTCTCAGCAACTTTCCAGTATACACCAGTGTTGTCGAGTATAGTCACCATGCTGTGCATTAGATCCCCAGAGCATATTCATTTTATAACTGGAAGTTTGTCCCCTTTGACGAACGTCTTCCCTTTTCCTCCTCCCTGAGCCCCTGAAAACCAGCATTTTACTCTCTGTTCCTACATTTAGGTCTTTTAGATTCCACTTGTAAGCGATGTGGTATGCTAAGTCACTTCAGTCGTGTCTGACTCTTTGTGACTCCATGGGCTGTAGCCCACCAGGCCCCTCTGTCCATGGGGTTCTCCAGGCAAGAATCCTGGAGTGGGTTGCCATGCCCTCCTCCCGGGGATCTTCCAGACCCAGGGGTCCAACACATGTCTCTTATGTCTCCTGGCAGGAGGATTCTTTACCATTAGCGCCACCTGGGAAGCCTCCATATAAGAGTTACTCTGCAGTATTTCTCTTTCTCTGGTTTATCTCACCTGGGATGCCTGTGGTTGGCATGCCCCAGGACCCTTGCCCTCCTCCTGGGCTGACCCTTCCTCACATTTCAAAACTGCACTCCCGTGTCTCTCCTCAGATCAGGACTCTCTCACTTCTCCCCACAGCCCAGTTTTAATCAAAAACTCTCTTATCCAGACCTTCGTCTCATCGTTATTGCATATCTCCAACTAGAACCAGAAGATTTCTGAGATCAGAAATCTTGTTTACCTTGTTGAAAGGCTTGACACAGAGAAGGAGTCTGACAATTAGTTCTTTATTGCTGCAATATTTGATTGGAATTGTGTTAAATCTATAGATCAATTTGGAGAGAACTAATGTCTTTACTATGCTGAGTGTTCCAGCCCATGGCCACAACTTGCCCTTCCATTTATTTACATGATCTTCAATTCATTCATTGGCAATTTTTAGTTTTCTTTTTTAAACATTTTGTTTTCTTTTGGGCTGCGTTGGGTCTCCGTTGTGGCTCGGACTCAGAAGTTGTGGTGCTTGGGCTTAGTTGCTCCGAGGCATGCAGAATCTTAGTTCCCCGACCAGGGATGGAACCTGTGTCCCCTGCATTGGAAGGTAGATTCTTAACAACTGGACCACTAGGGAAGTCCCAACAATTATTTGTTGAATGACGGACCAAACAGGTACATGAAAGCTTCCCCTAATTCCTAGCAGAGTTTGCAACTCCTTCCTCTTACCTTGTCCTCTTGCTCTTGCCTCCAACAGAATCATCTCACCGCTCAGATCCTGCTGCCCACATGTCAGAGCCCAGGCCAGGGCCTGATAGGTAGCAAGTCTGCGTGCATTCCTGCTGCCAGCTTTGCCGCTGATTCTGTCACAGGAAGTTTAAAACATTTACTCGCAACTGAAAACAAGTCAACTTAGAGATCCTCTGGGAAGTGATGTATAAAAATGAAGAGTTGCTGATAATCATAATAAAAAGAATATGCTTTAATAAAAAGGGTTTTCTCAGGCCAGAATAGAAAACTGTTCAAATAACAAATTACCCCAGGATGGAGATATTTTCCTAGAGCTCTTTCCCAGGTTTCTATAGTAATGTTTCCACATAGATTTACCAGGAAGCAGCCCCTAGTATAAGATGTTGGTTCTCAAGGTGGGCTGAGGAAGGGGAATGGCAGGGGCAGCCCATCTATGCTTCAACCAGAACACCTCTGTGTTGGTCTGTTTTATAATCTGTAGGATCTTGTTTGAAGGAAATTTTCCTTTTCCAAAAAAGTGACAAGAGGATTGCAGGAGCTTCAGGTAAGAGTCTTCACAGCTGTGTGACCTTGGCTGAGCCTCACAACCTGTCTGGACTGTCACAGTGAAGAAATAATGGAGCTTTACCTGTGTGAAGGCAGGGGTCTGAATTAGACCATCTCTCAAGTTCTCTCCCAGATCTAAGACCCATGGCTGTTCAGTTCAGTCGCTCATTCGTGTCCAACTCCTTGCGACCCCATGGACTGCAGCACACCAGGCCTCCTTGTCCATCACCAGCTCCCACAGTTTACTCAAACTCATGTCCATTGAGTCCATGGAGGTACCAACTTACAAAATCATACAGTATTGCATGAAGATCATGCAATTGGCCACAAGATGGAGATGTTACTCCACGAGAAAAGCTCTGTCTTCATACACTGTACAGACTCCCCAAGTTCTATAATAGAATTTGGATTTTTTTTCCTTAAAAATCATAGAAAAGGAAAAAAGTTCATTCGTACTTGCAAATTCAGGCACAAGATTTAAAAGATTTTAGGGCTGAATCCTGGCAAAGTTACCCAGGGTTTAATGCAGAGCTTTATTTTTCTGCCAAAGCACCAAAGAAGAACAGTCTTTTCCGAATCTTCCTTCCCTGATAAGAATCTCTGCAAGGTTTTGTTATGATGCTTTGGATCTTGTGTGTCAGAGCTCATGATGTATCATAAACATCCAAGAAATGGATGCTGAATGGAAAGGATGTTGAATTTGTTGAACTGCCTCACTGACTGCCACCTCGGAATTGAAAGATACGCTCTTCTGTGACAATTTCCTATTCCCATAAGAACTGTGGATGTGATTTGTTAAAACGGTTAGGGCTATCTGTTGTTTTTGACTAGAATTCGGTTTTTCTGTATTTTAGAGGCATTTGCCTCAAGGACCAGATGACCAGGGTTTGGGGAGCCCTTGTGAGAAACGCTGGGCTGGAGGAAGCACAAGTTGGAATCAGAATTGCAGGGAGAAATATCAGTAACCTCAGATATACAGATGACACCACCCTTATGGCAGAGAGTGAAGAAGAACTAAAGAGTCTCTTGATGAAAGTGAAGGCAAAGAGTGAAAAAGTTGACTTCAATTCAGAAAACTAAGATCATGGCATCTTGTTCCATCACTTCATGGCAAATAGATGGGGAAACAGTGGAAACAGTGGCTGACTTTATTTTTCTGGGCCCCCAAATCACTGCAGATGATGGTTGTAGCCATGAAATTAAAAGACGCTTACTCCTTGGAAGGAAAAGTTATGACCAACCTAGACAGCATATTAAAAAGCAGAGACGTTACTTTGTCCACAAAGGTCTGTCTAGTCAATGCTATGGTTTTTCCAGTTGTCATGTATGGATTTGAGAGTTGGACTATAAAGAAAGCTGAGTGCCGAAGAATTGATGCTTTTGAACTGTGGTGTTGGAGAAGACTCTTGAGAGTCCCTTGGACTGCAAGGAGATCCAACCATTTCATCCTAAAGGAGATCAGTCCTGGGTGTTCATTGGAAGGACTGATGCTGAAGCTGAAACTCCAATAGTTTGGCCACCTCTTTCGAACAGCTGACTCATTGGAAAAGACCCTGATGCTGGGAAAGATTGAGGACAGGAGGAAATGGGACGACAGAGGATGAGATGGTTGGATGGCATCACCAACTCGATGGACATGGGTTTGAGTAAACTCCGGGAGTTGGTGATGGACAGGGAGGCCTGGCGTGCTGCGGTTCATGGGGTCGCAAAGAGTTGGACACGACTGAGCAACTGAACTGAACTGAGCTGGCAGGATGTTTGCTGAATGAAGACTTAGGAATCTTTATCACAGTGTACTTAACCAGTAGGAAAAGAAAGTATGAGAGGAACAGGATTAGGCAAACATGTGGCCCCAGAGGACGTCTCACTCAGCAGATGTTGAGAATGGAGGTGGGATGGAACCGAAGGGTCTGAGGAATTTCTTGCTGCCATGAGAGCAGGGAAGATGAAAGATGCTGGGAGAAGGTCACCACATGAAGTCTGAGATCTCCTGAGAGAGATTCTCAGAGACTATAAAGAGTGGATGCCCTGAGCCGGGAACAGGAGAAATTTCTGGACTGAGCCCTGCCTCTCCCCTGGAGTATGATCACCACCTGAATAAATGAACTGAATTGATGCTGGACCAGTCAGTCAGGGCCCTAGTGAGGAGCCCTGGTGAACTGGGGACCTTCATAACAGGCCAGAGCAGGTAATGCTGCCTCGCCTGCTCTCCCAGGCACTTCTTAAAGCCGAGGAGCAGCCAGCCCTTCCAGAGTGGGAAATCAGCAGATTAATATCAGAACAGCTCTTTCCAATGTCTGATGTTTCAAGCGACTGGTTATTCCAATGTTGCTCGTGCTTGAGTAATGTTCAGGCAACAGGTAAAGGAAAATAATTAGTTCATTCAGCCATTATGTTGAATTAAATAATTTAATGTTTAATTATAATGTTGGTGAGCTTCCTTTGTGGCTCAGCTGGTAAAGAATTCACCTGCAATGCAGGAGACCTCGGTTGGCCCCTGGGTTGGGAAGATCCCCTGGAGAAGGGAAAGGCTACCCACTCCAGTATTCTGGCCTGGAGAATTCCATGGACTGTATAGTCCATGGGATCACAAATAGTCAGACACGACTGAGTGACTTTCACTTCACTTCACATAATGTTGCAAAAATAAATCTGAATAAAGGGATTGCAACTCTTACAGAATTATATAATCGAAATGAAATCAGTAAGTATTTCAGAATGAAAGTGAAAGTTGAAAGTGTTAGTCGCTCACTCGTGTCTGACTCTTTGCAGCCCCATGGTCTGTCCATGGAATTCTTCAGGCAAGAATACTGGAGTGGGTTGCCTTTCCCTTCTCCAAAGTATTTCAGAATAAACAGAATTAACGGCAATGATATTGATAAGACAGACAATGCTTTTCTGAAACCCACTTTCCACTTACAACATGGATTGCTGTTGTTCGGTTGCTAAGTCGTGTTGTTGGAATCTTTGCAACCCCATGGTCTGCAACACGCCAGGCTTCCCTGTCCTCCATTATCTCCTGGAACTTGCTCAAACTCATGTCTGTTGAGTCGATGATGCTATCCAACTGTCTCATCCTCTGCTACCCTTCTCCTTCTGCCTTCAATGTTTCCCAGCATCAGGGGCTTTTCCAAGGAGTCAGTTCTTCATATCGGGTGGCCAAAGTATTGGAGCTTCAGGTGCAGTCCTTCCAATAAATATTCAGGGTTGATTTCCTTTAGGACTGACTGGTTTTGATCTCCTTGTAGCCCAAGGAACACTCAAGAGTCTTCTCCAACACCACAATTTGAAAGCATCAATTCTTTGGTGCTCAGCCTTCTTTATGGTCCAACTCTCACATCCATACATGACTACTGGAAAAACCATAGCTTTGACTTATATGGACATTTGTTGGCAAAGCGATTTCCCTGCTTTTTCATACGCTGTGTAGTTTTGAAGGAAATGGCAACCCACTCCAGTATTCTTGCCTGGAGAATTCCGTGGACAGAAAAGCCTGATGAGGCTACAGTCCATGGGGTCACAAAGAGTCAGGCGCGACTGAGTGACTAACACTTAGGTTTGTCACAGCTTTCCTTCCAAGAAGCAAGAGTCTTTTAATATCATGGCGGTGCTCACCGTCTGCAGTGATTTTGGAGCCCAAGAAAATAAAGTCTGTCACTGTTTCCACCTTTTCCCCTTCTATTTACCGTGAAGTGGTGAGACCAGATGAGACCATGATCTTAGTTTTTTGAGTGTTGAGTTTTAAGCCAGCTTTTACACTCTCCTCTTTCACCCTCATCAAGAGGCTCTTTAGTTTCTCTTTACTTTCTGCCATTAGCATGGTATCATCTGCACATCTGAGGTTGTTTTTATTTCTCCCAGCAATCTTAATCCCAGTTTGTGCTTCATCCAGCCTGGCATTTCACATGATGTGCTTTGCATATAAGTTAAATAAGCCCTGTGACAATGTACAGCCTTGTCATACTCCTTTCCCAATTTTGAACCAGTCTGTTGTTCCATGTCTGATTCTAACTGTTGTTTCTTGACCTGCACACAGATTTCTCAGGAGGCAGGTCAGGTGGTCTGGTATTCCCATCTCTTTAAGAATTTTCCACATTTTGTTGTGATCCACACACTGAAAGGTTTTAGCATAGTCAATGAAGCAGAAGTCGATGTTTTTCTGGAATTCCCTTGCTTTCTCTATGATCCAATAAATGTTGGCAATTTGATATCTGGTTCCTCTGCCTTTTCCAAATCCAGCTTGTACATTTGGAAATTCTCAGTTCACATATTGCTAAAGTCTAACTTGAAGGATTTTGAACGTTACCTTGCTAGCATGTGAGATGCAACCAACTATATAGTAGTTTAAACATTCTTTGGCATTGCCCTTCTTTGAGATTTGAATGAAAACTGCCTGGAAATGAAAACACAACATGGAGAGGCATTTGATTGTATGGTGGGAATTCCTTTGGATTTGGATTAATGAGAAGTAAGTCACCACTCTTGTCTACCCACCCTACTGCAGATTCTTGCTTCAAACAGCAAATCTGTGCCATAATTTGACATTTGCTTGGCATGAATAAACCTTTTACTACTAAATTCAAACTCCATTCTTCTTGTGTTAGCTCAGCCCATGACAATTAATGTAATACAGTAAGTCCCCGTGATACAAATCTTCAAGTTTTGAACTTTCAAAGATGTGAATGTGCATTGCATTTGCGTTAGGCATGAGTAAAATTTCAGCTTGCCCTCCATCTCCTATCGCTGACGATCCTTCAGCTCTACTGTCTCCCAGCTCCTCTCCCTCCTCCGCTCCGTAACTCTTCTTGCCTGTTCATTCAGCGCCAGCTGTTGTGTTGTACTAGTGTGCTTTTCAAGGTGCTGTAAGATTAAAAATATTTTCTCTATTTTTTTGTTTGTTTTTAGGAAAATATAAACCTATTACAGTGCAGTATTATATAGCCAAGTGTGTTAGTCAGGTACCTAGGCTAACTTTGTTGCATTTATGAAAAAAATTGGACTTTCGACCGTGCTCTCAGGATGGAACTCATTCGTATGTAGGGGATTTACTGTATTACTTGGTTCCAGGGCTGGAAACAAAGGTGGTGTTGGGCCGCTGTGACGGCAACTATATGTGGTGTATATGTTCATGCCTATATATTTTTTTCTAAAAATATTTATTTATTTACTCAGGCTCTGCTGGGCCCTGCTTTCGGCACTCAGGATCTTCACTGTGGCACTCAGCGTGTGGGATCTAGTTCCCTGTGCATGCATGCTTAGGTGCTTTAGTCGTGTCTGACTCTCTGAGACCCTGGGGACTGTAGCCCGCCAGGCTCCTCTGTCCATGGGATTCTCCAGGCAAGAATACTGGAGTGGGTTACCATTCCATCCTCCAGGGTATCTTCCCAGTCTGGGGATGGAACCCGCATCTCCTGCACCTCCTGAATTGCAGGAGGAGTCTTTACCTCTGAGCTGCTAGGGAAACCCTCTAGTTCCCTGCATTGGGAGCACAGAATCTAAGCCACTGGACCATCAGGGAAGTCCCATGCCTATATATTTTTTAATGCACAGTTATTTTAATGGCAATGCTATTTATAATTTTTAAAAGGTGAAGATAAACCAAAATTTCTAAGCATAGGTGAATGTTCAGTCATAACAGTCACGCAGCTCTTAAAATGACATGTTCACGCCAATTTAAAAAAGATGATTATTAACATGAAAACACAAAATGAAAAAATTATTATTGAAAACACTCTGGAAAAACACTACTTTATTAAATTCTCTCTTCAGGATGAATTCCCTGGCAGGGAATTATTAAGTGAAAGCTGAAGAGCTTTATGGCTCTTGTTACATTGTACCGAGTAGAATTTCATAAATCAATATTTTCATTGAAATGGTATTTCTCAGCTTGCCTCCCAGGCTCATAGTTTGATCCAGGAGAGTACGGGTTTGGGGGCCCAGCTCATGCAAGTGCAGAAATCGTGGCTCAGGCTGCCAGCCTTACTCAAGTCCTGTCCCTCCTCTGCCCAGGTCCCCGCTAGCCTCTCTTCTGTCTCATGGTGAAAACACAATCTTTCCCTGGCACCCCAGGCATCTGACCTTGTCTCCTCCTGCGATGCCTGGTTCCGCTGGTCTCTGAACACCCTGCGTGTGCTCCTGGAGCTCGACTCTGGTCTGGAACCCTGACCCAGCTCTCCAAGTGGCTGGCTCCTCCTGCAACCCTCATCATCCTATTTAAAGTTGCAACCCCTTGCCAGCAGGAATGGATAGGGGAAGAGATATTTGGGGAGTTTGGGATGCACATGTGCATGCTGCTACATTTAAAACAGATAACCAAGAAGGTCCTACTCTACAGCATGTGGGACTCTGCTTGATGTTGTGTGTGGTCTGGAGAGGAGAGGAGTTTGGGGAAGATGGATACATACATATGTATGGCTGAGTCCTTTTGCTGTTCTCCTGAAATTGTCACAACACTATCTGTTAATTGGCTAAACCCTAATATGAAATAAAGTTTAAAAAATTTTAAAAAAATTACAATTTCTGCCTACCTCCTCTTCTCCACTGCTGCCTGCTCACTTTCTTCGTATTCTTTTTTTTAAAAAAGATTTTTTGGTGTGGATCATTTTTAAGTTTTTATTGAAATTTTTACCATATTGCTTCTGTTTTATAGTTTGTTTTTTGGCCCCAAAGCATATGGCATCTTAGCTCCATGACCAGGAATCAAGTCCACATCCCCTCTCCTGACAGGTGGAGTCTTAACCACTGGACCACCAGGGAAGTCTTTCATCTACCTTGGCAGCTCGGCTGTTTTCCCAAACACCCACCACCCCCGGTATGCCGGGCACAGAAGGTGACTTGTCAGCATCTGTCTTTTGTATCTCCCCAGTCAGAACACAAGCTCTGAGCACAGTCTTCTTCCACCTGGTGCACCGCTGCGTGTTCAGCGTGGAGCAGAGCATCAGGCACAAGGGGAGATGCTCCAGACAGAGTTGAATGAGTGAGTGAATGGTTGTCATGACTGGGGAGGTAAAAGGCTGATAATGCGAAGACGGGAGAACTCTTGGGATCTGAGGAGACAGAGTTCAGAGGTCAGGAGCAGGCTGAGGGCTCTGTTTATTTCCCTTCCCTGGAGTCTGCGCATGCCTGTGGTCGGCTTTGACCGATAGAGAAGAAGAGATGTCTGGACTTCCACGCCCAGGCCTTACGAAATCTGGCAGCTCCCCCCTCCTTCTCCTGTGTTCTCCCTCCTCCACTTGCTGTGTTTGAGAAGCCCGGTTATACGGAGAGACCAGGTGTGAAGGCGGCACGAGGAGGGGAGGCCCTGTGGCCATACGGAGGAGAAGCAAGGACTCCAGCCCATGGGGAGAGCAGAGACCCCCAGAGACAGGACCCCAGGCATCCGTCCCAGCTGCCTCAGCTGGAGCATCTCCTGTGAGTGAAGAAGCCGTGTTGGGTGGTCCAGCCTCAGTGGACACCGTGTGGAGAAGACACGCGCTGTCCCCGTGTGCTCTGGTCCCTGACCCACAGAATCCTGGAGATAATAATATGGTTGTTGTTTCAACCACTAAGTTTTAGGGAGGGGTCTGTCATACAGCCACAGGTAAGAGAAGCAGCGTCACTTCTCAGGAGTGTAAGTTGGTGGGAAGGGGCACAGGTCTGCGCTTAGGTGAGCCGAGAGGAAGAGCTAGACACCAGGGACACCATCGAGGCCTCGGGTGGAGCCAGGAGCCAAGACGTCCGCTGTCAGGGTGGGAGAGCAGGCGCCGACGCTGCTGTCAAGTTCCAGCACGCCTGGTCCTTTGGATCCCACTGCCTTTGTCCCCTCCCACGTGGCCAGCCCCCAACAGGGTTGACTCTGGGCTTCAAAGAACACACTTTCGGGATCCATATAAAAACAGAACCCAGGAGTAGAGGTGGCTCCTTGAAGCGTTCTCCCTGGAGTCAGTGGTGTGTGTCTGTGTGTCTTTGTATCTCTGCACGTGTGTGTGTGTGTGTGATAGGAGTGTGCTGTCCACTGCGGTGGGGCACTCCACCTGGAGCCTGAGTATCTTTGTGAAGCCACAATGATCAACAATGACATCTGCTGAAACGAACACCACCTGCTCAGGGAGTAAGTTCTGGCTTCAGTTAGTTTTCAAGGCAGTGTTTGTCTTGCACATGGGTGTATGTATTCTTGTGCAGAGCAGTGCCATGCAGAGGAACAAGGGTTTGACTTCTTCAGCCATTGAGGACCTGTGTGATCACAAAAAATTTCCTCATCTGCCTGAGACCCAGTTTTCCCAGCCGTGTTCTCTTTACATGTCAATTTGTTTAGCCATAAAGTAGCCACAAAATGACGTGCTTGCTTTGAAAGGGTTGTCATGAAACTTCAGTTCAGTTCAATTGCTCAGTCATGTCCAAATCTTTGCAACCCCATGGACTGCAGCATGCCAGGCTTCCCTGTCCATCACCAATTCCAGGAGCTTTTTCAAATTCATGTCCATCGAGTCGGTGATGCCATCCAACCATCTCATCCTCTGTCGTCCCCTTCTCCTCCCGCCTTCAATCTTTCCCAGCATCAGGGTCTTTTCTAGTGAGTCAGTTCTTTGTATCAGGTGGCCAAAGTATTGGAGTTTCAGGTTCACCATCAGTCCTTCCAATGAATATTCAGGACTGATTTCCTTGAGGATTGACTGGTTTGATCTCCTTGCAGTCCAAGAGACTCTCAAGTCTTCTCCAACACTACATTTCAAAAGCATCAATTCTTGGATGCTCAGCTTTCTTTTTAGTTCAATTCTCACATCCATACACGACTACTAGAAAAACCATAGCTTTGACTAGATGGACCTTTGTTGACAAAGTAATGTCTCTGCTTTTTAATATACTGTCTAGGTTGGTAATAGCTTTTCTTCCAAGAAGCAAGCGTCTTTTCATTTCATGGCTGCAGTCACCATCTGCAGTGATTTTGGAGTCCCAAAAATTAAAGTCTGTCTCTGTTTCCATTGTTTCCCCATCTATTTGCCATGAAGTGATGGGACTGGATGCCATGATCTTAGTTTTCTGAATGTTGAGTTTCAAGCCAACTTTTTCACTCTCCTCTTTCACCTTCATCAATAGTCTCTTTAATTTCTCTTCACTTTCTGCCATAAGGGTGGTGTCATCTGCATGTCTGAGGTTATTGATATTTCTCCCAGCAACCTTGATTCCAGCTTGTGCTTCATCCGGCCCAGTCATGAAGCTTAAATGATGCAAAATGACCTAGAGTACACCTGGCACATAGTAGGTGCTCAAGAAGTTAGGATTTCCCAGCCTGGGTGACGATAAAGCGTCACCCAGAACTGGCTGCCATGTAGATGCTGTGCTGTCCTCTGGGGAGGTGTACGTGTGTACGCACGCGTGTGTGTGTGTGTGTGTGCATGTGTGAGTAGATGTGTGTAATGAGCACTCCAGTGGATGCTTATTACTGGACAAACTTGAAAACACTGCCAACAACATTAGTTCTGCCCCCTCCATCCTCTTTTTGTACTTTATTCTCCCCAACTTTTTATTTTAGACAATTTCAAATCTCTTCTGCAAGAATAATATAATGAACACTACCAAAGTACATTTTACCTTACTTGCATGTATTCTTTCTCCACACGCACATGCACACACACACACAATTTTACTGACAGACCCATGTGAAAGTAAATTTCAGACTTTGTGACCATCATTCATCCCACCCAACCCATCTTCACATCCAAGAAGTTTTACAGAGGCTCAGTTGTGTCATCTTAAGTACAGGCCATGTTCAACTTTTTCCTCTGCTCAAATGTTCCTGATCACTTTTTATGAGGGTCACTGTCACTGAGTCTATTACAGGAACATGTTATTTTGAACCAAGTGTGACTCTCTATCCATTCTCTTTTTTATCTGCTAGGGGTCGACTGTCCCTAGAGACGTCTGGAGACGGCTGAAGACAGTTTCCCTCCAGACCCTCCCTCCCCCATCCTGGTCACCGCCCTGATCCTCTGGACTCTTCCCTGGTGGCTGATTGATTTAATGTGACATGTAGTTCCCAGAACTGGAGGCTGAGGGATCCAGCTGGGGTCTGGCCCCTGAACAGGGGCTTGTGGCCTCCCTCTGACGGGCAGCTCTCCACCTTCAAATGCAGCCTGTGCTGACGCTGTCATACTGAGCTCGCGTAAACTAGTGTTCATTTCTCACCAACATCCAGGCACCCCATCTAGTTCTTGGGCCATTGATAACAGTGATAGAACTTGATGTGGAGAAAGAGACGGAAACTAACCTAAGCAGAGGCTGCCTGACACGCCAGGCCCTAGAGAGATGGAGATGGGAGGGACACAGGCCGGCCTCTAGGGGGAGCCCAGTGTTGCCCAACATAAGACCTCTCTGAGGGGCTTCCCTGGAGGCTCAGCGGTAAAGAATCCACCTGCCAGTGCAGGAGACATGGGTTCGATCTCTGGTCCAGGAAGATCCCACAAGCCGCAGAGCGCCTAAGCCTGTGCACCACAACTGTTGGGCTTGTGCTAGAGCTTGGGAGCCACTTCTGAAACCGCAGGCCCTAGAGCCCGTATGCTGCAACAAGAGAAGCCACTGCAATGAGGAGCCCAGACACTGCAACTAGAGAGCAGTCCCTGCTTCCTGCAACCAGAGAAAATCCCGAGCAGTCATGAAGGTCCAACACAGCCAAAAATAAATAAACACATGAAATTTAAAAATCAGTTAGAAAACCTCTCTGAGTCTCAGCGTTCCCATTGCTAGAAGTGGACAACATTCCAACCTCTTAGGTCTGTGTGAAGGTGTCATAAGATAGCATGAATGACAGGGCTCTGGCACATAGCGTCTGATTTGGGAGTTGAAGAATAAATGGAATTTGGGGGTAACAGGAATGTTCTGGCAATGGATATACAAAGCTCTGTACCAAACACCCCTGAATCATACACATTAAAATGATTAATGTGGTGAATTCTTTAAAGAGAATTTTACCAAAATAAAAAGAGTAAATTAAGATTTTCCAGGCTGGAAAGGTGAATGGGAGGGTTGGGAGGCAGATTTGAGGCATAATAAGTTTCTGAGCGCTATTGATAATGATGATGCAGGGCAGCATCAAGGAAACAGCCTGTGGGGACTTCACCAGAGATTCCTTTGTCCAGGATGACTTTCAATGTGCTTTATGACCCAAGTCATATTCCACGTTGTTATGCACCAATATAACCCGAAAGACTTTTCAAACACTTCGCTAAGCTCAAGCCCAAGGCTGGGTCAGACCAAGGAGAGTTGGAAGAAACTGTATTCAAGTTGAGAGTTGGAGGGACTTCTCTGGCGATCCCTCTGGATCACCAGGGAAATCCCATTTGAACTTACCTACAACATAGAAACGGACTCAGACTTAGAGAACGAACTTATGGATGCCAGGAGGGGAGAGTGAGGGGAAGCTATAGTTAGGAAGTGTGGGATAGAAATGTACACACTGCTGTATTTTAAGTGGATAACCAATAAGGACCGACGGTACAGCACAGGAAACTCTGCTCAGTGTTATGTGTCAGCCTGGATGGGAGGGAAGTTTGAGGGAGGACGGATACATGTATATGTGTGGTTGTTCACCTGAAACTATCACAACATTGCTAATCAGCTATACTCCAATATAAAATAAAACCTTTAGAAATTAAAAAAAGATTACAAAATAAATAAAAAATATTTTAAAAAGCTGAGAAATGGAGTTGTATGAATCAGCATGGTGGGCTCCACACTTTCTGCCCCCTGGGGGAGGTTTAAAGGGATGTCTGTATGAATGTAAAAAAAAAAAATGAAATCTGAAGAAGTGTGCACATCTGAATATTTTATCTTAAGTTCCTCATCCAAGGTTGAGGATTCGTGTAAGCCAGCAGGCTGAAGGCCCATGATTCCTGTCCTCTTAGGGGTCCAGCTACCCCCAAAGCCAAAGTCCCACAGACCAACCGGCCTCTAAGGGCCTGACTCCTCTCTTTAGAAGGCTGTGTAGTGTGATGTGAATAGACATGGAATAAAGCCCGAGAAAGCACAGACGTGTTAACAAAGCTGATTTTTAACACCAGTTTATTGTATTTTTACAATAATAAAAATAAATTAGTCATACACAAAAATAGTTGTCATTTTTGCTGAAGAGAAAGCAGACTACTTACTCATATAATTTGCCTTCTACCCTCCACCTCTTTAAGCAATAATTGACACCAAGGGTGACATGGGGTTGATGGAGTATTCTGTGGGTTCCCTGCTCCTGGCTGTGGAGTTGACCACCCAGAGCCCCCCTCAGCAGTCACCAGCAGGGACCCTGGAGGTGTGGGCAGAGCAGTGGGTGCCTCAGCTCCTGTATACCCCTCCTTGCCCCTGCCAGGGGACCCTGCCCCCTTCCCAGCTCCAAGTCAGCCCCCCGAGCCACTTACTGCTGGTGACTCTGATGAATGAGGCAAGACAAAGAGAAGGGTTGAAAAAGACCCCCGTATTTCCTTCTCCAAATATTTGAGGGTGAGGAGAGGGCAGATTATATGAGCAAATATGATATTTAAGGTGGAAAGGTGGCAATCCAGACAGACCTGTTTTCAGGTACAATCCCAGGGGTAAAAAGCCCCTGAATGAGTCGAAAAGTAGAGTAATTTCTATTTGATCTTAAAAACCAAGGAACTTGGCTAATCAGTATACTTAAGTGTATCCATGGACTTAGAATGAGACGCCATGTGCAGCAACTTTCTGGGGAAGCTGGTTAGTAGGATCAAATAATTTTACACAAATGTGGATTGAATATGTAAATAAATACCTATTAGGTCCCTTTAAAATTAACATATTCTAAATAATAGAACTATTTTGGTGTAGTGACTCATTCCGCGGGTCGAGTTCAGAATACACATTTCCTATAAACATCTTGTATTTACAAAGAACAAAATAATAAGTTATAACAAAGTATATCCTTCCGTCAAACTGAATGGTGGGGATCTGGGGGTCAAGGCAGGTGGAAATCAAGTTTGTATAACAGAACGGCTTTCCTCTCACGGAGGCAAAGGGCTCAACATCTGGAAGACGCTGAGAAAGCCGTCTGGAGGGTCCCACCCCATGGGGTCACTTTTCCTTGGCACGATGGTTATCTCTCACTGTCAGCCACTGGAGAGAAAGAACCAGGAGTGTGGTGCAGGGTGGAGAGAATGATGGTGCTCCAGAAAAGATGCAGGAAAGCAAAGTGAGTTGAGACAGAGATGGTATTTAGAGGGTCCTTGTCTAGTCGAGGCACTGCCTCCATCAAGGTGTGTGACCCCAGGCAGGGAACTAGCCATCAGGATGTTTGGTTACTCATCGTCAAAGCAGGACCAGATAGGGCAGCTCTGATCAATTGGCTAGTGTTTCTCTGAGGCATGAGGTCACATTCTGCTCTTGGGAGGAGTGCAACACTGGGTTTAGAGCGGTAGTCATAGCAACAGGAAGTACGTGTGCTGTGTACTGCCATCCCAGACCAGGTGAATCACTTGCAGCTGTTCTACTTACAGAGTCACCGAAGTCCAGACTGGAAGGAATCTTAAAAGTCCTGTTGCCCCAGCTAGTTGCTCAGATCCCCCCACCCTCTTCAGCATCCATGACACATGGCCATTAAGACTCTGCTGAGACCTCCAGGAGCGGGTCAGTCAGCAGTAACTACCATGGAGTCCTCTACCTTCCAAAGGTGCTCATGTGTAGAAAGCAAGCTCTCCTGCAAGAGCTAAAATCTGCCTCCCTGCAGCGTTCACCTCCTAGGATGGCTCTCCTGGTGCTTCCCAAACCTCTCCTCCAGCCTAAACATCCTCTTGAAGTCCTTGCACTGCTTCTCACAGTCTGCACCCCTCCTCAGGATCAGGCATGCTCATCTGAATGGTATATGTTATCAGCATTCTTCTTAAAGTTTACGGCAATCACAAATAGGGTTCACCAATGTTTTCTCCTTATGCCTGAAAGCTCTGTGGCTTTTTGTTTGTTTTGGGGGTTTTTGTGTGTATTTTGGGGAGGGGGTAATTTCATCCCACTTTCTTGACCTGCATTGAGCTCAGCCAACTGAAACTCTTACCTGCTCCCACATTGTACTTCTATAGTTTTGTTTTGAAATCCAAAGGTGGGACTTTATCTTGCTTCCTGGTGAATTTCGAAGATCTAGGTTTTATTCTAGTCTCTCAGACATTTTTGGCCCTAGAACTTGTCATTTAGCTGTTACCACTCCAACTTCTTGGCATCCACCAATTTCATTAGGAAGTTGTCTAATTTCCCACCTAAGCCACACTAAAAATGTTTCATATGGCAAGGGTGCAGTGTCGGTCCCCACCTGCCAGGCTGACAGAGGTTCCCTCAGGTTTGATGATTCAATCTTTCCTTAAAAGGGAAATCATATTTCTTTCTACCACTTACATGTGTGTCTTTGATATTAGAAAATGGATGTTCAAATTAGAAAAAGACAGCCACAGGTTTAGAAAGGCATTAGTAACATCTGGGTTTCTCTCTCTGCCACACAACTTGATAGCAACAAATGAAGACAGTGTCCCTCGTTTTTGTCCCTCTGGAAGGCCACTCTTTTTTAAACGAAGGAATCATGAAAGCTAAACCCTTTGGGGGTGAGTAAATGATAAATACTCCAATAGCAGTGGGCCAGAGAAGTAAGGCATGGGGACAGACAGGGACAGTTGTGAGTGTTGCCGTCATCCTGGCGGGGCTCACCTGGGTTCCCACCAGCGTGCAAGCAGCAGGCAGTGAACATGCCCTTCATGAACTGAACCAGCTCTACCTGGTGGCTGGGTTTACAAGCTCTTTTGTTTCAGTGCCATATTTCTTATATTGCTCCTTTTCTAGGGGGAGAAACAAGAGTCCATGTAAGAATGGGAAGGACGGGCTGTCCTGAATAGCCTTTGCCCTTTGCAAGGGGCACGCTTTCCTTTTCCAATATGTGATAGTACACACACACACACACAAAAGCAAACTATTTCTGTTTGGAACTTTCTTGATTTTTCGGTGAGAATAGCACAGAACTTAAATTCATCTACTTTTAAAATGCAGAGCAGGGACTGATGCAATTTGGTTTGCAGAAAAAAAGTATTAAAATGTAAATTTCAATTCTGCATCATGGCCAGCTATGGGAACAGACTGAGGAGATGGGAGATGGAGGGTCATGGGAAGGAGAGGGTGAGACAAGGGGGACAAGAAAATGGGAAAGAGGGATCTCTGGAAGGAGAGAGGAGCATTGTCACTGGAAATGCTACTGGACATGACCATGTGTGTTATGCTAAGAACGGAGGCATTCAGATGCTGATATAAGAAACTAAGAAATTAGTAAAAACTGAGTTTTTAAAACAAGTTGATAAACCCCCGAATCTAGTAACTCATGCCCTTTCCAGACAAATGAATTCCAAGACTAGCTCAACTATTTGTTGCAAGAGGAAAAAAAGACGCTCACTTTCAGTACTTCTTTCCCCTGAAGACCTGGGGTTGATTCATTTGCTCCTACCCAATTCCACACCTGGCAAGATGGCCATTCTCATGGGAGCATCCCTGATCCTTTAGAGCACCGTTGGTAAGATTTAGGGACACTGTTAGACGTCAAAGAGACAAAGCCCCAGGCCAGTCATGAGAATCCTGGATTGGAAGAACCTGGGATGCTCACTTCCCACTTGGTGGAGAAAGCCCTTTTAGGCTGGTGAACTCACTCATATGGCAGCCATACCTCTGCTGTGTTGGGCAGTCTGGATGGCTAGAAGATTTCCCCTTCATTTAAGCTGAAATCAGCCTTTCTGCTCTTCCACCCATTGATCTTGTTCTGCCCTCCAGCATGTAAAGACAGCCTCCTCCAAGGAATCCTCCAAAGGACTGGCTTGTTCAGGAAGATTAGAGAGCAGTTGCAAAAAGGATACCCTCCCCTGGGACGAGAAGCAAAGGCAAGTGATGAAAGAGCGAGAGAGTGAGTGCTGGCTAGGAACCAGCCATATGCTTGGCTTCTCTGGTCTGCTTTTGATTGGTGGGCACGGGCCTCTGCCCTGCTGCTTACGGCACAAGTTATATAAGGATCAGGAGAGATGGGTGTGCTTTTGGAAAAAGGTGACTGGGGCTCTCCAGAAAGAGAAGGACACTTATAGTAAGGCCAAATAGAATTTCTGAAAGCCCAAGGGTAACGCGAGCATGATGGGGTGTGTCAGATACTGCTTCTAAAAGCACATCATCATCAAATTAGCAGATTTTTGGGTTAAAGCGCTCATGGGAGAAACTCAGTTGCTATAAATTTCAAAGCAAACATTTTCTTTGAATGGGAAATAGGCCCAGGACCATAGTACTAAATAAGACAAATTTTCTTTACGCTTCCAATTTGTTCAGCCTGATTATTTTTCTTAGTGGGTGTAAGAATATACAAATATATATATATATATATATATTTCCCCCTTCTTTTTCTTCACTGATTTTTTTTCAGATAGATTATCTTCCATACGCACTGCATTCTCTTTCCACCCTGAGGCCTTGTGAACTACAGAGTTACGTGAAGCGAATCAAGAAGGACCCTACTGCTGTGGCCACTGTGGAGGAGTTCACAGCCCCCTTTCCCAGGCTGACTGCATTAATAAAGATCTTAGTGCTCACACCTTGGAGGGGAGATACGGTTTGTGAGTCATGGGGCAAGGTGTGTGTAGGGGAGGGGGCAGGATGCAAAGAGAAATCCACAAATCAAACCAGAAAGACCCAAGGGAGACTCTTTCTAATATAAACATAGGATTCTTACTGGGATAGGTTGGCTGGACTTTCCTCTGGGCGATGTGTGGTGAAGGCCCAGGACAGATGACTGAGGAAGAGGCAAGAGCCCAGGGGGCTACGGGGCTGTGTGCTCTGGAAATCTGCTCTGGGTGACAAAAAGTGACCTTGATGTAGTATTCCAGGCGTGGTGTCTCCCACTGGGGAGAAGAATAATTATTTAAGGCAATCACCTTGCTACCACGATGGCCTTCTTATCTCATGGGCTAGTTCTGCTAAGGATGGGGTTCAAGAACCCATGCAGAGTCCTGTGATTTTGTGGGGGAAGGGAAAAAAGAGACTCCTGAAACAAGTGAGTGCAGGAGATCAAGACTTGACTTTGGACCAGAGGAAAGAGTTCAAAGGTCTAGGCTTTGTTTGCTAAGTGGGAAACTTCTGAGCCTCTTGGTCTGAGAGGAAGCCACGTTCTGCAGATGTAGGACTTCTGGCCAGGCCTCGGGGTAAAGGTTTTGTGGTCAGACCGCAGGGGTTGGGACTGACCACATGGGTCAGTTCATGAGCCCATACCTGGCAGGTCAGTTACCTAAGCTGAGTCTCAGTTTTCTTGTCAGTAAAATAGGGACCATAATTAATTCTCTGCCTCCCATTCTGGGGCACCATGAGCCACAATGAGCTAATATCTCCGACTATACTTTCCAAACAATAAAGCACTAAACTGGCAAGAGATATTTGTGTCATAAGGCAGGAAAACAGCCTAAGGTCTTTGAGCATGAAAATAGGCACAGCCGGGCTGAGGTAACAGAGAAATGCAGGCATCTTAGCAAGCCTTAGGGGGGCCCTGGGGTGGGGGTGCTGCCTCCTCTGACTCTCCCTGGGGCACTGATATTGGAAGGGCCTGCAGCGCCAGGGACGAGGCAGCGCCCAGACAGGGCCCGGCCGCTGACTTAGAAAGTGCCAGGATGGAGGCAGCTGAGAGCTGAAGGCACTCCCCACCGCTTGGTCTGCAGAGAGCGCAGGGGCCAGGCTTCTGGAGGAGGGGTCATCAGTTCATGGTGATGCTCAAAGGACAACCGTGGCCTTGCTCTTGGGCACTGCGTGTACACTTTACGAAGGCAGGGTGCGGACTAACTTGACTGGCAGCTCCACAGGCCAGGGGGGCCCCAGTAGGGCAGCAGCCAGCCGGTCCCACCGCTCACAGACTCCCGGACCTGCCCACGGATGTGGAGTGGGATGTTATCTGCTCCCGAGGAAGCCCGAGTGCCTGTTGGCCACGCGCGTGCAGGAGGCGCAGCACGCGGTCTTGTAGTAGTTATAGACGCAGAGTCTGGCCTGGACCACCACGTTGCAGTTGTAGTACCGGTCCTTGCAGTTTTCATCTGCAGCAGAGGAGAATGGAAAAGACTTTGAGCATGAGGAACAACCTGGACTTAGGGAATGAGAAAGAGCAGAGGGTGTGGCTATTCGTCCCAGTCCCCCTGTTTACTACCGATGGAAGGTGTGAGTGTGGGCTGAGAGCAAGGTTATATATATATTTTTTCTTCTTTAAACATGCAGCTGAAATCTGTCCACTCTGACCTTAAGGATGCTGGAACCAAATCTCTGAATGCATTTCCATTTTAATTAATTCCGATGTAAGTTTCTCTTTGCTCGCCATCTGTGCTATCAATAGCTACCTTAAACTACGAAATTTACACCTGAAGGATGCTGACCCCCTCTGAACTCCATGACTTTGCATCCAGTCACAGAGAGACCTAGATGAATCTGGCATTTTGACACCAGAGAATTTGATGGAGATTAAGAAAGATGAATCTTTTACTGGAGGGTACGACTCCCTACTTACCAACTTCAGGGACACAGTCCTGAGGGTTACAGGATTCTTTTTCTTCTGGTTTCAACTGAGGGTCACAGAGATTACTTAGGGTCATGTCATCTGCCAGACAGCGTACTTCCCGGACGCGGAAACCACCCTGACAGCTCTTGGAACACTGTGAGGGGAAAGGAAGAAAGTTAGACTTCTTGGCAGCCCATTAACTCAGCACACTGGAGGAGGCAGATTTTGGAAAATACTGACATCTACCAAAGGAGACAATATTAAAACAAACTCCCCTGCACCTTCTAATCAGCTTCAATGCACATCTACTCATGGCTAGCCACGTCCCATCTGTACTGTTCCAGGATGACATCTCAAATTACTTTGAAGCAAATCTAGACATCATATCACTTCCATAATATTTCAGTTTGTAGCACTAAACAACCAAGATTCTTAAAAAATTACCACAATACCATTATTACACCTAGAAATTAATAATAGTTTCTTCTCTTCAAACATATATTCCATTTTGCTTGTGAATCTCAATTTTATTTTAGATTTTCTAGCTTTATTTTGTAGTTTAAAAGTCCAGTTACAATTTTCAAAACCCGTTACTGACATATCAGCTTTCTAAAATAGAGATTTTTTGGGGTGTGGGGATCAGGGTCCACACCAGGTCTGTACACTGCAGTTGGTTGATAGGCCTTTTAATCCATGGACTCCCTCCCCTGTGTTTTTGCCCTTGTACTTTAGTTGTTGGAGGAATGGAATCACCTGTCTTGAAGAGTTTCCCACAGTTTAAGATTTTGCTGAGTGCATCCCCTGTGATACAGGCTAACATGTTCCTCTATCTTCCACATTCCTCACAGATAGGATGTTGAATCCAACCTATTCACCTTTATCAGGTGCAGGTTTGATTTGTGTGCATGTGTGCGTGTGTGTGTGTGGTGAGACTACTTCATAGGATGTGTTTGTTTAGTTGTCTCTCTTTGGAGGAGGTCAACACTCACTCAAGAGCAGATCCATTAGTTCATCTGGAGTTGAAAAATGGTGATAATATCCTAATACCACTTCTTCTTTTATAAGCTGAGAATCTAAAGCATTCCCACTCCTTCTTCACTTATGTTTACTGTCTGGTTACCCAGTGGTAAGGCTTGTTTAGGAAAGACAGGGCAAATGTTTGATTATTTTCTTTTATTTATCAGTTTTCAGAATAATGAGTTGGTTCCTCTAACATCCTACAATGGTGGATCCTCTAATTAGTTTTTTAATCATTGTAAACTTATTATATATGGATGGATTTAAATTTATTATAGATGGATGGATTTAAACTTATAAAGGGATGGATTATAGATGGATGGATTTCATTTAATGCATGGCAGTTATTATTTTTACTGATGCTCATTGATGCTCCATCAATGGCTATCCAGAGGTCAGAGTTGGTTCTTGAGCTCTTTAGACATGAACTCATCTTTAAGAACCTCCTTACTGCCTGGTATAAAAAGTCATCCTGATTTAATTTATATCTATACAGTCCCAGACCTGAAATCAGACATTTTTCTTTGGCTCCTTTTAGTGGAGAATGGTATTTTGGTGTCATTTTATTTTATTATTTTTTTTGGTCTCACTGCTTGGCATATGGGATCTTAGTTCCTTGACCAGGGATCAAACCCAGGCCTTCTTCTCTGGAAGTGCAGCATCTTAACCACTGGACCACCAGGGAAGTCCCAGAGAGTGGCATTTTGAAACCAGATTCCGGCTGATAGGCATGGCCTTTGCTACTGGGTTGGTCATTGTTTCCAGGATCTTTCAGTGGATAAAACAGAGAAAAAATTTTTTAAGATAAATTAGTGAGTTCAAACTGATATTTCTAAGTCAAATTTAGGACAGCTGGATTTTTGCTTAAATCTCTTCTGTTCTGTCTGCTATCTTCTTTCTCCTAAGCTAAGAATCCTGTTTCTTAAGGCAACTGGGGATAACAGAGCTATAGTATCATATCTACTATTACATGTATCATCAGAATACTGGGAAGTAGATTATTCATTTACTTTATCACCTGTTATACACCCAACCATTTCAGAACACAGGACAACAGCCATCACTAAAAATGTGGTTATTGCAAACAATGTAAACATTTTTCTGCAGTTCTTTTTGTCCTTATAGATAGACAGATTACTGTGATTTAGAGACACAGGCAAGAGAGCTGATGCCACCAACTGCATACATATTTAGGTTAATTTGTTTCATTGCATTTTCCATTTTTAGGGATTTCTTTTTTAAAAGAATAATTTTGTTTTAAATTATATAAAGTATTTACTTTGTTCCAAATGCAAATTTATAAAACAAGGTGAATTTTAAAAATGTCTAGCTTCCATCACTGTCTTTGCTACTATTTTAACAATATATTTCATATTTGCTTCAATTGACTTATTTATTTAAAAAATATTTATTTACTTATTTGGCTGCTCTGGGTCTTAGTTGAGGCATGTGTAATCTTTGCTGTGGAATTTGGGATCTTTTTTAGTTGTGATATATGACATCTTTAGTTGCGGGATCCTAGTTTCCCAACCAGGGATCGAACCCAAGCCCCCTGCATTGGGAGTGTGGAGTCTTAGCCACTGGACCACCAGGGGAGTCCCCACTTATTTATTTATTTTAAAATTTACATGCGGAAAAATTCATCTTCTGTGGTGCACACAGTTCTGAGTTTTGACGAATTCAGAGAATCGTGTATCTCCCGCTGCAAACAAGACAGAACTTTCATCACACAGAACAAATTCCTTTGTGCTGGCCCTTTGTAGTGAGATTTGTCCCACCCCATCCTCTGGCAATCACTGGTCTGGTCTCTGACCCATAGGTTTTCCTTTTACAGGATGTTACGTAGGTAGTATTATACACTATGTAACTTTGTGGAGGGAGGAGAGTCTTTCTTCCATTTAGCAAAATGCATTTTAAGTTCTTCCATGTCATAGGAGGTATCAGTTCTTTGGTTCCTGTTGCTGAGTGGCACCCCATTGTTTGGACAAACCTCTGTTCATTCATTTGCCTATTAAGGGACATCAGGGCTATCCCTAGCAGATATCTTAGGAGTTTGTGGCCTTTGATGTGTCCTGGTGAGTTTGGTCCTTTCTAAACTCTCCAAACCAAATAGCAGAAGAAAATAGCAGGTCTGTTCCTGCTTTCTCAAGGACCGTGGCCAACATCAAACCTAACCCTAAGAAGCAAATTCCTTGGCCAAGTTGGACTCAGAATCAGTCTTTGCAAACAAGATCCCAGCTGATTCTTAGGCCCATGAAAATTTGAGAGTCACCATTTTATGGCCTCTATAGTTTAGAAGTCAGGCTCGTCCCAGCCTCAGGTTCCCTCTTCCCCACCAAGCAGGCTGAGTCCAGGGCACCCCAGCTGTGACCAAGGAGAGCAGATTGTGCAGGGAATCTGGGCTGAGCCCAGGGCCTGGCCCCCAGGAGATGGGCCAGCCGTGAGGGGTTGGGGGAAGCGGAGGGGAGCACCAGGACTTACCATGCTCCATTCTGTGTTAAACCATTTGGCCCCGCAGGGCTTGAGGTGGCAGGGTTGCTGGCTGGGGGGTTTCTCCAGAAAGGAACATTCATAGGGGTCCAGCACTTCAAAGGTGTCTGTGTTCTTCCTAACACAGATCACCTCCCTCTGCTGGGTCCCGCTCCCACACTCGATGGAACACTAGAGAAGGAAGCAGAGAAAGACAAGTGTCACATGATAGAAAGGGGATGAGAAATACCATCCATCGAGGAAGGTTTCCCAGAACTTTCCATCATTGCTTCAGGGGTTCCAGTTTTCCTGACAGCTCTGTTTCTGGCATGGAGAGCATCTGCCCTGAACTCTCAGGTCTTGAGGATGCTGGCGGCTGAGATCCTGATGCCCTCAGTAAAATGGGAGTGAAATCAGGTTTCCCATAGGTTACCCCACAGAGCATGCCATCCAGTCATTGGTTTTGTCTGGTAGACTCTGACACCTCTCATTGTAAAACAACGAACTAACATTTAGCTTATCTGCTGGCCTTTGGCGGGGTATGGCTGGGAATGAATTCTTTTTCCAGAGTCTGCATGTATGTGGGTGAAATTCTTTGGGACTCACAAAACTCAGAAGAAGACCATGGACTTGGGACAATGTCCCTTATGATCAGCCCTCCCCTTCCGACGGGGCAGCCAGCAGGAAGCCTTTGCCCACAGAATCCAACTCCCTGGCTCCTTACTTGGAGCCGAAGCTCACTGAGGTTGTGATTGCAAAGAGTCCAGTCAGATAATTACACGTCTTGCTTCATTGCATTAGGTTATGGAAATACGATGCATGTAACTGCCCATTAGTTATTCTAGTTAGCATTTATTACTTTGCAAAATATTTTCTGTTCATGTTTGGTGTATTCTTACTACCTTTTGATTGAAAAAATTTTATAAGCTGTGATCTATACACTTTTAAAGACTTTAAAGAAGCTATCGGCTTTATGAAAAGCCTGTAAAAATGTCTACAGCTGCAACTCTTAATACTAGCCTTGCTTCTATGTGCAGGCACATGGTGAAATTAAAAAAAACAGTGGGGGGGGAACCCATGTCACCACACAGCAAAAAAAAAAACCCTCAAACCCAAGCCAACAGGCTACAGATTAGTCACACAGCCCATGATAAACCTCCCCATCAGCAATTTCTACTTTGAGCCTGTTTTCAGCCATCTTCACAGGTATACAGAAAACTACAAGGTTTCTTAGTTTTGGAGCTGTCTGTTCAGATGGTAGAGAATAAATGTGACCCAGACACAGGGACAGACAAGAGGCCTGCTCCTAATGGCTAAAGACTGTGGAAGACCCTCCCGCCCCCGCAAGAACTAAGATAATTTAAGCGTGAAGCAGGGCTTCCCAGGTAGCTCAATGGTAAAAAACCCGCCTGCCAATTGAGGAGACACGGGTGCTATCCCTGGGTCAGGAAGATCCCCTCGAGAAGGCAATGGTAACCCATTCCAGTATTCTTGCCTGGAGCATTCCACAGACAGAGGAGCCTGGTGTTCTACAGGCCATGGGGTCACAAACAGTTGGACATAACTGAGCATGCGTGTACACACAAGGATGAAGAAAACCCAGAATTGATAGAGAAGAAAGAAAGCATTTGGTCATGAGTAATAGACTTGGTGGAATATCTTATGAACAAGAGTTGGGCTACTCCATTTCCAGAGTAGAAAAAGGGTCCCTAAACCTCAGAAGTCTCATTCTCTTGGGACAGCTTCTCTACAAGCCTCAGTAGGACCACTGCTAGCACCTGTGCTCACAACTTCCAAGGGAGTCTTTTCCCCTAAGGCCACATTAAAAGTCCCAGGGAAGGACTCAGTTTGACTTGGCTTGGGTCACATGTCCAATCTGGACCAACCACTGTAACCAGGCCAGTGGGGCATTTGAGGCCAACTCTCATTCAAACTATGGGTCTGGAAGGAATATTTCCTTTTATACCTTGAAGTCAATTAATGTTTAAGACTTACTTTCAATAACTAAGCATGCTCTATTTCACTATCTTCGGGGATTCCCAGGGCAGGGAGGTGTCAGCAGGCTCTGACAGTCTTATAAATTCAGAAACAAAACCTGGTCTACAATTAATCAGATCCTGACCCTTTGGATGACAGGGCGATACATTCCAATTTTCTAATCTTAGCAGAAATAAACGCTGCCTTCACCAGGATCTGTGTGATTCTCACTTCTCTGAGTGCTTGCACCCATGCTCAGTCATGTCCAGCTTTTGTGTGACTCCTTGGACTATAGCCCACCAGGCTCCTCTGTCCATGGAATTCTCCAGGGAAGAATACTGGGGCAGGTTGCCATTTTCTTCTCCAGAGGACCTTCCTGACCCAGGGATTTAACCTGCATCTCTTGAGTCTCCTGCATTGGGAAGGGGGTCTTTACCACCCGAGCCATTGGAAAAGCCTGTTCTCTGAGTAGGTCTAGAGTTAATAGGAGGCCCACAAATGAAAAAGAACTGAATCCTGCTCCCCTCTCTTCTTCCTCAGACACTGGGGGGCACGTGAGTTAAATTGCACTGGTTATCTGCTCTGTGTGAAGGCTGTTATGATCTGATACTGCAGTTTCACACAGGACTCTTCCCACTGTCTCAGTTTCCATAGATTGCTGTCGTTCAGTCGCTAAGTCATGTCCAACTCTGTGTGACCCCATGGGTTGCAGCATGCCAAGCTTCCCCGTCCTCCACTCTTCTCCCAGAGTTTCCACAGACACTTGGTGTAATTAGTGTCCCATACACCGTTCACGTCCCAATTATCTTTGGGGTTTAGATCCTAGATATTTTGCTACCAACAATGAGACAGAAACATTGGCAGAAAAATAACAAACGTGGAGAAGAGGAAACAAATATTTACTAAGTACTCCCCATGTCCCAAGCAACAACCCATTCGTACAGTGTCTCATGAGAATCCAATAGCAAGTCTAAAAAGGTGGTATTATTATTCTCCTATCTGGATGAGGAAACAGGCTCAGAAAGGTTAAATTACCCACCCCAAGTCAGAGAACTAAGGGGACATAGAGCTGGGATCAGTTATCAAGTATGCCTAACTCTGATATCGACTTGGGTAACATTGGTAGTACTTGAATTCTTTCTTTTCTGAATTTGTTAATATTTTACAGTTTGTATTATAAAAATATTAAAGGAAATTTGAGGAGAAAACATTTGCTCATGTTGTTTATATAAAAAGCTATACTTTGAAGTGGTTGAGATAGGGTTCACATACTTTAACATAGTCTGTTTTTCACTTGCCATTACATGTTCTTTCCACATCGTCCTAATTATCATTGTTGTTGTTACATAATACCTTAATGAGTTATGATATGCCACAATATTCCTAATTGCCCTGCTGTCATGAACATCTCTGTTGAAAAAGGCATTTTTTCCTCCTGTTAATTATTTCCTTAAAATGAATCCTCAGGAGTGGGGTGAGTGGGTTAAAGCAAATGAACATTTTTATGGTTCTTGATTTTTATTGCCAAATTGCTTTCCAAAGGGGCTGTATCAATTTACAAGGACAAGGCAGTCCATTTTTTTCAGGGTCTGTTTTTAAAGCTACTTAAAAGAAATAAAATTCTATATGGAGCCGGAGGTCCAGAGAATGTATAAATCATGATCATCAGCCAAAATTCTTTGGAGAACAAGCCAGCCCTGGGAGCCAAATCCTAGATGGTCTGAGAACTCAAAATACTGATGGTCATCATAACAAGGCAAAGAGGGAATGATTTTAGGGGGCTCATGTACAATTTTGGAACTCTAAGGAAAAAATTAATTGATCAGTTAAGTTACTTTATTGAGGTATTTGGTGTTATTGGTTCTTCATAATGAACAAACGTAGCTTCTTCTGTTTTTGCTTCTTTCCCCCAGCTTTACTGAGATGTAATTGACAAAATTGAAATATATTAAAAGTATGCTCATGATGATATAGTATACATATACATTGTGAAATTGTCCTTACAATCAAGTTAACACATCCATCACCTCACATATTTACCTTTTCTACATGCATATGTGAGAACACTTAAGTTCTACTCTCTTAGGAAATTTCGACTATACAGTACAGTATTATCTACTGCAGTATAGACACCATGTTACATACTAGACTGCTCCCCCCACCAGAACTTGTTCGCCTTATAACTGAAAGTCTGAACTCTTTTACCAATCTCTTCCTGTTTCCCTCACCCCCAGCCCCTGGCAACCATCACCCTACTGACTGTCTCTTTTTAAACATTCTATATTTATTGTTTTTGGCTGTGTCTCTGTTGTGGCACATGGGCTTGACTGCTCCGTGGCATGTGGGATTCTAGTTCCTCCAAGGGGACTGAATCTGCATATCTTGCACTGGAAGGCAGATTCTTAACCACTGGACTGCCAGGGAAATCCCTCTATTCTCTTCCTCTGAATTTAACTTTTTTCCAGATTCCACTACTTGTGATACCACTGCAGTGTTTGTCTTCCCGTGTCCGGTTTACTTCACTTAGCATAATGCCCTCCAAGTCCGTCCCTGTTGTTGCCAGCAGCAGGATTTCCTTCTTTTTTTAAAGTCCGAATAATATGCCATTATAAACAAATACCACATATCTTTACCCATTCCTCTGCTGACAGACACTCAGGTTATTTCCATGTTTTGGTTACTGTGAATAACGCTGCTACCCACATGGTAGGGATGCAGGTACCTCTCCCAGGTAATAACTTTCTTTCCTTTGGGTGTATATCCAGAAGTGGGATTGCTGGATCATATCTATTTTTGCTTTTGACTTTCAAATACAGCCCAAACTGACTTTATTAACAACGGCAATATGATAAGAGCAGCAGAAGCTACACTTTATTGTGTGTTTATTGTACATCAGGCACTGCATCACATACTTTGTCAACACCACTTCGCTTCTTCTAAAAATAACCTCATAGGTGCTGGCACGATCAGCATTGTATAGAAAAGGAAACCATGCTGGACCATAAGCCTCCTGAGGGCAGGAATATTTGTTTTGCAGCCCAAGGGTTTTGAAGGGCACATAGTAGGTGCTCAATAAACACTGTTGGCCGAATGAGGCTTCAAAAGCATAAGTGGCTTCTCCAGGATCACGGGTAGCACAGCTGAGATTCAAATTCAGCATCCCTGGGAGACACCAAGCCCTGTTTCCTGACCCCTCTGCTATGCTGCTTCCCACCAGGGACAGAGACACGTCGGCTCTGGCCACTCACCTGACTCCAGCTCCCCGCAAACCACTCCACCTTGCCGGTGCAGGGCCCGTTGTCACACGGGGTGGCGTCTGCCGGCCGGTTGCTCCCGCAGCCCTCCAGGGGCAGGCTGCCGACGTGGTTGGTCATGCACACCACCGAGCGCGTCCGCACTCCAGCCCCGCACTCCGCCGAGCACTGTGAGACGGGACGGGCACGTTAGCGAGGAGGCCTCCCCACAGGTTCTGAAGTCCCTTGCAGAGGAGGTGAAGGAGGACAGGACCCCCCATTTCCCTACCAACGCTTTCCCTTGGAAACCACTGACCACTTGTCATTCACGGTTTCCTCCATTATGGGACATCAGTACGGCACCCAATCTGGGTTTCCCGGGACAGTCTTCATTCCGAATATCCCGTCCCACGGCTGTGACTAATACAGTTACACTTGTCAGCCTACCTGTTCTACCTGTTCTGGCTTTCAAGTTCAAAAATGCAGTTAATGCATATAATGCATATAAAGGAGTTCCTTTCCAAGTGTATGTGTTAGTAGCTAAGTTGTGTCCGGCTCTTTTCGACCCTATGGACCGTAGCCTGCCAGGCTCCTCTGTCCATGGGATTTTCCAGGCAAGAATATTGGAGTGGGTTGCTATTTCCTCCTCTAGGGGATCTTCCTGACCCAGGGATTGAACGCGTGTCTCCCAAGTCTCCTTCATTGCAGGCAGATTCTTTTACCACTGAGTCACCCAATTTGCTCATAAGTCCAACAAACTTAGCCTAGGTACCCAACTAACACAATCAGCTATGAAGCACTGTACTCTAATAGGTTTATAATACTTTTCACACAAATAATACAAAAAAACTAAACAGATAAAAACAGAAAATATTTTAATCTTATAGTCCAGTACCTTGAAAAGTACAATACAATACCAGCTACATCACCACTGCTTTTATGCTTGCTTCTGGGCATCCTGGGCTTGAAATAAAGATACTGTACTCTGTACTCTATGCAGTACCATACTGTAAAATACACAGAAGCAGAACCACTTGTGGAGAATGCACACACATGACAATGTATGACAGACACGTGAACTTATGTGACTGAACATGTGAATGCACGCTTGCATCTTTGAAAGGTCGAGACTTGAAGGTTCCCATGTAGAGGGTTCACTGTATAGTCAGCAGCAGAAGAAAGAGAACACGAAAACTCGGGCACACGTCTGCCTGCTAGTAGCTGAGTCTGGCCTGGTCTGGGAAAGGAGGGTTGACGTCTCTCACAAGACACTGCTGCCTGATACTAAGGCAGGTGGTTCCATTGCTCAAAGGCCACAGCTAGGGGTGAAGTGGGAGCCAGACCGTCTGGGAGCCAGGCACATCGGTGTGTGTCATATCCCTGTTATCTGTGTGGCTGGGGCTTCCCTGGTGGCTCAAATGGTGAAGAATCCACCTGCAATGCAGGAGACCTGAGTCTGATACCCGGGCCAGGAAGATCCCCTGGAGAAGGGAATGGCAACCCACTCCAGTATTCTTGCCTGGAGAATGCCATGGACAGAGGAGCGTGGCGGGCTACAGTCCATGGGGTCGCAAAGAGTCAGATATGAGTGAGTGACTAAGCATGCACACACATGTCTGTGTGTCTGGGGGCCCGTGACTCAGTCCCTCATCTTTTCCATTATTACTTGGATGGATGGACACATTCCTGGCAGGAGGACTCTGGTTCTGCCCTGTAACCAGGTTTGCAGGGATTTGTAGGCACATTACGGGGTGGAAGCACCCTGAGGGATTCTTCTAAGTGAAATGGTGCAGACTTGGCCTAATTGATAGGGAGGAACTAAGAGGCAGCCACTCATACCTCCATCCCGGTTAAACTTCCACAGTCTTCTGAAGAATCCAGAAACCCAGACACTGCTCATTTGATGAGCAGTTCAGCTGCCTTGGTCAGAATACTCCTATTGCCCGTCAATCAACAGCTTCCATAAGAGTAGACAGGCAAAACCATCATCTCCCCCACCTCCCTCTCCTACCCCCAGGCATCTTTTAATTGACCTTAGTATTTTTTCCTAAACTTTTTTTATTGTGGTAAAATACATATAACATAAATTTTACCACTTTAATAATCTTTAAGAGTACAAGTCAGAGGCATTAAGTATATTCACAATGTTGTGCAACCATTACTGCCACCTGTCTCTCTTCTAGGGCTTCCCTGTGGCTCAGTTGGTAAAGAATCCACCTGCAATGCGGGAGACCTGGGTTCAACCCCTGGGTTGGGAAGATCCCCTGGAGAAGAGAACAGGTACCCACTCCAGTATTCTGGCCTGGAGAATTCCATGGACTATACAGTCCATGGGGTCACAAAGAGTCAGACACGACTGAACAACTTTTATTTCACTTTCTGTCTTCTAACATAAATCTTATTTTTGTCTTTGATGGATGAACTCATAATGGTTTCCCTTGTACACAGGTAACTGGTGGGATAATGATGAACTATATATACCTTTCAGTTCATCCTTGACACCTGACACCAGGGACCCCCAAGTTGGCCTGGCTACTGGGAAGAGGAATGTTGGGGACGATTTTGAGTTTTTAAGAAGCAGGGGAGGGGCAGGTCATTTGCTGAGTGGCTGTTCTATGTCAGACACTCCCAAGGTGTAGGAAAGGTATGATGCATTTATGCACTTTATTTAGAACTTCATTATTTAATATTCATGTGACATGCTAAGGAGAATTAAATAAGTTCTTTCACACCCATGTCTTGATCTCCAAGGCCCTTCGTCTTCATAGGAGGATAGAAAGCCTATGATAGTTCATCTCTAGGCCTCTCCCCAAAAGTCAGAAATCACCCTTGGGATTTTGAACTAGAGATTCATCTCTGGGTGGTTTGGGGCAGCTCCTGGTGCACACTCCTGCCCATCACCCCAGCAGACTCGGTCCTGCCTGCCCGCCTTCCCCCTCGCTCACCCTCTCGCTCCACTCGGTCAGGAACCAGCTTTTGGCGCAGGGGCCCATGTCGCAGTTCTCAATGTCATTGGGCCGGAGCTTCATGTTGCATTCCTCGTCGTCGACCACGTCTCCGATGTTGCTCACACACTTCACGTCCCGGGTCCTCTGTCCCACTCCACAGGGCACCGAACACTGAAACACAGCAAATGCACGTCAGCGCGGCGGGCAGTGCTCTCTCCGAGGCCCCTCCCATCAGGGCACCCGTGTCCTCCTAACCCACCGCCTGAGCAGAGGCCAGGGTAAGGCGTGACTCCTGGGTGGCTGTGTACCCAGCCATGCGATGCTACCTGGGGAGCATCCCAGGCTTCCTTTCATCTTTTGGACCTCAGTTCTGTCATCTATGAAATGGGAGAGCAGGATGGCAAGGAGGAGTCGACTCTAGCAGTCACTGGTCTTCACCCCACCACGACACAGGAGAGAGGAAGCCTGTGTGCACCCGGCTCCCATGGGTCAGCCTGATTGAAAGTCAGCCCTTAGGTCTATCTGGCAACCAGCACTTGTTATGGGTCGCAGAAAAGTCCTTCCAGGAAACTGCAGGAAGGGTCCTCCTGGAGAACCCAGGGTTCCCCCACATCAGGTCTGGGAGGGGGGAGGCGGGAGGGCGGGGCAGCTCCAGAGCAGGCTGCCCACCGCGTACCGAGGTCCAGTCCGTCCGGATCTGCCACTCGCTGCAGATCTTGAGCTGGCAGGTGCTGGCGGTGTCGGGCTTCTCCAGGTGCTGGCAGCGGTAGGGCTGCACCGTCAGGCTGCGGTTGGCGTACACCTGGCGACAGAGGACCTGGCGGTGCTGCATGCCCAGGCCGCAGGTTTTGCTGCACTCGGACCACTCCCCGATGTCCCAGCTGGTGCAGGAAGGAGACAGCGAGAAGGACCGTCACTTCAGTCAACAGGAAGAGAGCATCTCACACGGAAGCTGCCCGAGCCAATGGACACAGAAGCATCAGACTCGTTGGTTACGGGCGACCCCCAGCCTAAAGCAGCGCCTGGCAGCCTGCCTCCGCCCATCGGACTCCATAAAGGATGGGACTCTGTTCCATACCCTATTTATCAGTGATTAGGACCCGTGTTCCGTAAAATTACAGAAAACCAAGAGGGGACAAGTGATTTTTTCTTTTTTTTATCTAGTCACCAAAATAACTCCAAAGGCGAGTTTTATTACCCTGTAGTACATTAACCCACTTTGAGACTAACTTAGAAGTCTTATTCCAACCTTCGTTATTCTTTGTTAACTATTTACCCATCAGTGTCACATATTCTCCTCTGTCATCCTGTCTTGCCACTTACTTAAATAAGACATTAGCACATGTCCATTGTGTCTTTGGATAACAACTATGTTCTTACTAGTTTGAGAATTATGTTTCAGTCCTGTTTCAGGGCTTTCCCCCCTTGTTCTTTTAAGTTTTTCTCTTTTTTTTGATGCGGAACATTTTTAAAGTCTTTATTGAAAGTATGACAACATTTTAAGAAATATTTATCTTTTTTATTTCGGGCTGTACTGGTTCTTCGTTGCTGTGCACTGACTTCCTCTAGTTGTGGAGAGCGGGGGGGTACTTTCTAGTTGCAGTGCACAGCCTCCTCATTGCGGTGGTTTTTCTTGTTGTGATTCCTGGGTTCTACGGCGCAGGGTCAGCAGTTGCGGTGCACAGGATTAGCTGCCCCGTGGCAGGTGGGATCTTCCCAGACCAGGGGTTGAACCTGTGTCCCCTGCACTGCAAGACAGACTCTGAACCACTGGACCAACAGGGAAGCCCCAAATTTATTACAGTATTGCCTTGGTTTATGTTTTGGTTTTCTGGCCATGAGGCATGTGGGATCTTAGCTGCCCATCCAGGATTGAACTCACATGTCCTGCAATGGAAGGTGAAGTCTTAACTGCTGCACTGCCAGGGAAGTTCCCCGCCTTGTTTTTCTAAAAGAAGAGTTAGTCAATAACTAACCCAATACCTCTCCTGAGATGCTCCCCAGGCAGACATATTTGTGACTTTGATAATTGTGTCTCTGTATACAGCTCAGCTGAGCACTGACCACACTGGATTGTAACTCCTTGCTTCCCTCTTTGTTTCCCTGACCAGCTAAAACCTAGTTGCTCCGATTCACCAAAGGCTTCCTGGGAGGGTGCTATGAGCTCCTGTGTTAGTCCTGAAAGACAGCTATGCTTGCTAAACAGATTGTATCTTATGCATAGACTAAGTCTCATTTTAAATCAGATTATATTTACTTCTAGGGTCCTATACAGAAGCAACCTGAGCCAGAAACAAACGACCAAAACAGAGAGGTCCTCTTACAAGGCTGGGCAAGGGAAGATGTTGCAGGGCTCCTCCTCGGGGGTCGGCTTCATGGTCGAGTCACAGTAGCTCTCAGGAACCTCTTCGTGAGTGTTTCTGTGCACACAGCGAAAAATAGGGTACTGCGATCCTGCAAGGACAAGAAGTGTCTGAACACTGGGCTTTGGATGCAGACATGCAGAGATCCTGGTGCTGATGAAGAGAAGCCTCAGAAACAGAACTGTTCACACACACATACTCCTCCATCCTGAGATGTCAACACCTACTGCACGAGGGCTTTCCCAGGCACTGTGGGGGCAACAAAGAACAGTAGGAATAGTTCCCGTCGTCAAAGGTCTTATGCCCTATTCGGAGACATGGTTTGAACATGTTCAATGGCAGATGAAAACAATTTTCCTAAGAGTTCAAGACAATAAGAAAGATTGCTAGGCAGGGGAGTGGTTATAAAATGAACACAGACAATAACTTCTTGAAGGTTCTCTGGAGACATGAAAGAGAACAGGTCTCAGGGGATCTAGCTGCATCACAGAGAGAGGGTTGATTTTGGGGAGCTGTGCACACGTGTATTTTGGAGGGAGGAGGCTGTTTATGTTGTTGACCTAGAACAAAAGTGCATGGCAAACTGGCCTGTGAGTGTCAGGTATGTTGAAGAGACAGTCAGGCTGGGGCAGAGAAATAAGATTCAAGAGAGGCTAGAAAAGCAGCTGGCTTTGCCTTTGCAAATCATTTTTACACATTCCCCTAGTAAAGTACTGATCTGATGGTTAGTTATTTGAATATATGTCTGCCTCTTATGAGACGGTGAGCTTCTCGGGAACAGGACTAGTTCTTGATCAATCCTGTAACCCAAGTACAGCAGGGTAGTGAAGTGAAGTGAAGTGAAAGTAGCTCAGTCTTGTCCGACTCTTTGCGACCCCATGGACTACACAGTCCATGGAATTCTCTAGGACAGAATACTGGGGTGGGTAGCTGCTCTCGTCTCCAGGGGATCTTCCCCACCCAGGGATCGAACTCAGATCTCCTGCATTGCAGGTGGATTCTTTACTAGCTGAGCCACAAAGGAAACCCAAGTTTGTAAGTGCTCATAAAAGTTTGTTGAGTGAATATTTTTCAGAGGTCTAAAATCTGTTTTTATTTCTTTCCTAAAAAACTACTAATGGCCTCAGGTTGTTTTAAATGCACAGCTGAGTATTTCGTACTTAACAAAGCATAATCTATTTTGGAGAAGAAGTCAGAATTTGTTCAGTGAACTTTCTAGCTCTCAATTGGGGGGGGAAAAAAAGTGGATTCAATTCTGCCTGCCTCTCTCTGCTACCCCCTGGTGGCAGCACTGAAGTATTACTAATGCGTGTTTAAAAGAAATTGTGCAACTCCAGTGTCTGAGGAATAAGATGCTGTTTTTTTTTAAACAAATAATTGTCTACCCACCCCACCCACCCAAGCCCCAGTCTAGGCCAGTACCTGAATCCTGCTAGGCAGAACACTATCATTTATCCTACAGTTTTGTCTCAGTTCTGTTGCTAATTGGCCAGGCACTGAGAATTTCTGAACTTCAACTTGCTATAACTTTAATTGTAATTAGAGGGATAACTTTGAATGTAAGTGTCTCTAAATATGTCATCAGCCACAAAGTGTTTCAGTGCTTCTTTGGGCTGGTCTTGTGTGAGATACTGGGCCAGAGGGCAGTTCTTGTAAGAAACTTTGTAGGACAGTTTTGAATCAGAACAATCACTTGTTTAAACTACTCTTGCTGTGAAAATTTACAACGCAGCTATAACTTGAGACCCTTATTTTAAAATAATGTTCCAATTAAGCATAGTTATTAGCTGAGTAAAAAAGCAGTGCTGGCTATAACATTAATAGGAAGCAAAAGCTTTTGTGGAATTAAATTTTGTCCATGCAAACTAGTATAGCCGCTATGGAGAATAGTGTGGAGATTTCTTAAAAAACTGGAAATAGAACTGCCATATGACCCAGCAATCCCACTTCTGGGCATACACACCGAGGAAACCAGATCTGAAAGAGACACGTGCACCCCAATGTTCATCGCAGCACTGTTTATAATAGCCAGGACATGGAAGCAACCTATATGCCCATCAGCAGACGAATGGATAAGGAAGCTGTGGTACATATACACCATGGAATATTACTCAACCGTTAAAAAGAATTCATTTGAATCAGTTCTAATGAGATGGATGAAACTGGAGCCCATTATACAGAGTGAAGTAAGCCAGAAAGATAAAGACCAATACAGTATATTAACACATATATATGGAATTTAGAAAGATGGTAACGATAACCCTATATGCAAAACAGTAAAAGAGACACTGATGTACAGAACAGACTTTTGGACTCTGTGGGAGAAGGCGAGGGTGGGATGTTTCGAGAGAATAGCTTTGAAACATGTATATTATCTATGGTGAAACAGATCACCAGCCCAGGTGGGATGCATGAGACAAGTGCTCAGGCCTGGTGCACTGGGAAGACCCAGAGGGATCGGGTGGAGAGGGAGGTGGGAGGGGGGATCGGGATGGGGAATACATGTAAATCCATGGCTGATTCATGTCAATGTATGACAAAACCCACTACAATACTGTAAAGTAATTAGCCTCCAACTAATAAAAATAAATGGAAAAAAAATTTTGTCCAGTGACAAATCTGCTTCCATTAAGAAGAGATTTTTTTCATGAAATTCAACAGACATTAAGCACACTGTGCTGAGTTATAAAGATGAATAAGACTCAGTTCACAGCTTGCAGGATACCCACTGGGACCCAGCCATTAAGGGAATAAGTGAAAATCTTATTATTTAGCCCATCCCTTTCCCTCCAGACCGTGTGGGTTAAACTTTTCTACTTACAAGTTTGTGGACTGGAAAGGAAAAGTAAGTACCCCAACTTCTTGGCATTAATGAGGGGAGAATTGAATGTCCCTAGCTAAAAGGATACAGGTCACCCTAGGAATACTCTGTGCCTTGGAAATATGGATCCTGCTTGGGGCTGTATGCACATGGTCACTGCCTGCTTCCTTCCACCTTCTTACTGCCTGTACAATACCTTTGTCCATTGTCAAGTTCCAGAGATTAGCCAAGGAAATAAATTCAGAGGCACACTTTCTCTGATGGTGAGAAAACACTAGCTCTACAATTCTTGACCCAAAGACCAAAATGGTTTCTTTCTTTGGGTCAGTTTGTATTTCTGCAAAATGGCACCTGGCCATCTCTTCATTGTCTAAGAATGCCACAAGTGCTAGCCAGCAAGAATGGGGTGGGGAGGTCAGGTGCTGGCTGGACTTCAGGCAGCAGAAAAAATCTAGGATCAGTTGGTTGGGCTGGACATTGAGCATGTTAATCAAAATGGAAGTACATTCCATTGGAGCGGGGAGCATGCCACAGGTAAAATGAGGCAAGACAGTGAAGGCAGGGGCTAGTGCAGAGGTCAGTGAGGCATTGTGAAGAGAGAGGCAAAATAAGGAGAAAGAAAACAGTAAACGACTCTAGTCTTTAAACTCAGGGATCGACTGAGCCCAGCCAAGAATTTGACCAGATAGACAGAGGTCTGGGCAATGACTGAGCAGAGTATGGGTCACTCTTGTCCACTGGCGGCAGAGCTCCTTCCTGTGATGATGCTATCATGGTGCTGAAATTTTAACCTGAGAGGCATGTGTGGTCTGGTGAGCGCTGCCAGGAAGGACTGGAAAAGAGTTTTAGAGAAGGTTTTTGTGGGGACAAATGATGAGATTACAAAGCAAGTGAACTTGGATTTTGCAGAAAAGAGATGGACAGCTCTGGCAGGCTCAGAATTTCTTGGTTACGGCATACTTATCACTACACTGAGCACCATGAGATTAGCTAAATATTTTGTGCATCTGCACTGCCTTCCTGTGCTGCACATCTGAGACCATCACTGGCTGGGAGCAAATCTTAGAGGGAGCAAAGGGGTCCCTCCATCGTGCCTGGGACAGAATAGATAGGCACCACTGAATGACCACCTGGATGAGTGGCATCCGTCCAGTGAACATAAGGCTGGGTGAGCAGCATGCAGGGTGGCAAAAGGCACATGCTCTGTCCTTGTCCCATTGTGTCCATAAGACAATGCCTTACGGTCTCCAGACAGGCCTACATCTCCTCTTACTGGAAAGGCTGGGCTAGGCTACATTTAAAGGCTGAGATGGAAGAGACTCTTCTACACATGCCATCCTTGACACCAAACCACACACAACAATTTTTATCCTTTTAATAACTGCCTTAATTTCTCTGGTTCTGAGTACATTTGGTTCTTTTAAGTGGCATCATGTATGTATGTTAGTTGCTCAGTTGTGTCTGACTCTGCAGCCCCATGGATGGTAGCCGGTCAGGCTCCACTGTCCATGGAATTCTCCAGGCAAAAATACTGGAGTGTGTTGCCAGTCCCTTCTCCAGGGGATCTTCCTGACCCAGGGATCGAACTCCCGTCTACTACATTGCAGATGGATTCTCTACTGTCTGAGCTTCCAGGGAAACCCCTTAATGGGCATCACATGTCTGTGTGTTTAGTCGCTCAGTTGTGTCCGACTCTTTGCGGCCCCATGTACTGTAGCCTGCCAAGCTCCTCTGTCCGTGGGATTCTCCAGGCAAGAATACTGGAGTGGGTTGCCATGCCCTTCTCCAGGGGGTCTTTCCAACCCAGAAAAGGATCTTCCTGACCAAGGGATTGAACCCCATCTGGGCCATCAGGAAAGCCCATGAATACTGGATTGGGTAGCCTATCCCTTCTCCAGGAGATCTTCCTGACCCAGGAATCGAACTGGGGTCTCCTGCATTGCAGGCAGATTCTTTACCAGTTGAGCTACCAGGAAAACTCAACGGGCATCATACTACTACCTAAATGGTAGAATATTTAGGGACTAATACATGTTGATCTTGAGTTTCTGTGTCAAGTACATTTCACACTGCTTACTACACTAAACTGATGTTGTGACAGATCCTGACTAAACTCTTTTTGGCCTTAATGTATAATTATCTCTTGCTTTCTCCCTCTGTCAAGACACATTTAACAGGCATTTAACTTTCCCTCATAAGGCTTATAAGAGAAGTTGGTACAATGATTCTCCAGTTTATACTCTCTGTGCAGGTGTTAAGTATAAGCACATAAAGTTCATAAGTTAGCGCTCCAGTTCTGAAAGCATCATGGAACTAGCAAAGGTTCCAGGCGGAAAGAGCTCCAGACCCCAAGAGGAACCAAAGACTTAAATTCGATTCTCAAAAGCCACTAAGTCAGTGCTCTTATGAAAAATGTAAAAGCTTTAGAGGTGGTTGTGAAAGATTTTTCCACGTGTTGATTATGTCAAGGTTCCCAAATTTTGTGCTCTCAGACACAAGTCTCTTTAAGAAAGGGAAAAAAAAAAGTCCCCAAACCAATACGCCAGGAGCTTCACAGTTTCCCAGTTGCAGAAACTTTCTGAGATACAGCCTTTATTTCTATGATAACCTCCCTTCAAAGAACAGCTGTTTTAGGATCACAAATAGCACTTCACTACAAGCAGGAAGCTCTCACCATATATACGAAGGAAATCATGACTAAAAGATTATACATACTCTTAAAATGAAGATCTAAGGCACCTGGAACAGAGAAGTAGCATCAATTTCCAACCCAGATGCAGAACATTACATCAGGGGTTTCTAGACATCGTATCCCACATCTGTTTTAACTTTGGAGTGTTCAAGGACTCAGGGTTGTGAGCCCATGTCACAGTTCAGACTGATAATGATATTGACCCTTTTACACACAGACAGGCTTGGCTTCAAGCCTATCACAACCTTGTTTTGTTTATTTAAATTAATTTGCATTGGAGTGTTAAGAGTCCCTTGGAAAGTATGGAGATCAAACCAGTCAATCCTAAAGGAAATCAATCCTGAATATTCATTGCAAGGACTGATGCTGAAGCTCCAATACTTTGGCCACTTGATGCAAAGAACTGACTCACTAGAAAAGACCCTGATGTAGGGAAAGATTGAAGGCAGGAGGAGAAAGGGACAACAGAGGATGAGATGGTTGGATGGCATCACGGACTCAATGGACATGAGTTTCAGCAAACTCTGGGAGATGGTGAAGGACAAGGAAGCCTGGCATGCTACAGTCCATGGGGTCTCAAAGAGTCGGACACGACTGAGTGACAGAACAACAAATAGTTGCTTTACAATGCTGTGTTAGTTTCTACTTGCAACAAAATGAATCAGCTCTACGTATACACATATCCCCTCTTTTTTGGGTTTCCTTCCCACTGAGATGGACATTTAGGTCACCACAGAGCACTGAGTAGAATTCCCTGTGCTATAGAGTAGGTTCTCATTAGTTATCTGTTTTATACTTAGTAGCATAAATACATCAGTTTCAGTCTCCCAGTACTTCCCGTCTTCCCCTCTGGTGTCCAAACACTTATTCTATTATGTCTGTGTCTCTGTTTCTGCTTTGCAAATAAGATCACCTACACCATTTTTCTAGATTTTGCAGATATGTGTTAATATACATTTGTCTTTCTCTGACTTACTTCACTTTGTATGACAGTTTCTAGGTGCGCCCATGATACAAAACCGGAAATATAGACCAATGAAACAGAATAGAAATCCCAGAGAAAAACCCATACACGTACAGTCATCTAATCTATGACAAAGGAGGCAAGAATATGCAATGGAAAAGACAGCCTCTTCAAGAAGAGGTGCTGGGAAAACTGGACAGCTACGTGTAAAAGAATGAAATTAGAACATTTTCTAACACCATACACAACAATAAACTCAAAATGGATTAAAGAACTAAATAAGGTCAGACACTATATATCTCTTAGAGGAAAACATAGGCAGAACACTCTTTGACATAAGTCACAGCAGGATCTTTTTTGACCCACCTCCTAGAGTAATGAAAATAAAAACAAAAATTAACAAATGGGACCTAATTAAACTTAAAAGATTTTGCACAGTAAAAGAAACCATAAACAAGAAGAAAAGACAACCCTAAAAGTGGGAGAAAATATTTGCAAACAAAGCAACTGACAAAGGGTTAATCTCCAAAATATACAATATCAAAAAACAATCAATCCGACCAAAAAATGGGTGGAAGGCCTAAATAGAAATTTCTCCAAAGAAGACGTAGAGATGGCCAACCAATGCATGAAAACATGCTCAACATCACTAATTATTAGAGAAATGCAAGTCAAAGCTACAATGAGGTATCACCTCACACCCAATTTAAATTTCACCAAAACTCCGCCCTTCCCCCCAAATCCTATTACTGGATCTTTTCTTTCCCTTGGAGAGATGCTGTGTACTCCCTCTGGTGCTAGGCCCCCTTGCTGCATAAACTGACTTCACTGGGCTGCAGCCTTTTTCCTGGTGGTCTTAGTTGATCAGGATTAAGATAATGGGATAAATTCAAGATCAAGAAATTACTGAAGAGGAGGAAGGGAGTTGTGAATGTTGGTGAATATAAAAGCTAGCTAACTAAGCTTGCAAGCTCCCAAAGCATTTTTTTCTTCTGAAATCCTTAGATCTGAGAATGACTCTCCAATGACATTTGTGTTCCATGACAACCTTGCCTTGTGTGTCAACTTGTAGATCTTGAACTAGGTGAGTGTATTCTCTGATTATTAATGAATGTCCTGTGCAGGAAAGGGTTAACTCAGCAGGCTTGGGTTGCCCAAATCCTGCATATTCCAAAGAGAGACCTGTGTCCAGGACTGGCCCTTGACTAAGACTGGAGATAATTAATCTCAGAGCCCCTGGAATACTCTGCTGATGCGAGTTATTCTATGCTAGAGATCTTGGGTTGCGCTGTATCCTTTTGACAATCTGGTCTATGCCAACAATGTGATTTATATGAATGCCTGTTTTTTCATGCCTTAGGTCATAGTGTATCAGTTTGACCTCTGGAGTGCTAGAGGCTGAATAGCTAATGTGGGAGATGCATGTCTGCATGATTGAACCCCAATAAATCCCTTGGAAACCAAAGCTGGAGTGAGCGTCTCTGGTTGGCAATACTAGGCTTATCTATAACATTGTTAGCTTAATCAAATGCAGCCCTGTGTCACTCTACTGGGCCCTAAGGGACACCAGGAGGCTGGCACTTGGCTTGGTGTCTTCTAGACTTTGTCACATGTGCTTTTCCCTTTGTGATGCTAATCTGTAGCCTTTCACTGCAATAAATCATAACCATGAGCACAGCTGCTTTTCTGAGTTTTCTAGGTCCTTCCAGTGGATCATCAGGTCTTGGGGACCCGCTAACAGAGAATCCACTGCGAGCCATCTTGCAGTCAGGCTCAAGGAGAGAAGGGTCTGCCACATGCCTGGGGCACACCTGTATGTTCCCCACTCCCGCCTGGGAGTCTGCAGAGACCTCCCCAGCCCTCACACACGCTTACCTTTCCCGCAGGTGGTCGAGCACTCTGAGGTCCCCAGCTGCTTCCAGTTGTGATCCCGGCTCCGGCGAGGGGGCTGTGCAGCCGGCGGCACCACACTCTCCGGCCGGTGGGGAGAGAATCTGTCTGGCTGCCGGACCGGGAAGGTCTGTGCTGATTCCGACGTGAACATTTCAGGTGCCCCGCCGTGCGCGTCTGCCTTCTCCGGGGCCCCCTCTTTCTCTTTTCCCTCCTGCGGGCTCCTCCCTTCTGGTACCAGCTGGCCGTTGAAGGGCTCCCCTAGGAGAGGCAAGTGCACACACCACAGAAGATGGGTTTGCACGGTGGGTCGTCAAGAGGAGACGATCCGGCATTAGATATCTGGGAGCGTGAGACCATTTCTAACTCAAAGCACATATATCTAAAATAAGCAGATGCTAATTTCAGTAATATTAAAATATTATTAAAAATGAATGAGAAAAACATGAACGTCACAGAAGGGAAAGTGAGCAAGGGCCTGGGAGAGGCAATTTCTTTTCATTTCATGCAAAAAGAACTACACACAACCAAAAGTCATACAACAGTGCTCAGCTTCATTCCTCATTAAAGAATTACACAAGAGAGCAACAACAGCAATTCTATTTATCTAACAATAAAGATGTGAAACTCTGGAAACCTTTAAATCCCTAAACCCCTCATTGAAGGTGCTGTAAAAAACACTATCTCACACTGGCGTGAGCCTGCCAATAGATGCAAAGCTTTGGAGGGCAACTTGGCAAGATGGCTCTAAATTTTAAATGCACATATCTCTTGACTTAGCCCTTCAATTTCCAGGACAATTGTCATGCAAATATTCCCGTTCTTTTACATAAAGCTGTATGTACAAGTATGGTTACTCATTTGAAACACCAAAACAGTAGAATGAATTTAAACGCCCACGAGTGTGTGCACGTGTGCTAAGTTGCTTCAGTTGTGTCCAACTCTTTGCGATCCTATTGTAGCCCACCCGGCGCCTCTGTCCTTGGGATTCTCCAGGTGAGAATCTGGCCTGGGTTGCCAGGCCATCCTCCAGGGGATCTTCCTGACCCAGTGGTACTAGTTAAAAGAAATTATACTACAGCCATGAATGAAATACTATGTAATTTTTAAGAAAAGAATGAAGCAAACACACGTCATGACTGACAGGTTGTTTGGTGAAAGAAAAAAGCATGACAGAATTCAGTTTGTACACGCATACACACGCGAAGATGTGGCCGGACACTTTTTGAGAGATTAATTCGTGTTTTGTTCTTTATCTCTGTTCCTCCTCCTCCTCTCCTAGTTCAAGTGGCTAAATTATTGGATTTTCTTGCCTGAGATTTTTGTAGGAGAGAAGGCAAAAGCTACTGGAGGTCAACAGCTCTTCTTTCCCATAGCAAAAGCCTGAGCTCCCAGTAAGGATAGCAGGTCCCAGAGGAGCTGGCCCAGGGAAGGAGAAGAAAAAAGTGGAGAGCACTTTCTAAGAGAGAGATAGAGTCAGAGAGAGATGGAGAGGCAGATGTCTGAGGTCTTGCATTTCCTGAGCACCACAGACCTGCCAGGCAGGAAACTTTCCTCATATCTGGGGTATGTGTGGGAGCCTCCAGATTGATTAGGATTGAATTTTCTACCAGTTTCAAGGAAGTTTCAAATTCAGGTTAGTTTTATGCTGGCTTATAGAAAAGACTGGCATGTGATGTTCCTGGTATACTTAGATTGTAGACAAAGATTCAAATCGGCTTGAACATGTTTGTACATGCCCAGAAAGGGCTGGACAGAGTCCCTCCAAATTGTTAAGAGAGATTGCCTCTGGGAAGCTAGGCGAGGTATGAGGTTGGGAATACTGCCTTTTTTTTTTTTTTTTTAAATAAATAGACTTTATATATATATATATACACACATATACGTATATACGCCCAACTATATACCTATAGTTGCCATGCCCTCCTCCAGGCGATCTTCCCAACCTAGGAAGACACGGGTTCGATTCCTGGGTCGGGAAGAATCCCCATGGACAGAGCAGTCTGGAGGGCTACAGTCCATGGGGCTGCAAAGAGTTGGACATGACTTAAGCACACACGCATTGTACACATATAGAAACCGCTTGCCAGTGCAGGAGACGTAGGAGACACGAATTCAATCCCTGGGTCGGGAAGATGCCTGCAGGAAGCCATGGCAACCCACTCCGGTGTTCTTGCCTGGAGAATCCCATGGACAGAGGAGCCTGGCTGTCTATTGGGCCCATAGGGTCGCAAAGAGTTGGACACGACTGAAGTGACTTGGCTCAGCACGGCAAGCAGTTTTAGGTTCACAGCAAAACTGAGTAGGAGGTGCAGAGAGTTCCCTTCTTCCTCCTGCCCCCACAAACGCACAGCCTCCCCCATCAACATCCCACATCAGAGTGGTACATTTGTTAAAACTGATAAAACTACACTTGACATATCCAAAGTCCACAGATTACATTAGGGTTCACTCTTGGTGTTTTACATTTTGTGGGTTTTGACAAATGAGTGACATCTATCAACCATTGCAATATCACACGAAATAGTTTTGCTGCCCTAAAATCCTCTGTGCTCTGCCTATTCATCCCTCCCTCCCTTGTCATCCCTGGAAACCATTGATCTGTTTACTGTCTCCATAGTTATATCTTTTGCAGACAGTCACACATACATACTTGGAACCATATAGTATACAGACTTCAGATTGGCTTCTTTCACTTAGTAATATGCAGTTAAGGTTCACACATGTCTTTTCCTGGCTTGATAGCTCATTTCTTTTTAGTACTGGATAATATTCCATTGTCTGGATGTGTCATAGCCCCTTTATCCAAATTCACTTACTGAAAGGCATCTTGGTTGCTTTCAAGTTTTGGCAATTGTGGAGCTGTTGCATTTTACTTTATGTATTTCTATTTTGATTGAATAGTGTTCAAGCATTCATTAGTTTAATATCAAATAAGGAGGCAAATTCTAGGGTTACTATAAAATGCAGTTAAAACTTGGAGCTTTCTCTCCTCTTTCATCAGCACTTTCTTATTTAGTTGGCTACTTAAAATACTTCTTGGTTTAAAATACTATATGCAGATTAAACTAATAGAATCAAGACCAGTATATTGATATAAATAAGGCTGTCCAAATGTTATCAGATAAAACTTTTAAGATCTTTTATGTGTATTATATGCCCTGGGCACTGTGCTAGGATGGACACCTAATTCATTCAATACCTTTTCCCTCCTAAATAAAGCCTTTGAATGTACATTTTCTTCCTTTCTATTCTGTGGATTGTGAATGCGTTCAGAGAAGTTACTTTCTTGCATGAAAATGCACAGCAAAAAAGGGGTAGAGTTGAATTCAAGCTCTGGCCTCCTGTCTCTATTGATATGGAGGATGAAGCCTGGTCCAGATTGCCTCTCCTCATCAATGTTTTATGGCTGAGCCCTTCTGGCCTGCTCTGTCCCAGGCAGCTGATCCCAGGACCACATGCCACCCATTAGCTGAGACCCATTAGGCTTGCTATCAATCACCATCATCCTATATGATCTCAAATAGTCTATCCAATTGCCCCTATAAGTCATATCAGCAATCTCAATATTTTGCCATCTGAACTTGGTTTCTCAGGCTGCATATTGCTCCTGGAAATGGCTTAAAAATTCTTTCAGGCTGAGTGTGCTGATTTGCAGTTTGGATAACACATGTACCCCACATGCCAGGCAAACGCCAGGCTGTTGTCTCCAGGCAGCCCACGTGACTCTTCCTCCATCTGGGACAGATGACCTGATTACCCAATCAGCAGCCCAGGGAAGGATGGATGGATGGGGTCTCATGTCTGTCCCCTCACTTCCTAGGACAGACGTTGGACCAGGTCACCTCTAGGCAGTATAACAAGCACAGGGGCTAGCGACCCAGGCTGGCCTGAGGTCCAGGATGTGGACAGGTAACTCAGTCTCTCTAAGCTTCCATTTCCTTACTCTTAAAATGGGGCTAATAATAGTTCCTTCCTCTGAGCACACTTGTGAGAATTGATGAGTTAGTCTATATGAAGGGCTCAGCAGTGTCTGGCATATAGTGAGGACTCAGTCTGTGTGAGCGATTATTATGAATGTTTCTGCAGACCTTTCTGTTTGAAAGATAGAAAAGACAGCCTCCGTTTGGGTGGTAGGCTCCATCACCATTTGGTGAAGAAGGATCAGCCAGGGGCTGTGACGCATCTAGCAGCAGCCAAGCAGAGCTGCCAGCTCTGTCTCTCAGCAGGGCTCATAGGGAAGAGGCCAATTGTTAGATGCGAACCCATGATGCTTTTCTTACAGGTCAAAGCCGTGTCGTGGAAGCAAAAGGGGACCAAGAGAAAAGGCATGCGGTAGACAGAACAATGGCCCTCTGAAGGTATCTGGGTCCTAATCCCTGGAACTTGGGATGTGTTAGTTTAATGTGGCAAAAGGAATTTTGCAGATATAATTAAGCTATCCTGGGTTTTGAGGTGGAGAGATTTATCTGGCTGAGCTCAATGTAACCAGAAGGGTCCTTATAAGAAAGAGGCAGGAGGGTGAGAGTCAGAGAAGGAGATGTGATGGCAGAAGATGGTCAGGGGCAGAGAGAGATCTAAAGGTGTTACTTGGCTGGCTCTGAAGACGGAAGAAGGGGCCACGAACCAAGGAATGAAAGTGGCCTCTTGAATTTGAAAAAGGCAAGGAAATCGATTCTCTCTCAGAGCTTGCAGAGGATGCATAGCTCACCAACACCTTGATTTCTGCCTAGCAAAACCCATTTTGGACTTTTGACCTCCAGAACTATAGGATACTAAATCTGTTATTGTTTCATGCTCCTCAGTTTGAGGTCACCTGTTACAGCAGCAATAGGAAACTAATACATAAGACAATTTAAGATGTTGAACCGAAAGGCAGGCTGAGAATGTTCACTTTGGTATTTTTTCAGTTTAAAAAAAACTTGAATTAATTTTTTTTTGGCTGCATGAGGGCTTTGCTGCTGTGCGGGCTCCTCTCCAGTTGCAGTGTGTGGGCTTCTTATTGCGAGAGCTTCTCTTGCGGTTCCTGGGCTTTATAGCCATGGGCTCCACTGCTCTGTGACATGTGGGATCTTCCTGGATCAGGGATCAAACCCATGTCCCCAGTCTGCAGTGGCAAGCGGAGTCTTCTCCATTGTACCACCAAGGAAGCTCTGTTCACTTCATTTTTAAATCAAGTGGACAAAACACTCTCAGAGAAAGTTCAGGCAAATGCTGAAGCATCCTCTGATACCAAGGCCCATTGACTCTGAAATATGTGTCCATGAATTTTCGCTGTGTTAAGTAAGACACAGAGGGAAGATATACAAGACGAAGAGAGACACGGCTTTAAAAGGAAATGATCTGGAGTGATTGGCAGCAAAACAAGAAGTTTTACCTGGTCTCCTGTGAGGTGGCACCTGTGGGCTGATGGCATTGTTCCCCATGATAACGTACTCGTAGTGGACTCCTGGGTTAGGCTGCTGGTGTATCATCTGACAACACAAAGGTCAATGTCACTGCATTGGGACACAGGAACATCCCTTTCTGGCTGACCCTGGGCTCAATGGTGTAAGTGGCATTAACTTTAAATAAGTGGATTGATTTACATCTAATATTAATAGTGGGCCAGTGACAGACTAAATGAAAGCTATTTTCTTTTTTTTTTTGCCATTTATTTTTATTAGTTGGAGGCTAATTACTTTACAATATTGTAGTGGTTTTTGCCGTACATTGACATGAATCAGCCATGGATTTGCATGTATTCCCCATCCCGATCCCCCCTCCCACCTCCCTCTCCACCCGATCCCTCTGGGTCTTCCCAGTGCACCAGGCCCGAGCACTTGTCTCATGCATCCAACCTGGGCTGGTGATAAATGAAAGCTATTTTCAGATGTCTTTTTGCTATTTGCTTTTGAAGAATGAAGAATATAGTCTTTGAGAGACTCGGAAGAAAACTAGGCTGAAAGTCACGATTTTATAAGTTCCAAATGGAAAGATGGGCACAATGTTAGCGACCTTTCTGTTGGCTCCCCACCATCTTCTCCATGACTTAGATTTTGTGCACAGATTTCAAAATGTCAATAAGAGACACTTGGGTTTACACCACAGAGACACTGCTTGAACACTAGGTGGCGAGACAGAGTCATGAAGAAAGGGCCAGGCTTCCGGCAGTGCCGGCAGGAGCTCTTCTAGGTTCCTCTGAAGTCCTCTGCCAGGCTTATGAGCCTGGCTCAGGAAGGTGTGCCCCAACCCTCTCCCTTATTGACTCTCTGGGTCCCATTCCCTCTCATCTATGGAAAGCTCCAGAATCACAGAGAGATGGGATGAGAAATACAGGTACCAAATAAGGGAAGTGTCTCCTGGGTCCTATTCTCTCAGAAACCCATGATAAAAGCTGCATAGGGCCATGGAAGCCAGCAATTAAACACTGTCTGGGACAAGAATACAAAACAAGCCAGTACACTGTGGTGGACTAATTCCCTCCCTACTGGTTTTGGAGCACAAAATCCTTTGTACCCATGGCTTTCCTGGTGGGAAGCAGGGTGGTGGGCTAAAGAAAGCAGTTGAACAGGAATCTCAAGTGAAAATATGAGCCAGGCAAGGAGACAGGGTCATGTTTTGATGTTTCCATCTCTACTGCTTTATAAAGGGGTTCTCTTGATGGCCAGCCGTGTCACCTGGAGCAAGTCCCTCAATCTCATAGCCTCTGATTCCTTCATCTGGAGAGGGAGGAGGTTAGAATCACAGCTGATCTCTGAGGTCCTGTTAGCTAGAGGCGTTTTCTGAGTCACCCTGCAAGGGTGGGTCCTGTTCGGTCCATGAGGGTATCTGCTCCGTCCATTTATGCCATCAGCCCTCACCCCTTCCCTACACATGAAACGGGGCTTCCTGTCTCTAAATCACCCAGGGGAAGGCAGCCAGGAGAACCCCGGGGCCCCTCCCATCTAGGAACCATGTGGGGAGCAGAGAATCCCTGAGGGACATGGTGGCGTGACCACAGGTCCCCACGATTCACTCCCAATTCCCTCACTTCTCTTTTCACACAATCTGACACTCATTCTGGGCCTGGAAATCCTTCCCCGCTCTTCTGTGCTTCTATGTGAACGTTCTGCCAGTGCAAACCTTGGCCCATTATGAAATTATTATTGGCCACCACATCCCAGACCACCCACAGTGGGCCTTTAACAACCTGAGTTTTTACCCTGATGCCATTTGAAACTTACCCAGAGTCCAACAACCACTGGACAGTCTATTAAAAAATATTCAGAATGAGTTATAACAATGCTTCCTTTGTTGTTTCTAATCCATGAGCCACTCGGCCCAAAGGGAGTGAACATGTAACTATATAGTTGGACAAGTAGTATTTATAAAACTCAAACTCAGCAAGTATCAGGTACACCAGTGTGACTCTGGAGATGGTGAGAGAATATATATCGATGGGTGAGCTCATTCCATTTTATCAAAACTTTGATTTTGAGCTTTTATTTCTGGTCCCCTTTTATTTCCTGATCTTTTTTAAGAAGCTTGGATTCTAGTGGTTTCTTATAAAAATAAAGACCATTTTTGACTCTGGGGCAACTTAATACTTTTAGTTTCTTGTAAAAGAAATCAAAGTGCTGTCTTCTGGGAAGCAGGGAACCTCTAGTAAATCTCTATATTGTTACTCCAAGCTTTACTGTGTCATGCAGAGGACTCTGGAGTTCTTGTTTCTTCACTTGCTTTAATCGAATTTGAAGAGGGCTGGGAACTGTGAGTGGTCTTGTCTTGCTTTAGGCATTTGCTTTCTTTTGCCATAAAAAGAAAACACGCCAAATTAGCATAGGAGGAAAGTGCCTGGAGGAGATCCAGTGCTCATGAAATAAAGGATATGTTTTGCCTCTGATTTGATTCAACAAGTAAAATTGGTTTTACTGGATCAGTAAACGCTGAGGGTAATAGGCATCTGGGAGAGTTTATGGTTTCTATGAACTGGGTACATTTGGAGGTGAGTGGCAAAGATGAGCACCAAGCATGTAAGGGCACCCCAAAAGGCGCCACTCAAATAATCTTATTGAGCTGGGGCAACCTTTGTTGTTTAAGTTTTCTAAGTGTGGTCCTGAGAAGCAAGAAGACACAAAGGCAATAGTTCAAACTCACATAGACATCCAAGATCTCATTAGTGGGACCTTCGGCCAAAAAGGACTCTCCGGCAGTGCTTGAAATCTCATTTGGACGCTTGTATGTGAACATGGTCCCTCCGCCCTCGTATTTTCCGGGCCGGTCAATTGCCCAGTTCCCATTGATGATGGAGCGGCCAGAACGACTTCGCAAGGCTGTTGAGAAAAATGAGACAGTCCTCGGGTGAGCCCAGGTGTGCATAGGAAACTGACTGACCCCTGGTTGCTGGCTTACTCACTCATCAATTTGTTGCTTCATCCACTATGTGTGGGACACGGGTCTAGGCCTTGGGGCAGGATGAGGCATCTAGATCACATCCCTTTGGGCCTCGTCACTCCTTCAACTGACTTCAACCCTTTCTACCTCTTGGACTTAGTCTAGAAAGCAAGGGTGGGAGAGGTTAGGAGAGGGGACATGGAAAATGCATGAAAAAGGAGAAACTTCGAGGTGAAAGACAAAAGGAAGGGGGAACAGAAGCTGTATTCTATCCCATTATCTAAAGGTGAGAGGTAGCAGATTGGCAGCTCACGAGCTGATTTTGGCTCACAAATGAGCTTAATTTGGCCATTTCAGTGTTTTTATTAAAAAAAAATTGAACCCAAATTTAAGAACTGGGAGATTTCACATAAAAAGTTTAGAGTTCTAGCTTCTCTTGTAAAACAAGAAGACAAGCTAACCTCGGCTCCATGTTCTGTCTTGGCAGCAATCATGGAGCTGGGAGGACCACCTCTGTTAGACAGGGCCAGCATGCTCTGACTGTCCTTCTCCCCACCGCTCCTTAATACTCCCCAACGCCGCAGCTAAGTCTCAGTTTATTACCCATTGACTCATGAATATAGATTATGCATCATGCTTGAATTATTATTTTTTCTTACTGAATAGAATTTTTCTTACAATTCTTCCTACCTGTATGTCTACTAAAAGCGGCAAAACTAAAGATGGGCTAGGAGGGCCATGTGATTTCTCCTCCTTGGTCACCTCCACTCATGTACATTCCCTGCCTTCTGCGGCCTTCTAAGGATGGGTACTGTGAACTAGTCCCACGTACACCGTCAGAATGGATCGTCACAACATTGCTAAGCAGGTGTGCGTGTCATTTCTCAGAGCACGTCTGAGAGGGAGCTTGTTCAAGTTCAGAGATGGGTGACAGAACCCTGACTTGGAGTCCACACTCAGGAGGGAGGTAATAAAGGAGAAGAGGGGCAAGGAACAAGATTCTATGGTTACTGAGAGAAGAAAGGACACATTTTCCTGCCTCACACATTTGGTACCTGGATACCAACACCAACCTCCAGGCCAAAGGAAAATTGGATCCTATTCTTCTTTTTTTTAAAATATTAGTTTACTTATTTGACTGTGTTGGGTCTTAGCTGTGGCACACAAGATCTTCTACTGTGGCACGTGGCTCAGCTGACCCATGAAATGTGGGATCTTTAGTTCCCTGCGCAGGGATCAAACCCATGTCCCCTGCATTGCAGGGTAGATTCTTAAATACTGAAACACAAGGGAAGCCCCAGAGGAGATCTTGCTCTAAGTGACAAGGTCAATGGTAGGCCTGTGGTGGCACTGGTTCTGTGTACTTTCAATTTACAGTTACTAAACTTAATACTTTTTTACAATGTATTATGAAAAAATTTACACATGAACAAAAAGAGTGAGAAGGGTATAATAATAAGCCTCCATGTACCCATCCCATCACCCAGCTTCAACAATGATCACGCCTGCCTTAGCTTGTTTTGCTTTGCCAATGCCAGACGTTATCTTTACATTTTTCAGAGGTGGAGGTGGTTTAGTCACTAAGCCATGTCCAACTCTTGTGACCCCATGGACGGTAGCATGCCAGGCTCCTCTGTCCATGGGATTCTCCAGGCAAGAACACTGGAGAGGGGGGTGCCATTTCCTTCTCCAGGGACATTTTTTAGTAGATCTCTCTAAAGTATAAAAACTCTTTGTTTCTTAAAGCCAGTTTAGCAGTGTTTTCTACAATGGGCCTTCCCAGACCTGCAGAGTCAGAAGCTGCTTGCAGGAGTGGAAGAACCCCCAAGGTTGAGGTGACCTGTGCCTCCCACCCCCAAAGATGCTATCCCTGGCTGGCTCACTACCATGGCTCCTGGGAGATCGCAGCTGTGGAACATAGACTATCAAGTTAGAAAATCACTTCAGTTTACTGAGTGGCAAAGAAGAGTCAAGGGTTGACACTGAAGATGAACAGGTTTGGGCTATTTTCTCTTAAAACCATAGTTCTTGAGAGTGGTCCATATAGGGTCTCTGTGTTCTCACTTCCCATTCACTTCTCAGTCATCTCCAATCTGGCTCTTGTTCCCGTTATTTCACTGAAACAATTCAAGTGAATGTCACCGGGACCTCCATGTTGTCAAATCCAACGGGCACTTTTAGCCTTCCTCTTACTGGATGTCTTGGCAGCATTTGGCACTACTGGCTGCTCCATCCTATTTGAAGTCTTCTTTCACTGGGGTCTGGGTCACTTCATTCAACTGGCTTTCCTCCTGCTCTCGGGCTGTGCATCCGTTCTTTCTTTTTACTCATCTTTTTCTACTTGGCCATTAAATGTTAGTGTTCCTTAAGGCTTCAGAGTAAATCTGATTTGTACTCCTTTCTTGGGTGATTGCATCTATGCACATGGCTTCAATGACTATATCCCAGTGACTTTGATACTTATGTCTCCAATTCAGCATTTTCCTCTGGTCCTAAGCTTGTGGGATTTTTAGTTCCCTGACCAGGAATCAAACCTAGGCCCTCAGCAATGAGAGTGTGGAGTCCTAACCACTGGACCTCCAGGGAATTCCCTAGTCCCAGACTTGTACATCTAATTACCTATTTGACAACATCCCTCAGATGTGTAGGTCTGAACTCATTCTTGACCTCTTCCAATATTTCTTTTTAAACTGAGGTATAGTTGATTTATAATATTAGCTTAATTTCAGGTTCTACTGCACAATGATTCAGTATTTTTACAGATTACGCTCCCTTCCCACTTCCCCTTGTAACCATTAGCTTGTTTTCTACACCTGTGAGTCCATTTCTGTTTTGCATATGCAGTCATTTATATTATTTGTGAAACTCCACATATAAGTGATATCATATAGTGTTTTTCTCTCTCTGACTTATTTCACTAAGCCTCATATTCTCTAGGTCCATTCATGTTGCTGCAAATGGAAGAATTTCATTCTTTTTATGGCTAAGTAAGCTTCCTTGGTGACTCTGCGGTAAAGAATCTGCCTGCCAATGCAGGAGACGCAGGTTTGATCCCTGGGTCAGGAGGATCCCCTGGAGAAGGAAATGGCAATCCACTACGATATGCTTGCCTGGAAAATCCCATGGACAGAGGAGCCTGGCAGGCTATAGTCCACAGGGTCACAAAAGGGTTGAATACAACTTAGCAACTAAACAACAACTGTTATTCATGCATTCCCACACTGTTGATGGGAGTGTAAACTGATTCAACCTTCGAAGGCAGTCTGGTTACTAATTATTCTCAGGTCAAGAATATGGGGTTAAATGCCCCTCCTCCCCATCCTCTCCCCCTCACAATGGGTTTAAATGCCCATACTCTTGACCTGAGAATTATTCTTCTAGGAAACTACTTGACAGATATCCTTCTGTAAGTATACAAAAGTGTTTTTTAATAAGGATATTCTCTGCAGATTGTTTTAAACTGAGAAAAACTAAAACCAACCTAAATATCCATTAATAGAGGATTACTTAAGTAAATTATCATCTTGGATAACCATGCAATGGAATATCACATGGCCCTAAAAACAATGAGGCAGGTCTGTGGGTATGAAATGAACTCTGTGATAAATTTTAAAATGAAACAAAAATACAAAACAGTCCATTTGGTATGGTCTCATTTGTTATACACTTTAAAATAAAAATATACACATTAAAAAAATATGTAGGCACACACAGAAAACATTTTAGGGCAAGACAGTCTAAAACAATTAACATTTGGGGAAAGGAATGGGGGTTTAAGTTGGGATGGGAGATAAGAAGGGAGACATTTATTTCCCACTTTATATCCTTTTACTACCATTTAAAATTTGCTTTACCACATGCATATATTATTTTCTTTAAAGCTTAAAAATTTTAAATTAATATAAAGGACATGGTACAAGCAGAAATAAAATATTTTCCCCCCTTTTTACAGCTTCTCCTTAAAATCCAATTTGGAGCATCAAAAGCTTAGAATTGAGGTAGGTTCTGGCTAAGATTTTATTGCTTTTAATGGCAGTATTATAGAAGAGGTTATTATCTGAAAACCAAAAAGCCCATTAAAGAACCATTTGAAGTATGGCAAAGACCCCCCTAGGAAATTAAACACTGGGACCCTGAATCTTTTTACCATCTACTACTGTTATCCTTGGGGGCTTCCCTGGTGACTCAGCAGTAAAGAATCCGCTTGCCAATTCAGGAGACCTGGGTTTGATCCTTGAGTAGGCAAGATCCCCTGGAGAAGGAAATGGCAACCCATTCCAGTATTCTTGCTTGGAAAATCCCATGGATAGAAGAGACTGGTGGGCTATAGTCTGTGGGGTCACAAAAGATTTGGATACAACTTAGTGACTAAACAACTGTTATCCATGGATTCTCACAAAGGGTTTAGATGAATTTTTAACCATGGATTAGCAAAACACTTAAAAAAAAAATAACACCAGATTTTTTGCAAACATGGTCCTAATACCATATGCCCAGAGGTTAGCTTCTGAAACAGGTCCAAAACTAGCCCCCCATCTGGCCTAACATATTGAAAACAGCTGCATCTACAATATCTGTACTTGTAAGCAGCTCCAGGGCTATTAATGGTGTCCAGAACTAACTCACAAAAAGGTGCAGGTGACTCATGGCTTTTGCTAGTGCGTATGTTCACTGAGGTCAGATTTGGCAAAGTCTGTCTGAAAGGCACCCTCACAACTAAGTCGATAAGAGGAAATCTCCACTCTTGTTGGACATTTGGGTTTTATTCCAGTTTCTTTTTTTTTTCCATTTATTTTTATTAGTTGGAGGCTAATTACTTTACAATATTGTAGTGGTTTTTGCCATACATTGACATGAATCAGCCATGGATTTACATGTATTCCCCATCCCTATTCCAGTTTAAATTGTCAATGCTGGGCATATAATTTTTGGCCTAAACTCTCTGCATCAATAATGCCCTTCTTCAAGGTTCATGTACAAATTGTTAATATATCCACGCCCTGCTTCTCATACACCTCATCCCACCATCTTAATGCCCACTGTTGATGACCCAAACACTGGCCCCATGATCAATGACAGCAATAGATCACTGTGATTCTCCTACTAACAAGTTCCTCGAAGCTTTTTAATATTTCACTAATTCTTAGAAGCCATTATGGAAGCAGCACAACAAACTCAGGGTTAAGAGATCATCCCTGGCACTGCTGCTCTGATATAGCTGGAGGTCTGCAGTCCTGCCATTTCTGGTCTGTGAGCTTCCATAGAAGCCCACATATGGGCGCCATCCCAAGTGAGCCTCAGAATATGTTATCCAAGCTAGATACCCTGAAAATGGAACACAATTACTCACTTCACAAGGACCACCTTGGAGGGGTCTGTCAATCGCATCTTTATTTTCACTAACCCCAACTGAAACTTAGCATTCCTTCTATTATAAATATAGGCAAGAGGCCATAATAGTATTAGCAATACTGTGAGTTTGTCACTGATAGAAGTCACTCATGTATTCATATGACATTATAGGTGTTACAAATATTTTGAAATATTGTTTAAAAACTCATCACTATTCTGGAATTATAGTAATTATTGGAAAACCCTCCACGAGATTATGTATTTTAATGTCAAAGAAGCACATCACTGTGTATATTACAAATTATTTTTCTAAAATATTTTTATAATTTTAATTAAGTATAATTGGTTTCCTTTTTTCCCCTTGTATCTTATTTTATAAATTTAAAAATAGTGTTCTGAGCTAGTATCCATAGACTGCCAAGGGAGTCCAAGGCACAAAAAAGTGAAGAACCTTTGGTCTAATGATTTATGGTTTTCAAAACACAAAAGAGCTCACAAAATATGAATGCCAGTCCTATAGGGCAAGCAGGACAGAAACTGTCTTTATCATCCAAATGAGAAAAGAGGTTCAGAGAGATTAAGTTCCTTGCTCACGGTCACAGACTATTAGGTTAAGTTCAGGATTTGAACTTTGATGCTCTAATTCCACATTCACTGCAATTATGGCAGTAATTCTCAGAGTGTGGTCCTTGGGCCAGCAGCATTCGCATCCCCTGGAAGCTGGGAGATGTGTTGGCTCAGGCTGGCTGAATGAGAAACATGGGTGGGGTCCGGCCCTCAGGCTTAGCAAGCTGTCCAGGCGGCTGTGGTGCGCTTAAAGCTGGAGAAGCACCACAGTATACCTTCCCATCTCTAATTTTTCAGTCCTGATCAAAAGAGAAGATGTCTTCATCAAAGGAGGAATGGTTTCACATCTTATAGACCGGCTTTGCCTGGGCAACAGGGCGGACACTGAGAGAAGGGGAGCTAAAGAGCCAGTCTGGGGCTTGAAACCTACGTTCATTCCACCTTACTGTTGAAGCTCTTGTCACAATGCCCTCCTTCCAGCATTTAGGATTCTAGGAGCTGACTTTTCCCACGAATTTCAAGTTACCAGTAATCAGCCCCAGAGGATGCCTATTATCAAGTGACTTTACACACAAAGCATAAACCATTAAAGGTTTGGATTGTGACTAACCCTTGGGGTGTGTATAAGACAGTCCAATTCAACTCAACAAAAAATTAAACCAAGACACTGAGGAAACCCATGAACTGTACTGTTAAATCCTCGCATGTACAATCTTTCCCATTACTGACATGGGATGTGTATTACAACAGAAAAGCAGTAGTTGCCAGGCAGATGATTAAGTTCTGGTGCAGTTGTCATTTCCTGAACACATGTGGAATTGGCCTGATTAAGTCATCTCAACTGAGTTAATTGCACTGACTGCTCAATTTATAGCTGTATTAAATTTAAAAAAATAGGATGTAACTTGCATATAGTAAAATACTTAAATTATAGCTTGATGACTTTTTTGTATTTGTATTGTGCCTGTGTTACTGCTACCTGGATAAAGATGCAGAACAACCCAGCTCCTGCAGAAGGCTCCTTCCTGCCCCCTCAGAATCATTATCCCATCCCCACAAATCTTAGCGGTTGCCACTACTCTGCTTTCTAGAGTCATATTTCCCCTGGTTTTGAATTTCACATACATGGAATAATATCATACATCCTCTTTCACATTGAACATCTTTTACTTAACTTGATGTCCAAGAGATTCACCCACTTTGTTGCGTTTATCAGGAGTGTCATTCTTTTTCACAGCATTTTATTATTGTATAAATATGCCACAATGTGCTTTACTATTATTGATTGACTTTTGGTGTATTTCCAGTCTTTGGCTCTTATGCGTAAAGCTGCTGCAAACATTATGCTTTTGGTGGACATAAGTCCTTATCTCTGTTGGGAATATACCCAGAAGTAGAATTGTTGGATTATAGGTATATGCATGTTTAGTTGCAACAGGCACTATCAAACATTTTTCCAAGATAGCTGGACTTAACGCTGTTGGGAGCCAGGGATCTCACTGTGGAAAGGACACATATACATATGGAATGGGGGAAGGCAGCATAGAACCTTGTGGGGATGGATTTAAATTTGAAACAAAAGTGTAAAAAAGGGGTTATTTGTGTAGGTGTGGCTGATTCACTTTGCTGTATGGCAGAAGCTAACACAGTACTGTAAGGCAACTATACTCCAATAAAAATTAATTAAAAATTAATTTGTGATAAAACCATGAATTAATGATTTTGAAATCATGTATATATAGGTGTGTGTGCATATGCACAAAAATATATATGCATGCATGTGTATTTTTATCATGTGTATGAATATATATTGTTGTTGTTGTTTAGTTGCTAAGTTGTGGCTGACTCTTTGAGACCCCATGGACTGTAGCCCACCAGGCTCCTCTGTCCATGGGATTTCCCAGGCAAGAATACTGGAGTGGGTTGCCATTTCCTTCTCCAGGGGATCTTTCCGACCCAGGGATTTGAACCTGTGTCTCCTGCCTTGAAAGGTGGATTCCTTACCACTGAGCCTCCAGGGAAGCCTGCATGTATATACACACATGCGTATATTTCCTAGCTCTGTCTGCTAAGAGGGCTAAGAAGCAGAGACAACCCACTAGCAATAAGCATACCTTGCAAACTTAATCTTGTTCTCTTATACCACTCTCCATGAAAAGGTGTCTTTTTGGGAGAAATGACTAGTACCAGGGTAGGTACAAGATAAGCCTGGAAGTAAGGAAGTGTTCACAAAACTGGGGACCTGTTACAAGGATATAGGAGTCACTTTGAAGGGCCTCCTACTAGCGACATCTGAGACTGTTTGAGCACCCAAATAAATATGGTAATGAATAATAAATTATTGAAAAAAAAGGAAATTCATGAGTTCATACCAATAATATATAGATAAATAAATACACAGAGGAGAAGGGAGGGCTCATGCTGATGAGAGATTTCAAGGGCCGACTGGTAAATATGGAGAGAGTGATGGAGTTGGAAAATCATTTTGCAATTTGTTCATCATGGTAAATATTGGATCAAAATCATCAATCCACACTGAACTTTGGGGGGAAATTCTGACATGGAGCAATACATTCCAGTGGTCTTGTCAGCCCCTCAGACTGCTTATCCATTGCACGGGAGAAACAGAAGGATAATTCTCCAGTGCAGAAACGGGGCAGCAGTCTACCAGGTGATCAAAATGAGCAGCACCAGCGAGAGAAGGTGGACCTTGCAAAGGACAAGCCACGTCCAACCAGTGCTCAGTTGAGAAGGTATAACTTTCATCTACTCACGAGAAACAGCAGACAGCGAGGAATGCTTTATTTTTTTAAAGTGGAGGACTGATGCTCAAGCTGGAGCTCCAATATTTTGGCCGCTTGATGCGAATAACTGACTCACTGGAAAAGACTCTGGTGCTGGGAAAGATTGAAGGCAGGGGGAGAAGGGGACGACAGAGGATGAGATGGTTGGATGGCATCACCATCATGACTCAATGAACATGAGTTTGAGCAAATTCTAGGATAGGGAAGTGAAGGCCAGGGAAGCCTGGTGTGCTGCAGTTCACTGGGTCACAAAGAATTGGACTGGACTGAGTGACTGAATGACAACAACTGTATTTTTAAAAAATGACAGTATGACAAAAGACAAAGGCTGTGGAAACATTACAGATTAATTGAAGAGAGAGAGAAATGTCAACGAATTGTATTACCTAACTTAGACTGGCTCCTGAACCAGAGGAAGAAAAGCACTGTAACAACATTATGAGATCAAATGACAAAACTGGAGTATGGACATTAAATTAAATACTTGTAAGTTTAGGGACAGTGTAAATGTGTGAAGTTGCTGGCTATCCAGTGCTTACATAAGAGAGTGAGTACTTACTAAGCATTTACCCATTCTTAGTAAATACTCAGGCTTCCCATATGGTGCTAGTGGTAAAGATGTAAGAGACACGGGTTCAATACCTGGCTTGGGAAGATCCTCTGGAGGAGGACACAGCAACCTACTCCAGTACTCTTGCCCGGAGAATCCCATGGATAGAGGGGCCTGGTGGGCTACGACCCATAGGGTCGCAAAGAGTCAGACACGACTGAAGAGATTTAGCATGAACACACAATAAATACTCACTGAAAGTGGGATGTTTTTGGATAAAAGGCCACGATACACTTAACCTACCCTCAGATAGTTCAGAGGAAAAAAATAGAAGTGATTCTGAATAAGGAAATACAAAAGTTCTTTCTAGTATTTTAACTTCTGCAACATTTTTTTAAAATTAAACTTTTTATTTTGGATTGGCATATAGCCAACTAACAGTGTTGTGATAGTTTCAGGTAATCAGCAAAGAGACTCACCTCACATACATATATCCATTATCCCCCCCTGCTATCCAGGCTGCCATATAACACTGAGCAACTTCTGCAATATTTTATGAATTCAAATTATTTCCACATAAAAACTTGAAAAAACCCCACAAGTTGACTTCTCCCCCAAATACTCATGCCTGGGTTACATCTCTCCAGGATTTGGATTTAATTGGTTGGGGTATAGCCTGGGCAGTGAGAGATTTAAAAGCTCCCAGTTGATGCTAATGTACAACCAGGACTGGATTAGATAATGGAATTTCCAAAGCAGAAGTAAGTGCCACTGTTTTCTGCATCCTGAAGCACAAGTGTGTTGCTTCCCAATTACTCTTGTAAAACTTCGAATTAATTTTAGGAGATAATGTCTGCAAATACATAATGTGATGTAGGAGAAACAGCATGTATAATCAAACCAGACGTTCAGAGGAAGCCCCAGTATTCTCTAACGGGCTTTGAACATCTTCTGATAGGTATAAATATGCTGCAGGGAGGCCATGTGCATAGATCACATAAAACATTACTTGACAATATTGAGTTCTGATATTCATGAACATGGAACATTTCCTCATTTTGAGTTCTTTTTTGATTTTGTTCAGCAGAGTTTTGTAATTTTCCTCATATATCAATAGATCTTATACATATTTTGACAGATTAATCCCTGTTATGGTTTGAATATTTGTGTCCTCTCCCATCCAATTCATATATTCAAATCCTTACTGCTAAGGTAATATACATTCAAAAAATGAAGATCACAGCACCAGTCCCATCACTTCATGGCAAACAGATAGGAAAACAATGGAAACAGTGACAGACTTTATTTATTTATTTATTTATTTTAACAGTGACAGACTTTATTTTCCTGGGCTCCAAAATCACTGCAGATGGTGACTGCAGTCATGAAATTAGAAGACACTTGCTCCTTGGAAGAAAAGCTATGACAAACCTAGTCAGTATATTAAAAAGCAGAGACATTACTTTGCCCACAAAGGTCTGTCTAGTCAAAGCTATGGTTTTTACAGTAGTCATGTATGGATGTGAGAGTTGGACCATAAATAAGGCTGAGCATCAAAGGATTGATTCTTTTGAACTGTGGTGTTGGAGAAGACTCTTGAGAGTCCCTTGGACTGCAAGGAGATCAAACCAGTCAATTCTAAAGGAAATCAATCTTGAATATTCATCGGAAGGACAGATGCTGAAGCTAAAGTTCCAATACTTTGGCCACCTGATGTGAAGAGCTGACTCATTAGAAAAGACCCTGATGCTGAGGAAGACTGAAGGCAGGAGAAGAAGGGGATGACAGAGGATGAGATGGCTGGATGGTATCACCGACTTGATGGACATGAGTTTGATCAAGCTCTGGGAGATGGTGAAGGACAGGGAAGCCTGGCATGCTGCAGTTCATGGGGCTGCAAAGAGTTGGACGTGAATGAGTGACTGAACAACAAGGTGATATATTGGTGGCTCAGTGATAAGGAATCTGCCTGGCAATAAAGTAGATGCGAGCTTGATTCTTGGGTTGGGAAGATCCCCTGGAGAAGGGAATGGCAACCCACTCCAATATTCTTGCCTGGAGAATCCCATGGACAGAGGAGCCTGGTGGGCTACAGTCCAGGGATTGCAGAGTTAGACATGACTTAGCGACTGAGCACACAAAGGTGATATATTAGAAGGTGGGGAATTTGGGAGGAGACTAGGTGATGAGGGCAGAGTCCTCATAAAAGGGTGTGTGTACCCTTATAAAAGAGGCCCCAGAGATTGATCTCCTGTCCTTATGCAATGTGAGGACACAGTGAGAGATCTTCCTCCTGGAAGAGATCCTTCCCCAGAGCCTGACCATGCTGACTCCTTGATCTTGGACTTCCAGCCTCCAGAACTGTGAGAAGTAAATTTCCATTGATTATGAGCCAACATTCCTCCTACCCCGCTGAAAACATTCTGTCACTGTGATGCTCCTACAGGACTGCCAAAGGCCAAAAGTGGTGCAAAAGAAGTTTTAGGATCAGAGTATGAAGAAGGTTCAGAGTGAAACTTTGATGCAACTTTGAAAGAAGTAACACCTCTGCATAAATATATGCTTTTGGCTGGTTTCTATTATTAAGTTTATTTCCCTGATCTCTATGTATATAAACCTGCTTTCCTTGCTAGAAGGTGAGTACCTTCAGGGCAGGTCCTGTGACATATACTTGTTGGCGCCACTGCTTAGCTCTTGCCTGGCACTCAATAAATGCTTATTGAATAGAAGTAAATTATGAGCTGTATTATTCTGATCTATCTTATTTTAACCTTGGAGTTCAGATAAGAAACTTGGAAACTCCATAAAGTCCTGCTTTTATTTAGATGTTCCTGTTTAAGAATTCCAACCAATCTTAAAAACTGTTCTCCATTTCTTCTGGTTAAAATGGTAAACACATGCAATGATGCCTAAAAATTCTGTTTTTGTTTTTTTTTTTAAACAAAGAAACAAAAAAGCAACATGTCTCTTTGGGTAGATCCAGGTCCAATCTGATAAAATGTCCAGATTACGTTTTCTGTTAAACAAATACACACACATATCACACAGTGATATTTTTTAGCTCAGATCTGCGTTGAAAAGAATTGAACTTTGAGCTGAAAAGAATTGAACCTGTGTGATTTTCTACAATGATGTAACAGTTTGGACTGAAAATCAGAGCATCAGAGAAAGAAGGTTGGCTTTCTTTGGCACTGTACAATTACAGGTTGTGAGGGGTTTGAATAAAGGGAACTGCCAAGTCTGTTCTTATTTTAATTGCTAAATTATGGCTAAGTACACCTAATTCTCATTCTTTATAATAGTAACATTTGATGTATTTTGACTCCAAATTTCCTCTGAATGCTTACTAACTATAAAGAAAGTCTGTGTGTTTTTAAGCCCCAAATAATGTTGTATGAAATAGATCTCATCTATGGTTTAAGTGGGGCTTTCCAGGTGGAGCTAGTGGTAAAGAACCCACCTGCCAATGCAAGATACATAAGAGATGCAGGTTTGATCCCTGGGATGGGAAGATCCCCTGGAAGAGGGCATGGCAACCCACTCCAGTATTCTTGCCTGGAGAATCCTACGGACAGAGGAGCCTGGCGGACTAGAGTCCAAGGGGTCACAAAGAGTTGGACACGTCTGAAGGACTTAGCATGCACGCATGGTATAAATGAGATGATAAACTGAGCAAAGAAGTATTGAGGGGCTGTAAAGGTAAGACACAGCCCACAGTCTTCAGAGCTTGGACACCTGCTAATATGATCTGTGTACAGAGGCTAGTAAAATTTCCATGGGGTGCCGAGGGGCACGGAGGGGTTGGAGTCTGGGTAGGAACTTGCAAGATGAGAAGCAGTTCGCTAAGCAGAGGATGGGGGGCAGGATTCTTTGGGGGACAGAGGACATGGACAAAGGCAGAAGCCAGAAAAGTCCTGAGCATGGAAGGGTGGGGGACAGTCTGGTGTGGTCAGAAATGTCATGGGGTCCTCGGGGCTGGAGTTGAGGGGGGATGTCTGCAGAGTGAGAGGCCCTGGAGATGAGGTAGGAAGGGGCTGCTGAATAGGAAACCCCCAAGTTCATGACCACCACAGTTCCTGGAGGGCCCACCATGCCTCATGGGCAGCCCTTAGCTCTGTCACTACAGCCATCTGGGGCCACCTGTCCTGTCCAGGCTGAACTATCTACTTCCCACGAGCAGGAGGGACCTGTTTGCCCTTTAAAACAGGGGTCCCCAACCTCCAAGATCAAATGCCTGATGATCTGAGGTGGAGCTGATGTAACAATAATAGAAACAAAGTGCACAATAAATGTAATGTGCCTGATCCCCAAACCACCTGCCTGCACCCTGGTCAATGGAAATATGGTCTTCTATGAAAACATTCCCTGGTGCCAAAAAGGTTAGGGACTGCTGCATTAGAAGGCATTCTAGTAGTCCAGTTTACGCTAATGAGTCTCATTATAGCTCAGTTCATTTAGAGATAAACTTGGTATCTTTCTCACTCTAAATGAGCTTGCCTTCCTAACCCCTCCTCCTCTTAAAAAAGAACTGTTCTCCCATTACTCAGATTCAAGTTTTGGCAATCATCTTTGGTTTTTTCCTACCCTTCTCTCTCGCTTTCCCTTCCTGCCTACTTCCTTAGGAATTCAAGTTCTCTTTGTCTCACCTTTGAACCATGACAGAGGTCTGAACACGGATCTCCTGGCAAGCTACCCTAGGTTAATCTTCCTAAAATACCCACTTCCTCCTGACCCTTCCCTGCCTCTGAATTTCTACACCTAAAGGATAAAGCCCTGATTGGCAATCAATGTCTTGTGTGATTTGACTCTGCCTTCAACCATCTCACACAGCCCCCTCGTCTTTAGTCAAGTACGGAAAATGTCTGTAATTTGTATCTGTGATTTAAAAAATTCTGTGATTTTTTTCACAGGAGAGGAACTCTGTCTTATTCTGTATGTTCCAAAAGAATACTCAGTAGATATTGTTGAATAAAGCCAGTCTCCTCCTCTCATCTTGAGGGTCCTATTCAGGAGCTGTTACCTCCTGCTTCTAACCTCTTAACCTTAGTGACGCTAGTAGTTATGAACCCACCTGCAATGCAGGAGACATAATGAGACTTGGGTTCAATCCCTGGGTTGGGAAGATCCCCTGGAGAAGGGCCTGGCAACCCACTTCAGTATTCTTGCCTGGAGGATCCCATGGACTGAAGAACCTGGTGGGCTACAGTCCATAGGGTCACAAAGGGTCAGACACGACTGAAGCGACGTAGCACATGCCCTGTTCTTTGAGGCTCAATCAATGGCTGTCTTGATTGTTTTACTATTCTTTTTTTTTTTAAAGAGACAACATTTGTTTCATTTTTTCATAATCAAATGAGAAGGATTATTAACAGAAAACAGATAAAGCATAAAAGCCCAACATCATAAGAGATTTTCACTTAACACATGTCAGCAACAAAGTAATGCCATGTCTAAGCTCCCAAGATTTTTTTTAACCTCAAGAGCAGAAAGTTGAATCAGACTCTTCAGCTCAGGCCACTTCTGCTGTACAAAGCCCACCTCTTTTGTTTTATTTTCCTTTTCCCACAGAATTCTCTCTGACATTATTCCTTGCCTGTCCTAACCAGGATCTACACTAATGTGATACATATGTGTGTGTATAATACATGTAAATGTTACTATTTTCAACAACCCCATTTTTGATTCAAGCATAAGCTTGAATCCAATGAAAAGATGCAAGATCTTGTGGGAAATTCTAAACAACCAATCTAATATCATTTTCACCACTTTTTTCCTTTTTTTTTCAGACACACGTGTTGATGCATAGTTAATTTACAATGTTGTTGGACTTCCCTGGTGGTCCAGGGGTTACGACTCTGTGCTCCCACTATAGGGGGCAAGGGTTTAATCCCTGGTTGGGGAAGTTTGTCATAGCACGTGGTACAGACAAATAAAAAATAAAAAGAAGAACTCAAAAACCAAACTATGCTGTGTTGGTTCAAGTGTATAGCAAAGTGATTCAGTTTCATATATATGTGTGTGTGTCTATACACACACACACACACACACACACACACACACACACACATATATATATAGACACACATTCTTTCTAGATTCTTCATTGGGGAGAGATAAATTAGGAGTTTTGGATTAACCCATACACACTATGTTTTTGCTGAGGGTTCCAAGATGATGGTACTAATTCAGTCCTTACTAGTGAATTGATAATGGCAGAAGTTAATTTAAGAAACATAGGATGTACTTAAACGCTAATGTAATAGAAGAGTTTTCTTGCAGAGATACAAATGAACCCAAACCCTTTTGTTTTCTGAGTATGAGAACACTGAGCATTAAATACACATCAATTTCAAGGTCCTCTGAGAGCAAACACAAGGAAAGAAATTTCTGTTTAATGACTTCGACTGTTGAGCTATGATTCTTGCTTGTGATACTTCTCTGAGACTGAACCATTTACGTCTTTGGCGTTGTAAGTGTTATAGAGCTAATGATGACAGCTTGTCCATCTACTAGGTGAATAGCTAGGAAACATTTTCCTGTGATGATAATTTAAAAAGATTTTTAGATGAAACCAAATAGATATTAACTAGGGAGCAAAATCACATTTGGAAGATAAAACACAAAATTTCAAAGAGATTCAGACTTGCAGTAGAACAACTTTGGGCTACCTTCCTAGTGTCAGGAAGGATTTCTTTCCTGATAGAAAGTACCTCAGTATTAGTACTTTTCTCGCTACTGGAGGTTTAAAGGAAAGTCTAAGAAACACTGGTGAAGTAGATTTATCTCTAAATCATCTTGAGAGTTTGAAAATAGCATTTAAATTTTCTCTCACACACATTGATCTTCTGCTAGGCTCCTCTACCTTATAATCTCAGTTTACTTAAAAAGAACTTTTTAAAAAATGGAAAATATCAAACATCTAACATTAACAGTAAACAAAGCAGTATAATAAAGTCTCATGTACCTATCACTGAACTTTAGGAATTAACAACATTTGGCCATTCTTCATTATAACTTTCTGACTGCTTCCTTGTCTTTCTTGCTTATCTCAGGGGAGATAAACTTGTTCTTTTCCTTGGAAGTATTCACTCATGTCAGATTTCAAGAATACAGCAGATTTATCTGTTTCTTACCTCTCTGATTTAATTCCCTTTCCAGCTTGGGTTAAGGAATGTAAGGTGGTGCTCAGAATGGAATTAACCCCACTTGAGCTCTGTTCCTTTGCCAACAAAGGTCCGTCTGGTCAAGGCTATGGTTCTTCCAGTGGTCATGTATCGAGGTGAGAGTTGGACTGTGAAGAAAGCTGAGCGCTGAAAAATTGATGCTTTTGAACTGTGGTGTTGGAGAAGACTCTTGAAAGTCCCCTGGACTGCAAGGAGATCCAACCAGTCCATCCCAAAGGAGATCAGTCCTAGGTGTTCATTGGAAGGACTGATGCTGAAGCTGAAACTCCAATACTTTGGCCACCTCATGCGAAGAATTGACTCATTGGAAAAGACCCTGATGCTGGGAGGGATTGGGGGCAGGAGCAGAAGGGGACGACAGAGGATGAGATGGCTGGATGGCATCACTGACTCGATGGGCATGAGTTTGAGTGAACACTGGGAGTTGGTGATAAACAGGGAGGCCTGGTGTGCTGCGCTTCATGGAGTCGCAAAGAGTCGGACACGACTGAGCGACTGAACTGCACTGAACTGAGCACTGTTCCTGCACGTGGGGTATTGAGCACCAAGTAATAATAGGGTCCAATTAGGGCAGCACAGAGCTAGAGCCAAGGTTCTCAAAGTGTGAGCCCTGAGCCAGCTGTAGCAGCACTTGAGAACTTGTTAGAAATGAAAACTCTCATCCCATCCCAGACCTCCTGAACTTGAATCCCTGTAAGTGGAACCCAGAGATGGGTGTGTTAACAAGCCCTGCCAGTGTTTCTATTGCACAGTCAACTTTGATAACCACCACTCTAAAGGTTATGGCAACTTGAAACATGAACAGCTACAAAAATCAGGAATGTGACCCCTAACCTGTGTTCTCTTGTGTGTGAGTGCGCATGCACATCCCCACACCCCCACACAGAGACACTTGTATATAAGCATATTCTTATCTAAAATAACCTAAAACTTATTTCTGGGCTTCCTTGGTGGCTCAGATGGTAGAGAATCTGCCTGCAATGCAAGAGACCCAGGTTTGATCCCTGGGTCAGGAAGATCCCCCGGAGAAGGGAATGGCTACCTACTCCAACATTCTTGCCTGGAGAATTCCATGGACAGAGAAACCTGGATGGCTACAGTCCATGGGGTCGCAGAGTCAGACATGACTGAGGGACTATCACTTTCAAAACATTTCTACCTGAAAAATGAATACAAGCGTGAGGAAGAAATTAACAAACAAAATCTCTGGGTACAACTTAAGCTTCCTTGTTGCAATATTTCATCTATAAGTCATAGGCAGTGGACATCACCGAAGCTTACTTATTTTAGGTATTGACCCACCCATGAAACTCCCTCCGTGCCTGCTTCAGTAATGAAGACAGAGTGCTATAGGAAGAAGGATAAACACATAGGTTCACTGAACAGAACAGTCTCAAAATAGACCTGCATAATTATGGCCAATTGATTTTTGACCAAGTTGCAAATTCAATGGAGAAAAGGTAGTCTTTCAAACAAATTGCATATCTATCTACATTGAAAAAAAAATGAACTTCAACCTATTCTTCCCACTTTATCCAAAAATTAAATCAAAAGGATCATAGACTTCCATATGAAATCTGCGTGCGTATGTGCCAAGTCATTTCAGTCATGTCCAACTCTTTGTGACCCTATGGACTGTAGCCCGCCAGGCTCCTCTGTCCATGGCGTTCTCCAGGCAAGAATACTACTGGAGTGGGTTGCCATGCCCTCCTTCAGGAGATCGTCCTGACCCAGGGATCGAACCCTTGTCTCTTAAGCCTCCTGTATTGGCAGGCAGGTTCTTTACCACTAGCACCACCTGGGACAAGTTTTAGAAGAAACCTAACATAAAACTTCTGTGACCTTGGGTTAAGTGAAGTGTTCTTAGATATTATACCCTAAACCAGATCCATAAATGGAAACATCTATAAGGTGGACTTCATCAAAATTAAACACCTGCTCAATGAAAGACTATATTATTCTATATCTAGAGTATATAAAGCACTACTGGAATTCAACAAAAATCCACTTAGAAATTGGGGGAAGGATTTGAACTTTACCAAAGAAATACACAGGCTGTATATAATCACATTGATTTCCTCAATTGTTTTTCTATTTTCAATTCCACTGATTTCTGCTCTTCTTTTGATTATTTCTCCCTTTTGCTTGCTTTGTGTTTTATTTCCTCTTCTTCTCCTAGTTTCTCAAGGTTTAAGATTAAATTTTTGATTTAGAAGCTTTCTTCTTTTCCAATATAAGCATTTAATGCTAGACATTTCCTCTTAGCACTGCTTTAGCTATATCCCACAAGTTTCAACGTGTTGTATTTTCACTTTCATTCAGTTCAAAATACTAAGTTCATGTGAGATTTTTGTCAGTTCATTTCCATGTATTTTTAAACTTCAAATATTTGGGAAATTTCTGGATCTCTTTTGATACTGATTTCTAGTTAAATACCCATCATGGTCAAGAAAAGCTGTTTTATGTGATTATATTAAATTTGTTATGGTTTGACTTATGGTTCAGAATATGGTTTATCTTGGTGCCTGTTCCATGTACACTTGGAAAGAATGTGTCTTTCTGCTGCTGCTGGATGGAGTGTTGTATAAATGTCAATTAGATCAAGAGTCTACTTGTTCTATTACTTATCTTGAAAGGAACATGACAGGCTCCGAGTTTAATTGTGGATTTGTCTCTCTCCTTTCAATGCTATCAGTTTTAACTTTATGTAATTTGGGACTTTGCTGTTTAGGTGTACTAGTCTTACACATTTGAGACTACTATGTTTTTTTTGGTTAATTCTTCTTTATTATTATGCAAGTTCCCTCTTGTCTCTGGTAATTTTTCCTTGTTCTAAAGTCTACTTTGTGTAATAACATAGTCACTCCTGCTGTCTTTCATTTAGTCTTTCCATGGCATATCTTTTTTGTTTTATCCTTTTAATTTTAATCTATTTTTTTCATTACATTTAGAGTACATTTCTTACAGATAGCATCTCATTAGGTCTTTTTACAAAACCTAACCAGACAATATCTATCTTTATTTGGTATTTCAGACCATCTATATTTATCACATAATTATTGATTAGATTTAGCTCTACCATTTTCTTAGTATTCTATTTGTCTCCTCTGTTTTTTGCTCCTCTGTTTTCCCTTTTCTTTCTTTAGGATTTGGATAATTTTTAGTACCCCGTATACTTTATCAATTGACTTTTTGTTCATAGCTCTTGTGCTATTTTTTAGCTGTTACAAAAGGATTATAATATACAAGTCTACTTTGTCACAGTTTAATTGAAGTTAATATTTACCACTTCAAATAAAATGTAAAGTCTTAAAAACATAAAGGTCTTTTACCCTCCCCTATTTATATTATATTTGTCATATGTATTACATCTACATACAGTGAAATCCTCCCAAAGTTACTTTTGTTGTCAATAATCACGCATAGTTCATATAACTCAAGAAGATACGACCTTGGCTTTTTTATAACCTCACAATAATCTCATGAGATACATAGTAGGTATTATGAATTACATTTTAGAGGAGAGAAAACTGGTAAGTTTGATGACTTGTCTGCATTCACACAGCTGGCCAACAGCAGAACCAGGAGTCAACTTATTTGTTTTCACTTCCTTTCTCTGCTACTAGGTCGCCATATATGTAAGTTACAGCTTTAGTACAGAAAACCAGAATCTGTGGGACAGGAGGTGCCATCAAATTGTAAAAAGATACTGGAAGTGAGAACATCTGGGTTCAAGACATGCTCTGAACATTGCAGGACATGAGGATATAGTTCATTCAAGTAGAGAACTCAATATGTGACTGCAAAACCAGGAACTGTCTGTAAATAATATATCACTGCGGATGGTGACTGCAACCATGAAATTTAAAGAAGCTGCTCATTGGAAGAAATCTGACAAACATAGTCAGCATATTAAAAAGCAGAGACATCATTTTGCTGACAAAGGTCCATATAGTCAAAACTATGATTTTTCCAGTAGTCATGCATGGATGTGAGAGATGGACTATAAAGAAGGCGGAGCACTGAAGAATTGATGCTTTCGAACTGTGGTGGTGGAGAAGACTCTTGAAAATCCCTTGGACAGCAAGGAGATCAAACCAGTCAATCCTAAAGGAAACCAACCCCGAATATTCATTGGAAGGATTGATGCTGAAGCTGAAGCTGAAGCTCCAATACTTTGGTCACCTGATGCAAAGAGCCAATTCATTGGAAAAGACCCTGATGCTGGGAAAGACTGAAGGCAGGAGGAGAAGGGGATGACAGATGATGAGATGATTGGATGGCACCATCGGCTCAATGGACATGAGTTTGAGCAAACTCCAAGAGATAGTGAAGGACAGGGAAGCCTGGTATGCTGCAGTCCACGGGGTCACAAAGAGTTGGATATGACTTAATGATTGAACAACAGCAGCAGTATTTAAGCATTCTTCCCATTGGAAGCACTATGGTGCGCTGACAGAGGTAGCTTTTACATCCTATGTGTGGCACCAAGATAATAAGTGGAAATAGGCCTGGATCTAATTTTTTAGGCACTTGATCGACCACAGACTGGCTGATGCTGTTCACATTTCCAACTAACAAATAAGTTTCAGCCCATGGTCATTTATGTTGGCTCTTCTCCATTTGGAATTTTTGCTACTTCTATTCATCAAAAATAATCAGGATTCCAACTACAGATGGTTGAATACAAAATTCATTTCTGTGGAAATCCTATTTCCCTTTCCTTAAATTAGTGGTTTTAAAAACTGTGTTCCCTGATGTCAGAGATTTTCATACAGTTTCCAGATCTCCACAGTGTCCTCAGGGGTCATCATAGAGAAAACGGTAGAATGGTCCTGGCATATGTGTTGGGGGATGGAAGCCACATCTTTCTTCTTTGTTTATTTCAAATATTTCATTTGAACAAATAGTTCTGTGGCACCATTAAAGAAATTTGAAAACCTCCACCTCAGAGCATTGACTCAGCCTCTCAGGGTGGGTGGGAACTTGAGGTTTGTGAGCTTCAGTCTAACCATGCATGGAAGACTTGAATTCATTACCACTACGTGCCATCTGCTTGGGCAGCTTCAATGGCAGGGAATGTCCACGTCTATAGTAGTTCACTTGTTTGTTTAGCTCTGATGCCAACAGTTCTTTTGCAGGTCAGTGCTTCTCAAACGTGACTGCCCATTTGAATCATCTGCATCTTTGGTATCTATGCATCTGTACATGCTCAGTCATGTTGGACTCTTTGTGACTCCATGGTCTGTAGCCCCCCAGGCTCCTCTGTCCCTGGGATTCTCCATGGCAAGAATACTGGAGTGGGTTGCCATTTCCTCCTCCAGGGGATCTTCCTGATACCCTGGATCGAACCCGCATCTCCTGCATTGCAGGCAGATGATTTACCACTGAGCCACTGGGTAAAGGTTTAAAAACTACTGATGCCTGGGCCCCACCCCTAAAGATTCTGCTTTAATGGGTTTGGGGGTGCAGCCTGGGTCATGGGTGATTTCAAAGCTTCCTAGGTGATTCTAATTTGTAGCCAAGTTTGGAGACCTTATAGCCTTAGATGAGCTGAAATCTGCACCTTAGAAGTGTCATGTGGTACTCTTACTCCTCCTGGGGAAGACACGTATAGCAATTTGAACCCGTCTTCCACATAAGAACCTATATAAAATTCAAAGAGAGCTTTCATTCTCCTCCCAGAGTTTTCCTGTGCCAATTAAAATCCCAGGCTTTCTGGATGTCTCCCCCTGCAACATGTTACCTGGCTGGTCTGCATTTCTTTTTTAAAAAATTTTATTTGTTTATTTTTGGCTGTGCTGGGTCTTTGTTGCTGCTCCGGCTTTTTTTTCTCTAGTCGTGGCGAGCGGAGGTTCTCTCTAGTTTTAGTGCGTGGGCTCATCATTGCGGTGGCTTCTCCTGTTGTGGAGCACGGGCTCTAGGCCACTTGGGCTTCAGTAATTGTGACTCATGGGCTCAGTAGCTGTGGCTCTCAGGCTCCAGAGCACAGGCTCAATAGTTGTGGTGCCCAGACTTAGTTGCTCTGCGACATGTGGGATCTTCCTGGACCAGGGATCGAACCCATGTCTTCCGTATGGGCAGGTGAATTCTTTGCCACAGAGTCACCCGGGAAGCCCTGGTCTGTATTTCTCTTAAGGTGAGGTGTCTTCCCAGAGTGGATTGTACTAGAATGGATGTGATGATTCCACAGGAGAGCAGAAAGAAGACATCTCTCCTCCACACTCGACTCTGATTCCTCTGAGTCTGCAGTTTCTACGAAGCACATGGTTGATTTGATGAAGAGCTTTTTTCAAACAGGTGCTGCTGCTTAACTCCTTTCCCCACCTCGTATTTGGATACCAATTATGAATTACTGGCTAAAGCCTAATGACAACCAGAAGACCAAACCAGCACAGCTTGGAGACAATTCACCCTTCCATCCCTTTAGTCGTTTTCAGTTTGCAAAGTAAATTCGCACACCTTATTTCAATTACTCCTTCCCCTCAGCTGTTCTGATTCCAATTCCATTACTCAGGTGAGGAAGCTGGTTTTAAAACAAAGAAGAATTGTGCCCCACACCACGAGGTCGGTAAGCAGCAGAACTGGGTGTGTCGTGTAAGGCCCCTGTTTCCCTCTTTAGAGTCCTACACTGTGTCATCCTATCTCCCACGTAACTGCACGTCCACGGCAGGCTGGGGCCAGGACCTCACGGAACACAGACCTCTGGTTATTGCCGCTGCTCCGGCCACGTTCCAGGGCCACCCAAGCTCTCTGCACCGTGTGTGTGCACCGCCGTAACCACAGGACGGGGGGCTCTGCCGCAGTGTTGAGAAAATAAGGCCAGGTTTCAGGCCGCGGTACATGCCCTTCCCTCTGAATGCTGACAGAAAGTATGTGGTTACTTTAAAACCTCCTTGGAGAAAATCCGCCATGTGCACGGCTGAACCAAAACACAAAACCCGGGTCAGAGAGTAGCAACTTATTCGGCAAAAGTTCACAACCCATTTCATGATGGATCCCTTCCTGCCTACACATGGGATGCTTTATTCTCCTTTGGTTCCTGCCTTGTGTATGCTCAGTTGTGTCTGACTCATTTGCAACCCCAGGGACTATAGCCCTCCAGGCTCCTCTGTTCATTCTGGGGTTCTCCAAGCAAGAATACTGGAGTGGGTAGCCATGCCCTCCTCCAGGGGATCTTCTCGACCGAGAGACTGAACCCGCATCTCCTGCATTGCAGGCAGATTCTCTACCCACACTGGAAAACCCTGTGTGTGCTCTAGGACTCAAATATTCTCTTTTAACAACTGATACATTAATTATATACCCTTTCAGTTTCCAGCTCAGCTCTGATCCTGGGCTTTAGTTTTCTGGTTGCACATTTAGAATATTCTTGGGACTTCCTGATTTCAAACGCCCATGGCTGACCTTATTATGGGTCTTCATTTCCCCCATTTCACTGACTGAATTAAAGGCAGTGTGACATCAGTTGTCTGGGCAGTGGGCTTGGTCTGTCCTGGGTGCAGGGAATAAGGAGGTACATTGTAGAGGATTTAAAAATGGTAATAAAAGTGTCTAGTAGTGGATGTTTTTTACTGTTACCATGAGAAATACTCCTCCCCTTTCCCTTCTCCCCAGCCTGGGTAACATTCAGTCACAAAAGTCCATCCCAAACTCTATAGCCCTGGGCTCCATGTCCACCCTGTCTGTCAGACAGAACTCTGTGAGAACGACAGACCCCCTAGAAGGTAGTGCAGCTTCTACGGTCGGCCCGAAAACCAGAGAAAACTGGATTTAAAAAATTTATAAGACCATGCCCTCACACGATGCCGTGGTTATTCCCAAGTGCTGAAGAGTATCATGCTGGAAAAAGAGGACATGAAATTGTTTTTATTTGAAAGGCATTTGTTTGAGAAAATGATGCTTTCTCCAAGCAAAATGTTAGCTTGCCTGGTTAGAAGTTAATTACAGAATTTATTGCTTAAAGCTAGCCTGGAATTTTGGCTTGAATTCTTATAAGCCTGTGATTCCGGGGAGAAATTACCTATTCAACCCAAGGCCAGTGAGCTAAAGGTTGATCTGATAATTGCCTATTTCAAAAGGACCCATGAGATAAGAAATAAGTCCCCAAGGTGGTAAAAAAACCAAACTGAGGTTTTAAATCTAGGAACATTACTGTGGCGGTGCAGGAATGTTTGTTACTCAGATTAGAGCTAAATGAGGAAATGACTTAAAAGGATCAAGTGGTTAGTTGCTTTGATTTTCAAATTAATAATGCGCTTGTTCCTTTGATATCTTCCATACTCACATGTTGGTTTAATTAAAATATTTGGAAGTTGAAGTCCAGTGCAAGCAGAGAAATCATGCATTTGATATGCAGCTTAACGGGCTTGAGCTTTATCTTTCTAACCTGTCTCCAAAGCAAACATTATTCTTGTTGGTCCACTTCCTTTAGCCCCATCTTTGGGGCTGGGTACCACCAGCTGACTTGTTTGGGCCTCTGGACATCATGACTGTATTTTCCAGCTGTCCCCTTCTTGGTGCCTTGACCTTGACCTTTGATTTTCTTCCAAGGTTTGAGCCTCAGCCCTTTCTTTGTTTTTTTTTTTTCTTCCTGCATGACTGTCTCCAACCATAGGGCTTCAGTGCTCACCCCAGGCTGGCTCACTCCCACCTCAGCTCAAAGATTTCCATTCCAACTGTTAACAGGCTATGTCCTTGACCTTAATCCTTCCTGCCTCCTTCAAGATCACCCTCCAGCAAGCATTCCTTCTCCCTGCCTACTCTTATCTCCCTCACTCACTGACAGCTCCTCTCCATCTTCCCAGAAACATGTTTAAGTCTACCCCAGCCTTCAAGAAGAAAAGAAACACCACATCTTGCCTCGGCCCTGGCGCCCCTTACCCTCCCTCCTCCTCTCCACTGTCAAACTTCCTAAATAACATTTACTCTGGCTGCCTTGCACCTGCAAAGGTCAGGAGTAACATTCTAGTTGCTGGATCCAGCTGCCTCTCTGCCCAGGCCTCATGTCTATGGCATGTTAACTCTTTCTGCTGGGATGTAGACCGCTCCCCTGTGATCTCCCTCGTCCCTCACCTCCTGTGTACTGCATCCCCTGACTCTGGCCTATCTCTGACTGCACCTCTGGTCCTCTTCTGCCGCCTCCTCCTCTCCAAAGGGATCTGAGGCTGCAGTCTTTGGTTGTCTTTTATTTCTCCTCCATACTATCGCCTCCTTCCCCCCAGCCCTCAAATCCAGTTCTCCATTTGGAAGAGACAACTCCCAATTTATACCTCTGGTCCTGAACTCCATCACCAGGTTTCCAAGGCCTGCCTGAACTTTACTCTGTACCTTTCAAAAATGGCTCCCCCACCAAGTCCAACGTGTCTCAAAGCAAACACTCCGTGATCTCTCCCAGTCTTGCTTCACCTGTTTGCTGGCCCAGGTGTCCTCCCGTTCACTGGGCTGGAAACCTCCCCTCTTTCCCAGCTCTTTCTTTACTCCTGGTGTCTAATCAGTTACAAAATCCTATTTTCCAAGCAAACTGTGATCCCCGTTTCGCCATATTCAGTCAGAACTCCCACCCCTCCAGGCCCTGGCCCACCCTGCGCTGGTCCAGAAGACCTGCCTTGTGAGGACAGGTGCTGCATTGAGCTAACAGTTCGTTAGCTGCTCCTTACCCAGGCTGGGTCTGTTTCCTCATGCACGCAGAAAGGGTTCACACAGCCAGTCTCCAAAGCTCTTGATTCTTTAGAGGTAATTCCTCACCATGTCTGCATGTTCACAGCCTACTTACCCTTCAAGAGTCATGGGAGTTGCCGACTAGATTTTCTCTGACTCCCTCCCCGGCTGCACCCAAACTAGAAGTAAAGTCTCCTCCTCTGGATTTCTGTATCACTTCATGTATTTGTTTTAGAGATTTATCACTGATCACTGCTTATCTTCCCCATTAGATGAAGTGGCCACACACTCTTAGAGGGAAAAGCCCATGTCTGGTGCTTTTTCTTCTTTACACCCTCCTGTGTATAGCAGGCAACCATGAACTAGGGCTTCCCCGAGGTGGCAGAGTGGTAAAAGAATCCACTTGCTAATGCAGGAGATGCAGGAGACACAGGTTCAGTCCCTGGGTCGGGAAGATCCTCTGGAGGAGGCCATGGCAGCACACTCCAGGATTCTTGCCTGGAGGATCCCACGGACAGAGCAGCCTGGCAGGATGCGGTCCATAGTGTCGCAAAGAGTCAGACGTGACTGAAGTGACTTAGCACTCACGGGCGCATAGCACCCCCGAGGCCCTGTGCTTGCTGCTACTCAACCCCTAGATGAAATCTGTCCCTTTTCTTTGCCACGTGTTTCAGGTTACAGCCACTCACAGGCTCTCTCCCTTTGTTGACTCAGACCACTACCCAGGAATGACTGAGTGAACTGTCAGAGGCCAATGGACAGCTGAGTTAATGACTCAAGCTAAGAAATGCAAAAACAAAATGGCTGCTGAGGAGGCATTACAAATAGCTGAGGAAAGAAGAGAAGCAAAAGGCAGAGGAGAAAAGGTAAGATATATCCATCTGAATGCAGAGTTCCAAAGAATAGCAAGGAGAGATAAGAAAGCCTTCCTCAATGATCAGCACAAAGAAATAGAGGAAAACAATAGAAAGGGAAAGACGAGAGATTTCTTCAAGAAAATTAGAGATACCAAGGGAATACTTCATGCAAAGATGGGCTCAATAAAGGACAGAAATGGTATGGACCTAACAGAAGCAGAAGATATTAAGAAGAGGTGGCAAGAATACACAGAAGAACTATACAAAAAAGATCTTCACGACCCAGATAACTCAGCTAGAGCCAGACACCCTGGAATGTGAACTCAAATGTGCCTTAGGAAGCATCACTATGGACATAGCTAGTGGAGGTGATGGAATTCCAGCTGAGCAATTTTAAATCCTAAAAGATGATGCTGTGAAAGTGCTGTACTCAATATGCCAGCAAATTTGGAAAACTCAGCAGTGGACCTAGGACTGGGAAAGGTCAGTTTTCATTCCAACTCCAAAGAAAGGCAATGCCAAAGAATGTTCAAATGACCACATGATTGTACTCATTTCACAAGCTAGCAAGGTAATGCTCAAAATCCTTCGAGCTAGGCTTCAATAGTACGTGAACCAAGAAATTCCAGATGTACAAGGTGTATTTAGAAAAGGCAGAGAAACCAGAGATAAAATTGCCAACATCCACTGGATCATAGAAAAAGCAAGAGAATTCCAGAAAAACATCTACTTCTGCTTCATGGACTATGCTAAAGCCTTTAACTGTGTGAATCACAACAAACTGGAAAATTCTTAAAGAGATGGGAATACCAGACCACCTGGCCTGTCTCCTGAGAAACCTGTATGGAGGTCAAGAAGCAACAGTTAGAACTGGACATGGGACAACAGACTACTTCCAAATTGGGAAAGGAGTATGTCAAGGCTGTATATTGTCACCCTACTTATTCAACTTATATTCAGAGTACCTCATGTGAAATGCTGGACTGGATGAAGCACGGGCTGGAATCCAGATTGCTGGGAGAAATATCAATAACCTCAGATATGCAGATGACAGTACCCTTATGGCAAAAAGCAAAGAACTAAAGAGCCTCTTTTTTTTTTTCATTTATTTTTATTAGTTGGAGGCTAATTACTTCACAACATTACGGTGGGTTTTGTCATACATATTGACTCTTGATGAAAGTGAAAGAGGAGAGTGAAAGCACTGGCTTAAAACTCAACATTTAAAAAACTAAGATCATGGCACCTGGTCCCATCACTTCACGGCAAATAGATGGGGAAACAGTGGAAACAGTGACAGACTTTATTTTCTTGGGCTCCAAAATCACTGCAGATGGTGACTGCAGCCATGAAATTAAAAGACACTTGCTCCTTGGAAGGAAAGTTATGACCAACTTAGACAGCATATTAAATAGCAGCTGACAAAGGTCCGTCTAGTCAAAGCTATGGTTTTTCCAGTAGTCACATATGGATGTGAGAGTTGGACCAAAAAGAAAGCTGAGCGCCGAAGAATTGATGCTTTTGAACTGTGGTGTTGGAGAAGACTCTTGAGAGTCCCTTGAACTGGAAGGAGATCAATCAGTCAATCCTAAAAGAAATCAGTCCTGAATATTCATTGGAAGGATGGATGCTAAAGCTGAAGTCAATACTTTGGCCACCTGATGTGAAGAACTGACTCATTAGAAAAGATCCTGATGCTGGGAAAGACTGAAGGCAGGAGGAGAAGGGGACGACAGAGAATGAGATGGTTGGGTGGCATCGCTGACTCTATGGACATGAGTTTGAGTAAACTCTGGGAGTTGGTGGTGGACAGGGAAGCCTGGCATGCTGCAGTTCATGGGCTCGCAAAGAGTCGGACATGACTGAGTGATTGAACTGAACTGAATGGAAATATATTCAATCTCCTTTGTAATCTACACAAATTTAAATAAGAAAGCTGTATTTTTTTTCTTACAAAAAATTATATGAGCCTGTAAATGCAGGGTCTTAAATCTAAAACAGTTTGTGAATGCCATTTTCCTGGATTGATTCCTTGTCCCTAAAATGTTAGGATTGAACTAAGTGATCTCCAAGCTCCCACTATGTGAAAAATTCTCTTAAAAGATTAAAGTTGATTAGAATAATGAATTTGAAATGGTGAAATGAATCAATAAGAGTTTAAATATGATGGCCAACTCCAGAGACTTGGTGATGGCCTCTCCCGGGTCCTGTTACAACACCCAAGGCTGCAGTTACGGTGGTGTTGGGAGGACTTCCATGAGGAAACACCCTCAGTGAAGCCTTCTGAGCAGCAGGGAGAGCAGACGAGAAAGTTTCACTCTGGGGGGAAGTCATGGAGTGATTTGTAGACAGCTGAGTTTTTGAAGACTGTTGATTGGTTGGTTCAGGGCTTCCCCAGTGGCTCAGTGGTAAAGAGTTCACCTGCAGTGCAGGCAATGCAGGGGTCATGGGTTCGATCCCTGGGTTGGGAAGATCCCCTGGAGGAGGAAATGGCAACCAACTCCAGTATCCTTGCTTGGGCAATCCCACAGACAGAGGAGCCTGATGGGCTACAGTCATGGGGTTGCAAAGAGTCAGACACGACTGAGCATGGATGCCCACATGATTGGTGGGTTCAGAACAACTCTGACTGACAGGGAGGAGGCCTGGCAGTGTGCATCTGTGGTCTGAAGGTGCTTTTCAGAGCTGACTGTACAGTAGTGTTTCCTCTGACAGTTTTAATTTTCCGTATGTTTTCCATCAGAACAATTTGAACTTTTTTTGAGTATCACAGAAGTTATTCACAATCATTAAAAAATTAAAAGTCCTAAAAGTAAGAAGTGGAAGCTCTCACTTTCCCCCCCACTAAGCCCCAGTTTCACTTCATTCCACAAGGATAACCATTTTTAACAGTTTGGTGTATATCCTTCCAGAACTTTCTGTGCATGTGCAGAGACAGATATATATAAAATTATATATAATTTCCTTTGGGGCATTTTTAAATACAAAGTGGAAACCTATTATAAACTTTATTTCTTTTTTTAAGTCCAGCATCCCTTCAAGGATCTTCATTTCAAGTCAGGAAGTATGGAGTGACTTCATTATTATTATTTTTTTTTTACTTCATTATTTTTAATGGTTGAAGAGTGTTTCATAGGGTGGAAATATCATAATAACATTGACTGATTTTCTTACTGTTGGGCAATTAGATAGCATTTCATAGTTTACAGATTGTAAAACTGGTTGTAATAAACCTTCGTGCACAGGTCTTTGTGCTCTTAAAGGAGCATTTTGGTAGGATAAACAGCCAGGAGTGGAATCGTACACTATTATGGTATATTACACACTTATAGCATCTGCCAACTGTTTTTGCTTTTCCTCCCATACCATATTTTTACCAACATTTATTTCTGCAATCTACCAGGCAAAAATTGCACTGTAACAGTTTGTACTTTGCTGATTACTGGTGAGATTAAATATTTTTTTCATGTATTTTTAGTTCAATAGTATTTTTCCTCCTGGTAATTACTTGCTTATATAATTTGCCTGTTTTACCTTGGGTTGTTTTACCTTTTCTTAGTGAATTATAGTTTTTTTTTTTAATATGAATCACTAGCCCTTTGTTATATATTCAAAAATATTATCTTTCGGACTATCATTTGTCTTTGATTGAGTCTTCAGATATAGAGAAGCCTCTGACTTTCATTAAATCAAATTTGTAAATCTTATTAATGCTTATAGAGGCCAAAATGATTTAGAGTCTCATTAGAAAGTTGCTCTTCACCACATGATTTACAGATATTTTCCCAGGGTTTTTTTAACTGATTTTATTTTCCTGTATTTTCTTCTTTTCTTATGGTTTTTATATTGGTATATAACACAGAAATCTAATTTTATTTTTTCCCCATCATGACGACTATCCCAGTGTTGATTATTGAAGTGTCCAAGCTTTCTTCAATTATTTAAAATGCATCCTTTATTGTATACTGTTATTAAATACAGTCTATTTCTAGATTCTTTCATTCCACTGCAATCTTGTTGGTATCCCTGTGTCTGCCTCATTCTGTTTTAAGTGCTAAAGGCTTACAGTATTTTGATATATGGTAGGACAAGTTCTCACTTCATCTTTATTCAAAAATTTTGGTTATTCTTACACATTTGTTTTTCCAGATGAACTCTTGAATTAGGTGATTGTCATTAAAATTCTACTGGAATACTGAGGTTTTTTATTTTTATTTATTTATTTTTTTTAGTTTTTTTTACAAAAATGAATTTGTGTATTAATTTTGGGGAAATTGACAGCTTTTTAATACAGAAGTATCTTAGACATAAATATCATATATTTTAAAATTTATATACATTTCCTTATATATCCTTTAGTAAAGTTTCAGTTTTCTTTGTATGGTTCTTATACATTTATTGTCTTATTTATTCCTAAACATTTAAAATTTTTGTTGCTTTATTGAATGGCATCTTTTTAAAATTACATGTTCTATATGGTTATTGCTTATCTGTCAGAAAGCTAGTGATTTTTGAATTTCCCTGTAATGAACATATGATTATTAACAGATCTAATGACTAGATATAATAACTTTACAAGTATTAACAATAATTTTATTGGTAAAAGTCATATAATATGTAAGTTAGGAAAATTTTATCTCTTTTCCCCCAATATGTATATCTTATTTACTTTTTCATCTTAATTCACTGGCTAGAATCTTCACAGTGATACTGCTATTTCTCTGAAATAGGATTGCTTTTTCATGTTCACCATTAAGGATGATGAATACTATTGTATTCCAACAGACATTCTTTATCAAATTAAGGGATTCCTAGATTAAGAGAGTTTTAATACAATTTGGGGGGCAAATGTTATCAAGTGACTTATCAACATCTATTAAGATACATTTTTCCTTTAATATATTAGTGCAGTAATAGCTATTCTAATATTAACTATCTTTTTTATTTCTAGAATTATTTGTATTTTAAAATCAAACTGTACTTCCCTCCCCACCATGCCTTTCTAATGGGATAATCCATTATAAACAACAAAAATTGTCATGTTAAAACAGAAACTACCCAGAATGCTGGACCTGCCACCTCTTAACCAATTCCTGCTCTGTTTGATGCTTTCAGGCCTGGAAGGCCCTGGTGAAGGTGCAGTATGTCTGACTGTAAGGCCTGGGCACAGACCCAGTTTGAAGGTGACTTTGGCAAACCCTCGGCTGAACCTTTCAAGTGGAATGTGAAATGTCCAAACTGGAGAAACAAAGGGAATGACAATGTTATTTTTCAGAAAAGAGAAGATAATAGACACTAACAGCTAATAACATTACTAAATACTGGAATGAAATACTGGCAGAAACCTTGCTTTGAAAGCTGGAGAAAAATAACAGACCAGAAGACATACAAGACACAGGATAAAGACATTCTTGGCCATGAAACAGACCTGTGTCTAGCTTTGCTATTCCCAAAGGAAACATTGCATAACCCTGGAGTTTAGGGAAGGTCTTATGGGAGATGTAATTCCAAACGTCATCGTGAGCCCTCTGAGGGTGACCAGGCTGTAACCCTGCCACCGAGGATCAGCCAGGTCGGTTTGGTAGATCTCACTGGCAAGGTTCCCTTCCTCCCTTTTTGCTCCTGGACTTCCTAATTCACTTCACCCGGTCCTCCCAGTCTCACTTCCCATTACCCCTTACAGTCGTCCTATGTTCTAGTAGTTCCAGGCACGTAACATTTCCAGTCTAGGCACATGTATACTTTAATGGATTTACAGTTTGTTCTCTTCACCTTGAAAGCTCTTTCTCCGTTCTCACCTGGAGAAACTGCCTTATTCCTCATGGCCCCAGCTCAGAGGCAGCTCCTCTGCAGGCCTTCCGTAACCCTTCTTTCTCTCCTCTGCACACCCTCGGGAACAGAGTTTATTGTTCTCCCTCCAATTCTACCTCAGCATTGTGTTCCAGAGGGCTGTTTAATTTGTCTCCCCTCTAGACTTGGAATTCTCCAAAAGGCAGCGCATGCTACTCATTTATCTTCAGGTCTCCCACACAAAGTGTGGGTAGGAAGTGGCTGCCTCTGGTGGTTTTCAAAGTGTGTGTCACAGAGGCGGAAGGGCCCGAGGGAGAGCCTTCCGGGATTCTACAGTGTGGGCGGGACTGCAGGCCTCCATCCCCGGGTCTGTGAGAGCAGTGCCTCATCGCTTATTTACATACTGAATTGGTGTGTGTGTGTGCCAAGTTGCTTCTGTTGTGTCTGACTTTGTGACTCTGGACTGTAGCTCACCAGGCTCCTCTGTCCACGGGATTTTCCAGACAAGGACACAGGAGTGGGTTGCCGTGCCCTCTTCCAGGGGATCTTGCTGACCCAGGAATCGAACCCATGTCTCTACATCTCCTGCACTGGCAGGCGAGTTCTTTACCACTAGTGTCACCTGGGGTGGTCCCATGCAAAATTTCATCTATAAAAGTTCCACCGGCATAAAAACAATAAAAACTAACATATCTACCCATGGCCCTGCTCTGTACATAGTCCAGAGAAAATACTAGCTATCGAGCTTTTCTAAAACTTCAAAGAGGAGACCATGAATTTACATTTTGTAACTGGAAAGATGTGACAAATATCCCATAACAGCCCCCCAGCCCCAACACGGGAGAAGGCAATGGCACCCGACTCCAGTACTCTTGCCTGGAAAATCCCTTGGATGGAGGAGCCTGGTAGGCTGTGGTCCATGGGGTTGCTAAGAGTCGGACACAACTGAGCGACTTCACTTTCACACATTGGAGAAGGAAATGGCAACCCACTTGAGTGTTATTGCCTGGAGAATCCCAGGGACGGGGGAGCCTGGTGGGCTGCCGTCTATGGGATCACACAGAGTCGGACATGACTGAAGGGACTTAGCAGCTGCCCCAACACAACACAAATGCAGATTTTGCAAACACTGTAATTTGCACAACCTCAGGTGTTAATCAGTTGTCAGCATGGTGGGTCTATCTTCCTTCTTTCATCTTATACAGTGTATTTTAGACTCGATGACCTGAATTCTACAGCATGCCTAATCTATAGTGTCAGAATCATTACCTTTCCCCCTGTCTCCTCTCACCTGGGTCCAAATGCATACTCTTTCTTTACAGCAGGATCCTCGGATGTCCCCCCCTACTGCTATCCCTGTTTCTGGGACCCTCTGGCCTAGACAACTTGCAGAACAGATGTGTTTATGTCTATGTGTCTCTGTGCTCACTTTCCTTGAGCAGGTGTTTCCCTTCACTTTCCTGAAATGAATTCCAAGTTTGCTTAATGAAGTTGGTGTTCTGACATGTTCTACCTCCCACTGTCTGGCTCCTGGTTCCCTAATGTCATGTGCCTCTCCAGATCTTCTTCACTTCATGTCACTGTCCTCCACCCTCACCGTCTGCCCCACCATCCCATCTTTTGGGACAGCTCCCCCACCTAATTTTCCCATTTACCCTATTTTCCCAACTTAAGATTCCTTCTGGAATTCTCTCCTCATACCTCCCTTTTCACATACTAACTGGGATCTGTGTGCCCTTAGCAGTGGCCACCTTATTTCCCCCCATTACTTCCCTCCCTCTTTACCACCCATCACCAGAGGGCACTTCTCCCCTCCTCCCCTGTTTTCCTCCCCTAGAAGCTGTGTGTAGTATTTTCAAGCTTAGAGCAGACTTAATTCTGCCAGGAGCTATTTCAGATTAACCTGAAGCCCTCTTTTTCCTTCCCTGCAGATCCTCTGTCTGTCCCTGCTTCCCGTCGGTCATGCAGTGAGGGTGGAATTGGGTGGGAGGAAGTGGGCACCTTCGTGTGCTGGGATGTGATGTTCTTTCTTCTTTTATAATAACTACATTCACTTTACCCTTTGGGCATTCTCTGTCTTCAAGTTATGCCAAGAGTGTGATTTTTGTGCATTTTCTTTTCACCTTCCTTAATCAGTGGCCTCCAACATTTTTGGCACCAGGGACCAGTTTTGTAGAAGACAATTTACCATGGACTGGGTCGGGTGATGGTTTTGGGATGATTCAAGTGCATTACATTTATTGTGCACTTTATTTCTATTATTATTACATCAGCTCCACCTTAGATCATCAGACATTAGATCCTGGAGGCTGGGGACCGCTGTTCTAGACTGTTTGTGGAAGAAATATTTGGAGCTGGGCACCTAGCTGCTGCCATTATTTTCAACTATCTGGAAAATAGAACTTTTCAATAAGCCATATACTTTATATAGTAACGTAAAACTACCTAAATTTATTGAAGACTTACTATGTGCATGGTTTGTAAATGCTTTACCTGTAATAACTCATTTAATGATCACAACTACCTTATCAGGTAGGTATCTCTATTAGTCAGATTTTAGTCAGATTACATAACAGAAGTTATGTAACTCATACAACATGCACATGTTGTCAGATATACTCTTAATAAAATCTCTAGCTAGGCATTGTTAGCTGCACTGTATAGATGGGGAAGCAGAGGCTCGGACAGGCCAAGTAATTTGCCCAAGGTCACCAGAGGGCAAAGCGGGAATTTGAACTTGGTTCTAAAGCCTCTCTCCCTTGTAAAGGAAGAAGAAAGTAGCCTGTGTACTGGCTGCTCAGTGAGGCATGGGAACTGTTCCCAGACATGGGTGTGACCCTCGGGCAGGGTGGAGTCAGGTCACCTTCTCACTACCTCTGTTGTGATTGCCACCACCTGTCCTATCATGAGGAGGCTGCAGGATGGCAGGATGGAGCGGAGAGGCCCGATCTTCCTTTTGAGAGACTGTCCCCTGGCTTCACAGCGCTGTGGGTCTGCCTTCTTTTGGGAAAAGGATATTCCATGTCTAGGCGGGCCCCCCTCCTGGAATGACAGGGGTGGGCAGCAGACACAGGAGTAGGGGTTGGAGGGGGTCTCTGAAGGGAGAAGCTGCAGTCTTCTAACCTCTTTACTGACTTTGATCAAGCACAGAGATATCAACATACAGACTGATGTCTCACTCGGGCAACTGTACCTGACTCTGATCTAACCTTCAATTCAACTGTCAGTTGGCAGAAAATAGAGGACAGAGGAATATACGAAACTGTACTGTGACTCTGCAATCAGCAAAACTCACTACTGTGGGATGCATGACAATCAATGACCCTGGGTCCTTATTAGGTAACTCATACAGAAAAGAATAGGGACTTCCCTGGTGGTCCAGCGGCTAAGACTCTGCACTCCCAGTGCAAGGGGCATGGGTTCGATCCTTGGTCAGGGTGCTAGATTCCACATGCTTTAACTAACACTTGGCACAGCCAAATAATTAATTAATTCAAAAAATAGAAGAGAGAATCTGTAGACAAAGAGAGGCTTAAAAAACCTAACTGAAAGGTTCGGCTAGGCTAAACCATGAGGTCCAAGAATGACCACTTGGGCAATAACATTAGAAATAAATGCAAGGAAGTTATTTCTCTACAAGTTGCGGGTGGGAAGGGAACAGAGCTTGGGACAGGGCATGTGGAGAGGCTTCCGGTGACTGGCAGATTGCCAATTCTTTACTTTGTAATAACATAAAGATATACACTTGTTCTGTGGGATTCTGGAAGAAGGGAGAGATGAGGATAGTGAAGAGGATATAAAGTTAAGAGGCACAAAAGGAAAAGTTTAGAGAAACTTCTAGGGAACAAGCATACCTGGGCATGTCCATGCACTTGCTGGCTCTTTACTGTCTCTGCCTCCCTTGACTGGCTCTACTTATGGGTTTTCCCAGCAACCAGGTGCACCTGAGTGCCATGTGGATGCCATGGGTGTTCTGTGTGGTTTGTTGTGATGCTGTGGGGTCTACTGGGATGGTCCCTGGCACTAGGACTGGGCTGTGGATGCCCTCAGACTTGTGTTCAGGCTTCTGATGAAGTTAGACATAGTTACGGCAGCACATCCTGAAAATCCTAAGTTCAGGATAACTGCACTTTTCCTTGGGACATGATAATATGAACAGCAATCATGAGACTTTCAAAAAGGTTTTTAATGGCTCCTTTGTTTAGGAGCAGAAGTTTTTACTTAGTTAAAAACTGAAATAATACTTGTATTATTTCTTACAATTGCATGTGAATCCACAATTATTTTAATAAAATTTTCGATTAAACCATAGAGAGGAAGGGAAAAATAAGCTGCTAGGAAAGTTGCTGAACAAATTAAAGAAAAATGCATAGTTACTGAAAAGTTTAACCACATTCAAAGAAAATCTGATGACTTGAAGTCATGCTTAAAGGATGTCAGACTTTTTAAAAAAGTCATCAGAAACAGTGATCTGGAGGCAACTGATGAAAAACTAACCAGATGGAGATCTGTATTTTAGGGAAAAAAGAAAATATATAGAAAAAAATGGAAAGAGGAGAAATCTAAACATTCAGAGATGAATTGCCTGTGTCAGTCAGTACAAGGAGGATAAAGTCACTTGAACACAAATGAAAATCCATTCACTGGTTGATGCCTTTTCAAGAGTCTTTCTCAGACTCTTCAGGAAGGGTCAGCCTTTATCTGAAGGATATTCCGATTCTCCTCTCCTCAGAGTCCTCCCATCAATCCCAGCTTTGTTCCTTCACCTCCCCTTCCAATTCAGGAGTTTTTGTTGCCAGCGGACACAGAGGGACAGATCATGAGGATTGGATTTCCTTGCCCTGCTGCCCTACCAGAGAGCACACCTGGACCACCCCACAAATACTTCCTGCTAAGAGATATTTCTAGCTCTCCACATATTTTAGTAGCAGTGAGAAATCTCTATCCACTATGGGTTTTCCTGATTTTCCTCTTCCATAGGTTGAACTTCCCTCCACCATTCCCACACCCTGAAATTAATAGTGAGTTAACATCAGGGTTGATTCAGTCTTCAAACAAACCTAAACATATAGAACTGCACCAAGAAATCTGAGATATTTTTGTGTCTCTTCAAAAGTGATTTTGAATTCACTCTCTTACAGGTTTAGAACACTGCTCTCTTCCTGATGTTTTTATTCTTTGCTCAGTTGGAAGTTTTATGGAATTGTAATTCCAGGATAAGGACTTGTGAATTAAGTTGATACAATGACTCCAATGATAGTCTTTTTTTTTTTTTTTTTTTTTACAGTACAGTTTATTTAGAGGACTAAAGTGGAATGCATCTTTAATATTTGAATCTGTGGCTTCCCTGGTGGCTTGGTGGTATAGAATAAGCCTGCCAATGCAGGGGACTTGGGTTCAATTCCTGGGTCAGGAAGATCCCCTGGAGAAGGAAATGGCAACCCACTCCAGTATTCTTGCCTGGGAAATCCCATGGACAGAGGAGCCTGGCAGGCTACAGTCCATGGGGTCACAAAAGAGCTGGACATGACATAACAACTAAACAACAATATTTGATTCTGTATATTGATTTCTATATTAATTTAGATTGTCATATCAGTTACAAAATTTCCAAAGATAGTTTTATTTTTTATAGTTATGTTAATTTAAAAAATTAATTTATTTTTTTGGAAGATAACTACTTTATAATATTGTGATGGTTTTTTGCCATATATCAACATGAATTGGCCACAGGTACACATGTGTTCCCCCAACTTGAACCCCCTTCCACCTCTCTCCCCACTCTTGTCATTCTGGGCTGTCCCAGAGCACCAGCTTTGGATGCCCTGCTTTATGCATCGGACTTGCACTGGTCACAAAGATAGTTTTAAATATCAAATATAAAATATCACCCAGGTTAGCATTTCCCAAACTGCCTTCACTGCTGCATGAATCCTACCAGATACCAGGGTGCGGAGCAGGATTTCTTACTGCTGGGGATAGACCCAGTGTTACTCCTCCCCTCCCCACTTTCCCCTGCTGCTTCTTTAAGATACCCTCAGGCATCAGAGCTACACAGAAACTCAGGGATGTTCCCGGCCAATCGGCCAATCGCTTAAGCACAAAAGAGGAGACCAGGAGACTGAGGGGTGACTACCTGGGGAAACTGGCTCTGGTGGCCGAACTGAGTTCGCCATGGCTGGTTCCTGACCTCCAGCTCATTGATAGTTCCCTGCCTCCTGCAGAGCTAAATCTTACAACCCAGTGAACTTAAAAAAAAAAAAAATTTCCAGTGGAAGAATATGTGTCCTGCCATAAAGTACAGCTTTGTCTAGCGAAATCCCCTTGGCATTCAGCAAAGTAAAAAGAGGGGAAAAAATGTCCTGAACTGTTTTGAGGGATGGCCTGGGAGCAAAATTCCAAAAGATGACCTCATAATCTCTTTAATTCTCAAAACCCATAACAGGGATTCAGTTTAGAATAGTGGAAAAATCAAAATTAGACTCAAATGTCCCTTCCATGTGCATCTACCCCCATGTAACTTTTATGTTTGTGCTTGGATGTTCTGGAACAATTGTTTGTATGTATCCATGTCCTGATTTTTTTTTTCTCTTAAATTAATTATATGAGAAATTGACCCTGCGGAGGCTCTGGTCATTCAAATACAGAATACACCTGTGTGATTATTTGTTAATTTTGGTGAACATCCCAGATGGAATTTGGCTGCCACTGGTGGAGAAGTTAAACATTAAAGCCTAATCACGCTGCCCTTTTTGGTTACTCGAGGCTTTCACCTGGCTGGTGTGATCTTTGGGAATCTTGATGGTTGGGTAATTTTGATTTCCCTTTGGATGTGCTTTGCCAAGTCTTCACATATTAACTGACCCAGGAGAAGAGAGTGTCCAGCTCCCCAAAGTCCAACTACCTGTGATGTAATCCCTGGAGCCAGGCTCCCCAGTGCTGGGCAGGGGAGAGAACAAGAGTTCCTACACTCTAAATAAAGAGAAATACTCCCCGCAGTCATGAGTAAAAGAGGCTATATGACGAGAGTCCACTAGATGCCAGGTATTCCACGAGGAGAACTTTCTACAGTTTAATCCTTTTGGGATACCCATTCCCTAGATGGGGATAATAAAAGGTACGAAGCAATTTGAGTATGACTGTGTAGCCAGGAAGTGATGGCCCTGGAACTCAATGCAGCCCTGCCTGGATCTAAAGTCTGTGCTCTTTCCTTTCCAAGCAAGTTGCCTCTTAATGATGAGTTAATACCTTAGCAGTCACAGTCTCCAGGCAGGTGACAGTAAAGAATGAGACACCCGCAGCGGGAGCAGGATAATGAAAGGAGGGTGTATTAGTTCCCCACTGCTGCTGTAACAAATTATTACAAGCGTAGTGGCTTAACACATCACACACTTAATCTCTTGCAGTTCTGGAGGTCAGAAGTCTGAAATGGGTTTCACTGAACCAAAATCAAAGTTTCAGTAGATGTTCCTTTATAGAAATTCAAGGAGATTACATTTTCCTTTCCTATTTCCTAGAGCCATATTCCTTGTCCTTCTTGGCTCGTGGCCCTATCTCCTCATCAAAACCAGCAGTGAAGCATCTTCAAATCTCTCTCTGACTCCAACATTTCTACCTTCCCCTTCCCCTTAAGAACACTTGTGATTATATCAAACCCACCTGGATAATCTCTCCATCACAAGGTCTTGACTAGAAACTTGAATTCCATCTGCAATCATAATTTCCTTTGCCTTGTAACTTAACACAGTTTACAGGTTCCAGGAAATTGGGTGTGAACTTCCTTGGAGGGGGGATTATTCTCCTTCCACAGGGAGTGTCAACAAGACTCTGTGTCCTCAGAATGTCTTCACAATTTTACTTGAAGCTGGCTGATGGTGGCAGTCAGGTCCCCATGTCCCCCTCTGACACGTGTGCTAACCCCTGGCTTCCAGCCACCCTGCTAAGCAACTGTGTGTAAATCTAGGAGTACAGGCTCTAGCACCATCCCACCCATCCTACGAAATATACACTCTAGCACCAGATACGAGTATGTAAATACACTCGTCTTTAGGGTGAAGTCTGGAGTGAGAGCTACAGCTCCCTGGGACCTCAGCTTCTCTGCGAGGATTCTGATCTGATGCCCAGTGATACCAGAGAGAGAGCCAGCAATGCTGAAGAGGACAGTTCCACCCGGAAGTCTTAAAAATGGGAGACTCAGAGAACACCCAGAAGTAACTGCCCATCCATCACAAAAACATATATACCACCAGGGCCAAGATGAAGGACAAGGGGATGGTCCTGCTGCAAAGAGCCCTCTGGCTGACTTTTTATTTTTTCCTTTTAAGATTGACCTCAATGCTTAATTGAACCTGATTCTGGGATTAAAAAGAAAAAACCTTAGTTGGAGAATGACTTGGAGCATTTATTCTATTTTATGGATTATGGGTAGGAAGTTTGAAGAAGCAGATGTAGGTTAAACGGAAAGGACTTTTGAGCAATCAAAGATGTTCAGGTAAGAGACTGCCTCATAAGGAAGTCATTCTGAGCCTCTGACTGTGTTCAGGAAAGTGGGGGAGCATGGTCCAAACTGAGGGATCCAGATAGGATTCTGGACTCTGAACCCAACCTAGGGGGAAATAACACCTGAAAAAATCCATTCCCTACTGCAGATGAGGTGCTAGTCCTTTTACAGACACTGATGACCTCAACGAGGGTGACAGTATTAGCTCTGCTTTATGGATCAGAAAGCAGGTGAGTTCCAGAGACTCACCCCAGGTAACAGAGCTGGTCCAAGGCAGGACTTGGAGGATAGCCTAGGCTCCTGGCACTCAGGCCACTTTCCTCTCTCATTGGGAAGCCTGGATGCTCTTGCTCCCCTTCCTGCCTCACTACTTTCTGATAATTCTGAGAGCAGAGACAAGAAAATGAAGCTTACTTCGTATCTGGAGGCAGCTTCATATAACATGATTTCATTTTTGTCATCCCTACATTATATGTCAGGAGAAGGAGATTCACAGAATTCAAAGTATATGCCCAAGATCACAGAGCTGCCCAGTGGTGGACACAGAATTCAAAGACTCACTGAGCCTCTCCCCTGCCCCTTCCTTGATGCCACTTCCAGAAGCCCAGAAGTCCCAAGGCTCTTGAGGAACCAGGTGGCGGCTTCCGGAGAGGGAAGAACACTCAGGCTCTGAGATCCATCCTTGGACTGACTATACATACCTATAAGAGGATGTGCTGTATGCTTAGTCGCTCAGTCGTGTCCGACTCTTTGTGACCCCATGGACTGGAGCCCGTCAGGCTCCTCTATCCATGGGATTCTCCAGGCAAGAACACGGGAGTGGGTTGCCATGCCCTCCTCCAGGGGATCTTCCCAACCCAGGGATCAAACTCAGGTCTCCCGCATTGCAGGCAGGTTCTTTACCATCTGAGCCACCTGGGAAGCCCCCACATGAGGATACCAAGAGGCTAAAACATGTTGTGAGAGTTAAAAACACCTTGTAGAAATTACCAGCAGGAAGACTGGCTATTTGGGGGTCACATTTTAGACCTACCATCTATCTATCAGAATCTCATTGAAGAAGAAGTAAACTGAAGTTCTCTGCAGCTCCCAATGGGGAGAGCTTCAGAGGAGAGGACCCTTGGCACTTGCCTGGTACCCAATGGTGGAGAGAAAACTTTCGTGTGCGTTTTCTCATGGGCAGAGATGGATGGGAGGCAGGCAAATGGTCTTGCTCCTGAGAAAAGCCAGATGCGTGGGGTTCTGGAACATCACAACTGGCAATGGAAATGTCAAAATGAATGACTAAAAATAAATAAATAAATTGAAACTGGACAGGGAGTGATTATTCCAAGATGTTAACATTTTGCCCTCAAAAGTAGGTTTTTAAAAATTATAGGCAGCTCATGAAAAATGGGGAAAAAAATCCCAACAACGATGGGTATTAAACAGGTAATTTAATAGAAGAGCCTTACTCTTTTTTAATTATAAAAGTTTTAATTTCCCTTTCCTCTCCATTATTTCTGCTAATAAGCTTGTCGACTGGGCTGGAAGTGATTATGAGAGGCTGGGAACAGGTTTTATTATCTGGAATAACACTTTTACACATTAACATTTTACTTTTCAGTTTTATGAGTCAAATGCAATATGGAGCCTCTTTAAAAGTTAGGACACAATTCAGAATATTACCTCAGGATCACTTCATTTGAGTATGTAAATACACTCATCTTTAGGGTGAAGTCTGGGTCCCGGTAATTCTACACAAACCCTTAAAGGCAGAAAGGAAAATGTTCTTTGCAACCTTTGGGAATGATAGGAAAGTTAAGGGAGGAATTCTGGATAGAGCTTAAGACAGAAGACTGGATTATAAAGGCTTTCCACCAGTCAGTAAATCAAAGTCATGTGCTAAGCGCTTTATTCCATGTGGAGTATCCAATTGGGAACTGGGGAGCATTATGAAGAAAAGGGAAAATCCAGATTTTTCACTCAAGGAGCTTTTATTATTAAAAGGGAAGGTAGAAGAAATTATCATATAGAATACACACAAGCACATGTGAACAAAACAAATATTTACAAGAAGCTATAACTGAAGTCATAACTGTAGCCTAAAACAGACTTGACTTATAACAGACTCTCAATAAACATCTGTTGAATGAGTGAATAAATGAAGGAAATAAGTAATTAAATGAGTGAAATGAATAAGTATAACTTGCATAGAAAACACTCCAAGGTTTTTGACTAACGGATCCTTGACACAGATCAGTTTCTGAGATGTTAGTTTTTAAGGTTAGTTTATGAGCTCATTTTCCTCTGATGGGCTTTTCCTAAAAATAGAAAGTGCTGTTAGATGGAAGCAATGATACCTTGCTTATGGTCTCCTGGCCCAAACAGTCATGACCCCGCAACTTTGAAAAATTAAATCAGATCAGCATAATTTTTCATAGAAAAATAAAATTCTGATTTGAAACAGAAGAACATAACAACATTAAGAGGTAGACTAGAGTCCTAAAGAACAAGCAGTTACAAAAAATGAACACCTAGAAATAAGAAGTTGGTAGCGTAATTTTTATTCCCTAGGGCTTACTAGCCACTATCTAGCACTATGGTCAGAATTGACTATGTAACTTTTCTCAACTAAATGTTGGAATGAGGAATGAGTCCAGCTTTGGGGCCTGTTAATAGGCAGGCTGGGGGCTTCCCAGGTGTAGCCAGTGGTAAAAAACCCATCACCAATGCAGGAAACGGAGACGGGGGTATCCCTGGGTCGGGAAGATCCCCTGGAGGAGGAAATGGCACTTACTCTGGTATTCTTGCAGAGGAGGAAATGGCAGTTACTCTGGTATTCTTGCCTGGAGAATCCCACCGACAAAGGAGCCTGGCAGCTGCAGTCCATAAGGTGGCAAAGAGTAGGACACGAATGAGTGACTGGACACGCAATGGACAGGGTAGGTGACTATTGTCCTGGTCACTACTCGTCTGTGTGCTGATAGAATTTTCCTTTAATATGTACAACAGGTGAAGGGTGAGGAACTCGTGAAACACGGGAAAGCCATTTTTCAGATGTAGCGGGCATGACAGTCACCATGCTGTATATTACTTCTCCATGATTTATTTTGTAACTGGAAGTTTGTACATTTTTAATAAGCAACTTTGATAAAGAAAAAAGCCAAAAGCCTCTCAAGCAATATTATAACTAAAAACAGATAATACATCAGAAAAGTGTGAAAGTTAAAGTATTAGTCACTCAGTCCTGTCCAACTCTTTGTGACCCCATGGACTGTAGCCTGCCAGGCTCCTCTGTCCTTCGAAATCCTCCAGGCAAGAATATTGCAGTGGGTTGCCATTTTCTCCTCCAGGGGATCTTCCCAACCCAGGGATTGAACTCCGGTCTCCTACATTGCAGACAAATTCTTTATTGTCTGAGCCACCAGGAAAACCCCAATGCATAATAATAGTATAATTGTATACTATCACATTTAAGTAATCAGTGAATTCTATATATAATTCTATACTATCATATTTGAAGCTCTCCATGAAAAAGCTACATTAAAAAATTACCAAATCAACTTAAGATGAACAAAAAAATCACGATAGACTAGTAACCATAAAAGAATTTTTAAGAGTTACCAAAAATAATTTCTTTTAAAGATTCCAGAGCCAGATGTTTTTTATTGGTGTGTTTCCATCAAAATCTGAAGGACTAGGTAATGATATAAACCTTTCCAGAGAATATAAAAATTGGAAAGCTAACCTAACCGAAGCTTCAGAGAAGTAACACAAAATGAAAGCAATAGGCCAGTTTTGCTGATGACTTATAGATTTTAAAAGTTCTAAGTAAGGTACCAGCAAACTGAATTCAACAGAAGAAAAAAAGGATCCCTGAGCAAGATGAAGAAGGTTGTATGCCAGGAATGCAAGAATGATTTAATATAGGAAATTTTTAGGAAAAAATAATTTAGATAGCTGCCAAAAATGACATTTAAAACTTATCCTGGTAAAAACATTTACAAAATTAGAAACAGACTTTCTCAATCTGGTAATAGGCATGTAATCATACATGAATTTAAAATATGTATTGAGCATACATTTATCTTTCACGATAGTGAAAATTAGAGGTTATTCACATGAAAGTCAGACATAGGTGAAAGACATCTGCTGTCACTCCCCAAGAGTGGTTTTAGAAATTTTGGCAAACGTGTGGTAATACTGAATAGCTCATGGAAAAAAACTGGAAAGAAGAAGGCAACATCATAATTATTCCTATCTGATATATCATTAGAAAATCATGAGAACCAACTCAAAACACTCAGAATTAATAAAAGTTCACAAAGAGGTGGGGCTTCCCTGGTGGCTCAGATGGTGAGGAATCTGCCTGCAATGCAGCAGACCCGGGTTCCATCCCTGGGTCGGGAAGATCCCCTGGAGAAGACAACGGCTACCCACTCCAGTATTCTTTCCTGGAGAATTTCATGGACAGGGGAGCTGGCAGGCTCCAGTCCATGGGGATGCAAAGAGTCAGACACAACTGAGCAACTTACACCTTCATAAAGTGGTCAGACAGTGGTAAATGTAAGAAATCCATAACTTCTCTATACGTTGATAATAACGATTTGAAGATAAAATAGGAACAGATTTCTTTCTCCATCATAATCCTGCAGCAAAATGCACTTAAATACTAAGACCAATCTTCACAAGAAATGCAGAAATCTATATGGGAAATATTAAAATTTTACTGGCAGATATAAACTATTTGAATAAATGGAAATAAATGCTACATTCTGAGGCTGGATCCATTAATTATGTCTATTACTCCCACAGTGAAGTATACATCTGATACACTCTAGGCAGAATGCAGGTTCCAATCCAAGTAGCACCTCCTTCGAGAGATCTTTTCTGATCACTGAACTCAAGTAGCACCTTGCTCCTCCAGCCAGCCACTCTGTCTCTACTTTCCCTGTTTTTTTTTTATAGCACATATTTCCATCTGAAAGGATATTTTTGCTCTTTTGTCTCCAAGCTCCTTCCCTAGAAAATAAGTATCAAAAGGGCGGGGGTGCGTCCTTCTTCTCTGCTATATTCCCAGTGCCTAGAACAGAGCTTGGCACATAGTAAGTGCTCAATACATGTTTACTGAGTGGATCTAACACAATCCCCAGAAAATATCAATGGCAATTTTTGAATGTGATAAAAGGATTCCAAAACTCACCTGGAATACAAACATCCTAGATTATCTCTTTTTTTTTTTTAAGTTTTTTTTTGTTTTTGTTTTGATGTGGATCATTTTTAAAGTCTTTATTAAATTTGTTACAATATTGCTTCCATTCTATGTTTTGGTTTTTTGGCCATGAAGCATGTGGGATCTTAGCTCCTCACAAGGGAAGAAACTCACATTCCCTGAATTGGAAGGTGTCTTAACCACTGGACTGCCAGGCAAGTTCACCCAGATATTTTAAATATTGTTAAAAAGAAGCAAGAGAAGAGAGACTTGCCATGCCAAATGTTAAATCACATTTTAAAGTTGCAATAGTCAAAATGTGGTACAGAATTTATTTGACAGATAAATGGAACAGAACAAGCATTCATGAAATAGACCTAGGATAAATATGAGGATGTAGCACATTCTAAGCATTCCACTGTTAAATAAATAAATTACCCAAAATGTTGGGTTGGAAAATTGGCTAAATATGAGGAAAAACCCTATAATCTCATTTTATACTATTCTCCAAGTTAAGTTGTAACAATGTTTAGACCCCTCTGCCCACAAGTCATATATAAAAGAGTATATGCTGTATTTTCCGTATTTATCAATGTATAAGGCTTTTAAAAAACAGACAAAACTAATTTAGGGTGTTAATAGTAAAAGTAGCAGTTTCTTTCTGAGGTGGGGGGATTAGAGATTGAGGGGGTGTAGGGCCAGAAGGGGCTCCTGGAATGCCAATAAAGTCTTACTTCCTGACCTGGGTACTAGTTACGCGAGTGGGTTCACTTTGTTAAAATTCATCAAAGCTGTACAAATTTGAACTGAGGGCTTTTCCTATATATTTATACTTAGTACTTCAATAAAATGCTTATTTAACAAATAAATAAGTGCTAGGCCAGCTGATGGCTCTGGCCAGAAGTCAGGATTTCTGTCCTTAAACATGTATTCCTTTTCCATTTTTGCTTTGAGAAGAGGGAATAAAGGTCTGTGTTGACAAGTTAAACTTATCTGTGTCCTCAGTTGCTCAGTTGTGTCTGATTCTTTTGTGATCCCATGGACCATCCCATAGCTCTCCAGGCTCCTCTGTGTGTGGGATTTTTCAGGCAAGAATACTGGAGTGGGTTGCCATTTCCTCCTCAAGGGGATCTTCCTGACCCAGGGACTGAACCCATGGTTCTTGTGTCTCCGGCATTGGCAGGCAGACATTTTACCATTGAGCCACATTTTAGTCAATTAAGCAGGTCCATGAAGGTCTTGGGATGAAATAAGTCTGTTGGGATTCCTTGATAGCTCAGTTGGTAAAGAATCTGCTTGCAATGTGGGAGACTCAGGTTAGATCCCTGGTTTGGGAAGATCCCCTGGAGAAGGGAAAGGTTACCTACTCCAATATTCTGGCCTGGAGAACTCCATGGACTGTATAATCCATGGGGTGGCAAAGGGTCGGACATGACTGAGTGACTTTAACTTTCATTTTTCACCCTTCCAGGAGGGGTCTGTGTCATAAGGGCTCTGAGAGTCCCCATGCTGACCAGCACTGAGGTTTAAGTTTCTATGAGAGACATAGAATTGCTCACAGCAGAAATTTCCGTGGGTCTCTGTGACATGGTTGAACATTTTAAAAACACCACAAAATAGAACGTCAGTATTCATATTAAAAGCCCATCTAAAAGCCCAATCTCTGATCCCTGCTCAGACCTTAAATATAAGTGTTGATCAACTTCTGACTGCATCTGTGAACACCGTGATAATGCCTCTAGTCAATGAGCTCTAAGAGGAGACATCACACAGCCTGGATACATTCCAAACAGCCCTTACGATCTAATTTACTGTCAGTTATAAAAGCACATGCTGAAAACTTTGATTTCACTATGGGCTTGGTATGGTTAGAAAAAGTCTTTGCTTGTGGAAGGGTTATTTATTATTCAGACAAACTTTCAAAGCACAAATATGTGGACCTATAACCATGTAATTCTGGACTAGTTTGTATAGCAGTAGCAATAAAAATAGTAATAACAACATCTGATACTTGTTGAATACATATGTTGTGTCAGCCACTGAGATGAATGCTTTATTGGTAGTATCTTACTTAATCTTCCGCAAGACCCTATAAGATAAGCATTATTGTCCACTCATTTTAAAGATAAGAAAATGATATATGGGGAGATCAAGCAACTGACTGAAGGCTATAGAGCCAGAAATTTGCATTGTACGACGTGTACAATTCTGTTCACATTGAAATGTTTGAGACTTTGTATTTTGTGTACTTACTGGAACTGGTAACTATGAAAGCTTCTGAAAACGCTAAGTTAGTCTAAGCCATTCTCATGTTTGTAAGTAAAGGAAAGGCTAACCACAATGTGGAGCATTCATTTAGAAAAAAATCTTTTTTAAAAAAATCTATTTATTTTAATTGGAGGCTAATTACTTTACAATATTGTAGTGGTTTTTGCCATACATTGACATGAATCAGCCATGGGTTTACATGTGTTCTGAAAAAAATCTTAAGTTAGTTTTTTATGATGAACAAATTTCCACTTAACTAATAACAATTTATCTTTAGGGTTAATACTGGTCTTCTTGCAGCAATTTTGGGAATTTACGGGATATATGGGGCTTCCTAGGTGATGCTAGTGGTAAAGGAGCCGCCTGCCAATGCAGGAGACATAAGAGTTGCAGGTTGGTCCCTGGGTTGGGAAGATCCCCTAGAGGAAGGCGTAGCAACTCACTCCAGTATTCTTGCCTGGAGAATCCCATGGACAGAGGCGCCTGGTGGGCTACAGTTCAAAGAATCACAAAGAGTCAGACATGATTGAAATGGCTTAGCATGCAGGCAGGCACTGGATATATGATTGGTGAAGGATAATTGAAAATAGAGGAATTCCATTTAAGGAAAGCATTAACGAAGGATGGGGACAGGGTCTTTGAGGCCTGATGAGAAGCTGCTGTGAGGATTAGGTGATTGGCATGGATAAAGAACTAGGTAACCATTAGGCTTCAGCATCCCTAGGACTCATCCCCAAGGAAGGAAAGTCTGGGCTGGGTTTGAAGAGTGCTGCTTTAGAGACGAGGAAAGAGGCTCAGCTTCTCGTCAACGCAACTTAAGATTCCCCTTAGTACAGCGTCCCCAACTCCTCTTTTATAAGTAGGACTGATCTCTTAAATTTTCACTTCTTGAAATTACTCATCTGTTCCTTCTACTTTTGTTTGTTCCAGGTCATTCCAAATGCCAAATGCACTTCATCATTCCAGGATCTAGCAATGGTTTGGTGGATATTATGTTTTTGTATAATGAGATGCTTATAGTCACTGATGAAAGACACACATACACAAATTGGCTTTCTAAGCTTCAGTTTACTGTTTGGAGTCATGGAGCCCACTGATACACACCAATACTTTGTTTACTAGTCATATCCTGTCCTCAGACTCTTGGTATAGAGTTGGCCTTTCTGAAATGGTTGCTTTCCATTCTCCTACTTCCCTGCTACTGCCAAAAAATGCCTTTAAAGTGAGGCGTGATTCTGCCACAACCCTCTTCCAGCCCCACATCTTCAGTGGTTGAGATCTCCCTAAAGATTCATCCAACGGATGGAGTCTGGGATGAAAGGTCTTTCATAGTCTGGCCTTATTCTACAAGTACAGCCTCAAATTCAAGGCCATCCTTCCTTCCTTATACTATGTCCAGACATGCATCATATTACCTTCTTCTCTGAACCTTAGCTCAAGCTTTGGACTGAAATGTTCTTTCCCCTATTTCTTTTGATAAAACCCTGTGCTGTGCTTAGTCGTTCTTCGCAACTCCATGGACTGCAGCCCACCAGGCTCCTCTGTCCATGGGAATTCTCCAAGCAAGAAAACTGGAGTGGGTTGCCATGCCTTCCTCCAGGGGATCTTCCCAAATCCTGATTGAACCCAGGTCTCCCACATTGCAGGCAGATTCTTTACTGTCTGAGCCACCAGTGAAGCCCATGATAAAGCCCTATCTATCCTATAAAACAGGGGTTGGCAAACTACAGCAGGGAGACCAAATTTGGTTACCTTTTTTTTTGTAAATCAAGTTTTCTTGGAACATAGCCACAGTCACTCATTTACATATTGTCCAAGGTTGCTTTCTCACTATGATGGCAAAGTAGTTCTAGCTGAGACCAAAAGTCTTGCAGAGCCTAGAATACTTACTAAATGACACTTTCAGCCCCAAAGGTTGCCAACTCCTGCCCTAAAAACCCAGTTTAAATGCCACCTCCCCATGTTCCTCCTCAGTTTATCCTGTTAGAAATAACTTCTTCATCTTTTGCATTCCTATAGTGCTGAGTCTCAAAAATCTTCAAAGAAGTCTCAAGCAGACTGTAAATGGGGCTTCCCAGGTGGCGTCAGCAGTAAAGAACCTGTCTGCCCAAGCCAACGCAGCAGACATAAGACATGAGGATTCAACGCCTGGGCTGGGAAGATCCTCTGGAGAAAGGCATGGCAACCCACTCCAGTATTCTTGCCTGGAAAATGCTATGGACAGAGGAGCCTGATGGGCTACAGTCCATTGTATTGCAAAGAGCTGGACACCACTGAAGGGACTTGACATGCATGCACATTCTGGGGGCAGGGATCGCAACTTCATATCTCTGCAAGGCGTTGCACAGGGCGGCTGCAATGAATTTCAAGTCACAAGAAGAGCAATGTTTCAGATTACAGAATTACTAGATTAAGGGAGGAATAAATACTGATCAAAGAGACAAATTTTGTCCCCCAAAAGCAAAATACATATCAGTGTGAGAAAAGCAGCTGGAGGGGCAGGGGCTCTGTGTACTTTCTCAGGAACACGAATATCAACCTAATTCAGACAGAAGCAGTGTGCTTCTCCCACTCTGACATCTGTATGGTTATAGTTCAAGGAATAATGTCTGGCTTAGAAAAAGGATCCAGTAGAATTCGGAGATGCAGAAAGTTCTAAGAGCTGTTGAAGCTTGGCTAAAATAACTGGATGATAGCTAGCCAAGGCAGCCCACCCCTAGCGGGAGAAAAGCAGCGGGTCTTCAAGCTCAACCCTCAGGGGTTTATTAGCAAGAAGGAAGTGTGTAAACGAAGAGCGGAATCGGACTGGAGTTCTGCTTAATGAGAGAAGTGTGCTCGGTTTCTCCGGCAGGGAAGAGGGGGCCCATCCTAGGAGGCAGATTTCCCATTTCTGAAGCTTTAGCTCTTGAGAGAAAGCAGAGGACCTCCAGAAAAGAGCGTTTACCACAGAGCAGCAAAGCGTGGGCAGCCCCAGCTGCGGTTAAGAAAGTCTGGAAGTTACTCTTTGTCTTGGCTGTTGCTTCTCTTTCCTGAAGTCAACTATATTTATTAAATGTAGTTTAAGCTTTAGAAATCTCTTCTTGAGGCTTAACTCATATTAATTCTCTAATGTGGAAGATCAGTGATCTAACACATCCTCAAAAGCCAGACTTTGATTCAAAGAGGGAAAGCTCAGAGGCACTTCCAAGTGGGTTAAAGAGTGGATAGATTGAGGACAGCTTTGTCCATGCTGGACACACAGTTAATGGGTTCTGAGCTATTACCCTAATCCAGGTATAAGACCTGGAAGTGATTAGCAGCCCTGCTGAAGATGCTGTCTGGAGGTGCTGCGGGGAGAGAATGTCATTCTCCCTACAGAGACAGGGCTGTCAAACCACTTTCATAAAAATCTAAGAGCCAGCCCTTCAACAGCTGTTTCCTGCATTTCAGGAAAGAATCCCATTAGGTGCAAAAAAGCAGGTGTGGGTGCTTTGCATATGTCTGAGACAGATGATACAATCAAAAGCAAAAACAAATCACAGCATAACTCTTCCATACAAAACAAAAGTCAAATCCAAGTACAAACAGGCAAATGTAGTCTTACATTTCCAGACAGTAAAAGTAGATAATGTGAAAACACAAGGAGCATAAGGAGGTGGAGCAGAATGGATTTCACTTGGTTCCAGTGTCTCTGAAAGCTTTTCAAAGCAGAGAGACTATAAAAGTTACAAGAAGGCTCATGTAAACAGATGCAAGGACATCAGAGCTTTCCTAAATCAAAGGGAAGCATGCTGTCAGACACCAGGTGGAAAGTACGTAATGCAAAATTAGGTCCAGGAGTGCTCAAACAAATAACAGCATCTTTCCACAGTCTCTCTGGCATGGGATCTTTGGTAAGGGTTTGGTTTTGGACAGGAATCATAAAAGTCTGCTGCCGAAGAGAAGGCAAGAACTGAGTCCAAATATAAATCCAAATGTTCGAGGACCACCTGCTCTTGTGCCAGTATAGATGAGGAACATCCAGTCATGGGCCAGGACATCATTCAGACATTACCTGCGGCTGCCACTACTTATAACAGGTAACCGAAAGAGGTCATAAAGCCCATCTCAGCATCCTTTCCTGATGCTTAAGAGCAGACCATGTTTCTCCCTGCTTAAATACTCTTAAAAACACACTTGAAATGTTGGTGGGGATGTGGAGAAACTGAGACTCTCATGTGTTGCTGGTGAGAATAGAAAAGGATGCAGCCACTGTGGAAAACAATTGTGCTGCTCCTTAGAAAGTTAAATACAGAATTACCAGATGATACTGCAATTCCATTCCTAAGTACATACCCAAAAGAAATGAAAGTAGGGACTAAACACAATAGCATTGTTCACAATAAACAAAAGATGGAAAGGACCCAACTGTTGATCAACAGATGAGTGCATAAAAAAGTGTGGTAGCTACATAAAAAGGAATAAATTTCTGACACATGCTACAACATGGATGAACCTTGACCACATTATGCTAAGTGAAATAATCCAGACACAAAAGGACAGAGAGTTTATGACTCCACTTGTATGAGGTACCTAGAATAGGAAAATTTATGAGACAGAAAGTAGAATTTCTAAGATTCATCAGACAGAAAGTAGAGGTTACCAGGGGTTTAAAATAGGGGCAAATGGGGAATTATTTTTTTGGGGGGGGAATTATTATTTATTATGTATAGTTTTGGGGATGATGAAAAAGTTCTGATAGTGGTGATAGTTGTACGATATCATGAATGTACTTAATACCCCTGAAGTATTAAAATTGTTAAAATGATAAATTTTATATTTATATATATTTTACTACAATTATTTTTAAAAGGGGAAAAAGCTGCACAATGCTTTATTTCTCCAAAATGTTCAACACTGCTTAAGAGCTGGATGTTCTTTTAGATGCTAGTTTCAGAAGAACTCTGTTGAGGTGGATGGTTAAAGTCTAGTGACTAAGATAGAACTCTGGCAAGCTAGCCTAAGAACTTCCAACATGAAGGTAGACCAGATGATGTCAATAAGATCCAAAGTTTGAGGTAATAGTGGGGTAGGGATAGAACAGTGTGGAGGGGACAAAAGGCTATGAGGGATTAGAAGCTATCTTTCTTCTCATGGGGGCGGGGGACGGGGGGAGGGAGAAGGGCACAGGCTCTTCCCACTCCTGAGTCACATTTTTCTTGCCAGTGGCCATGGGCATATACATAGAATGTGGGTCATGAACAAAGGCTGAGCCTGGACTTGAGACCCGACTCCACCACTCACAAACTGTTTCCCTTGGCGGGTCTCTCCACCAGGCTGAGCTCAGTGCCCTGGGTGCTAAATGCAGATGCTAGTAGGACCCGTCGCCAGCCAACCACCCCTCTAAGTGCTAAAGTACATCCACGAGGCAGACCCAGGATTCTTTTTTTTTTTTCTTTATCATATTCCATTTCTCTCTCTCTGGTAATACATTTTTATTTATTTATTTATTTATTTCATTTATTTTTATTAGTTGGAGGCTAATTACTTCACAACATTGCAGTGGGTTTTGTCATACGTTGACATGAATCAGCCATGGATTTACATGTACTCCCCATCCCGATCCCCGCTCCCACCTCCCTCTCCACCCGACTCCTCTGGGTCCTCCCAGTGCACCAGGCCCGAGCACTTGTCTCATGCATCCAACCTGGGCTGGTGATCTGTTTCACCATAGATAATATACATGCTGTTCTCTCAGAACATCCCACCCTCGCCTTCTCCCACAGAGTCCAAAAGTCTGTTCTATACATCTGTGTCTCTTTTCCTGTTTTGCATAGAGGGTTATCATTACCATCTTTCTAAATTCCGTATATATGTGTTAGTATACTGTAATGTTCTTTATCTTTCTGGCTCACTTCACTCTGTATAATGGGCTCCAGTTTCATCCATCTCATTAGAACTGATTCAAATGAATTCTTTTTAATGGCTGAGTAATATTCCATGGTGTATATGTACCACAGCTTCCTTATCCATTCGGCAGACCCAGGATTCTTATAGTGGATGAGTAACATAGGCCTCCAGTACCATTCCAGCAGTCTCCAATCTTTTTGGCACCAAAGACTGGTTTCATGGGAGACAATTTTTCCACGGATGAGGTCAGGGGGATCAGTTCAGTCACTCAGTCATGTCTAACTCTTTGTGACCCCATGGACTGCAGCACGCCAGGCTTCCCTGTCCTTCACCATCTCCCAGAGCTTACTCAAACTTATGTTCACAGAGTCGGTGATGCCATCCAACCATCTCATCCTGTGTCATCCCCTTCTCCTCTTGCCTTCAATCTTTCCCAGTATCAGGGTCTTTTCCAAAGAGTCAGTTCTTTGCATCAGGTGGCCAAAGTATTGGAGCTTCAGCTTCAGCATCAGTCCTTCCAATGGACGCTCAGGACTGATCTCCTTTAGGATGGACTGGTTGGATCTCCTTGCAGTCCAAGGGACTCTCATGAGTCTTCTCCATACCATAGTTCAAAAGCACCAATTCTTTGGTACTCAGCTTTCTTTATAGTCCAACTCTCACATCCATACATGACTACTAGAAAAACCATAGTTTTGACTAGATGGACCTTTGTTGGCAAAGTGATGTCTCTGCTTTTTAATATGCCATCCAGGTTGGTCATAATTTTCCTTCCAAGGAGCAAGCATCTCTTCATTTCATGGCTGCAGTCACCACCTGCAGTGATTTTGGAGCCCCGAAAAATAAAGTCTCACTGTTTCCCCATCTATTTGCCTGAAGTGATAGGATCAGATTCCTTGATCTTAGTTTTCTGAATGTTGAGTTTTAAGCCAACTCTCCTCTTTCACTTTCATCAAGAGGTTCTTTAGTTCTTCTTTGCTTTCTGCCGTAAGGGTGGTGTCATCTGCATATCTGAGGTTATTGATATTTCTCCCAGCAATCTTGATTCCAGCTTGTACTTCATCCAGCCTGGCATTTTGCATGATGCACTCTGCATATAAGTTAAATAAGCAGGAGCCTTGACATACTCCTTTCCCGATTTGGAACCGGTCTGTTGTTCCACGTCTGGTTCTAACTGTTGCTTCTTGACTTGCATTTCCCAGGAGGCAGGTCAGGTGGTCTGGTATTCCCATCTCTTTAAGAATTTTCCATAGTTTGTTGTGATCCACACAGTCAAAGACTTGGTGTCAAAGTTGGGGGGATGGTTTTGGGATAATTCCAACACATTACATTTATTGGGGACTTTACGTCTATTATTATCACATCAGCTCCACTTCAGATTGTTAGGCAACAGATCCCAGAGGTTGGGGACCCCTGCCATATGTGAGGTCATGAAGGTGGTCTAAGATGTGATCACCATAATGGTGATCATAGGTGTGATTAAGGTGGGTTAAGGGTGCCTGAGCATAGACCCCCAAAATGGGCTGCACGACATAAGAGATTTGTCTCAGCTGCTGGCACCAGGAGGGTACTCCAGGGAAGGAGTGTCTGAGTCTGGACTGTCTGTCTTCAAGGAGTATACAGGGAGAACACAGACATATAAACAGATAAATTACAATAAAATGATATGATGAGTGCCAAACTGGAGATGTGATCAAAGTCCTATGGGAATCCAAAGGAAAAATCTCTCTTTGCTTTTCTTTTTACTTATCTACCTTTTATTGTTCTGCCATGTATTAAGAAAGTAAGCAAGGATTGTAGATGCCAGAAAGGCAGGCTGTAGGAAGGTGCACTGAGCTGGGATTTCTGTTGCCCGGGATGTAACCCAGGGGCCCGCAGCCAACCGACTGAGGGAAAGATTGGAGGTAAGCTGAAGGAGGGGGCTTGGCTTGGGGTCTAAGAATTCAGAGTGAACTGATAAATGCAAACATAATGGTAGAGAGAACAGTCTTTCCAACAGCAACTTAGACATTTATTATTATTATTAAGACAACATTCTGAAAGAAGGGACTCATGAAACTTTAGGATCAAAAGGGATCTTAGGGATCACATTGGTTGGGGTTTCTCATCTCAGCACTATTGACATGTGGTGCTGGATAATTCTTTGCTGTGGGGCTCTCCTTGCATGGTAGGATGCTTAGCAGCATCCCTGGCCTCTCTTCACCAGACGTCAGTAGCCACCTCCAACCTTACTCAAGTTGTAACAAAGACGTCTCCAGGGTTTCCCTGGTGGTCCAGTGGGTAAGAATCCACCTTGCAATGCAGGGGACATGGGTTCCATCCCGAGTCTGGGAAGATCCCACACGCTGTGAAGCAGCTAAGCCCAGGCACCACAATTACCGAGCCCGTGCCCTAGAGCCTGTGAGCTGCAATTACTGAGCCCAAGTGCTGAACAACTACTGAAGCCTGCACGCCCCGGAGCCTGTGCTCTGCAACAAGACAAGCCCCTGCACTGCAACTAGAGAGCAGCCCCCGCTCTCTGCAACCAAAGAAGCCCGCACGCAACAACAAAGACCCAGCAAGCCAAAAAAAACATGTCTCCAGATATTACCACATGTAAGGGTATGGGGGCGGCAGCAACCTAGCCCCCCAGTTGAGACCCACTGAATAGGGAAATGGTGTTTTACCCTGAAAGGACACTGGAATCATGCAGGAGCTTAAAAATCCTGATGCCCAAGTTGTGCCCCAGATCTACTAGATCTGCAGGTGGGAACAAAGCATTGACATATTTCAAACAGACCTCAAATACTATACCTCCTGTGACTCCAGTGTGCAGCCAGAGTGAGAACCACTAACTTAGGGAGATGAAAAAACTAACAGTTACCAAGCACCTCTAAGATGCTGGGTATTTTACATACATCCCATTTGGACCTGTTTTTCTATTTAACTTGTGAGGAAATGGAATATCAGAAACATTAACAAACTTGTCCAAAAGCAGCAAAGGGCAATTTCAGTCCAAGGCTGAACTGAGTGGAAGACAAAGTCAAGAACTGGAGATGACAGGGACTTCCCTGATGGTCCAGTGGTTAAGACTCTGTGCTTCCAATACAGGGGGTGTGGGCTTGATCCCTGGTTGGGGAGCTAAGTTATCACATACCATGAGGTGTGGCCAAAAAAAAAAAAAATTGAGGGGTGACCCAAGAACTGGAGCAGAGAAACATCACTCGAAGTACTGGATGCAGTCTGAGGTTCAAGGAGTAAATAAGTGATTCTAAGTCTATCCAGCAAAGAAACCATTTTCTCTGCTCTTTATTGGAGTATAGTTGATTTACAAAGTTGTGCTAGTTTCAGGTATATAGCAAAGTGATTCAGTTATATATATACACATATATATGTATATATATATATTCTTTCCCAGAGCCTTTTCCCTTATAGTGAAAGTGAAAGCTGCTCAGTTGTGTCTGACTCTTTGCGACCCCATGTACTATAGCCCACCAGGCTTCTCTATCCATGGAATTCTCCAGGCAAGAATACTAGAGTGGGTTGCCATTTCCTTCTCCAGGGGATCTTCCTCACCCAGGGATCGAACCCAGGTCTCCCACATTGCAGGCGGATTCTTTACCATCTGAGCCACCAGGGAAGCCCTTCTCCCTTATAGGTTGTTACAAAATACTGACTAGAGTTCCCTGTGCCATACAGTAGGTCTCTGTGGTTTATTTTATATACAGCAGTGAGTATATGCTTATCCCTTCCCTTTCTCCCCTTGGTAACCATGTTTGCTTTCTGTTGTCTGTGGGCTTAACAGAAATCGTTTTCTGATTAGAATGAGATCATCACAGGGGAGATGCTGAACACACATGTTCACTGGTGTTTCTGTTTTTGTTCTGTTGGGAAAAGGCAGTTACTCCTAGAGAGACAGCTGACGGGGAGGGCAGAAGGACACACAACTAGAGTGATTAAGTTAAATCAGGTAGGCTTTTGATGTCTAAGAAGAAAGGTACAAATTTTTACACTTGAGTCAACATAATCCTAGAGGCTTCAGGCAGTGGGTGAAAGAGAAGACTGTTTTCTACTTAGCTGTTACAAGAAAAAGAAGAGTTTTGTTAAGCAGTCATTGATAAATACTTGAACCTTGGGATAACGAAGGGAAAATACGAATTAAAGGAAAATACGAATTAAGCTCTGCCATGCCAGATGCTTTATGTTTATTATCTTATTGAATCCTTACATAACTCTAAGAGATAGATAGGGAAAAAGTAGAAACAGTGACAGATTTTATTTTCTTGGGCTCCAAAGTCATGCAGATGGTAAATGCAGCCATGAAACTGAAAGTCACTTGCTCCTTGGAAGAAAAGCTATGACAAACCTAGACAGCATATTAAAAAGCAGAGACATCACTTTGGGGACAAAAGCCCATATAGTCAAAGCTATGGTTTTTCCAGTAGTCATATATGGATGTGAGAATAGGACCATAAAGAAGGCTGAGCACTGAAAGGTTGATGCTTTCAAACTGTGGTGTTGGAGAAGAATCTTGAGGGTCCCTTGGACAGCAAGGAGATCAAGTCAGTCACTCCTAAGGGAAATCAACTCTGAATGTTCACTGGAAGGACTGTTGCTGAATCTGAAGCTCCAATATTTTGGCCACCTGATGCAAAGAATGGGCTCAATGGAAAAGACCCTGATGCTGGGAAAAACTGAGGGTAGGAGAGGAGGAGAAGCAGACAACAGAGGATGAGATAGTTGGATGGCATTACCAACTCAACGGACATGAGTTTGGGCAAACCCCAGGAGATAGTGAAGGACAGGGAAGTCTGGCAAACTACAGTTTATGGGATTGCAAAGAGTTCGACACAACTTAGCAAGTGAACAGCAATGACAAAGAGATAGTGGTTTTGTATCTACTCTCTGTCACCATTGTCCATGAGCAAAGTTGCTTCAGTCGTGTTCCTTGCAATCCTATGGACTGTAGCCTGCCAGGCTCTTCTGTCCAGGGAATTCTCCAGGCAAGAATATTGGAGTGGGTTGCCATGCCTTCCTCCACGGCATCTTCCCAACCCAGGGATCAAACCCGGGTCTCCTACACTACAGGCAGATTCTTTACCATCTGAGCCACCAAGGACTCACAACGTATCTATAATAAGCAAATATTCATTAACTTGATACATATAAATTGACAAGGCATCCCTTGTGGTGTAGACAGTAAAGAATCTGCCTGCAATGCGGGAGACCCAGGTTTGACCCCTGAGTCACGAAGATCCTCTGGAGGAGGGCATGGCTCTCCTTATGCTCCTGCCTAGAGAATCCCATGGACAGAGGGGCCTGGTGGGCTACAGTCCATGGGGTCACAAAGAGACCCTGTACAGTGTCTACAGACATTGTAGAAAAAAAAAACAAGGGCAAGTTACAATGTAAGTTCTTATAAGTTAGCTAAAGAAAGTTCTTACTTTGATAAGAGGTATCCATCAGAATCCTTAGGAAACATCTATTAGAAACATTCTCATTGTCAAAAACATGATAAAGAAGTCCTCCATAAGTATGAGTGTCCCCCAAATTTTTAGAGGTCTAAGTCTCTAAGTGCAAAAACATAGGAAAGAAATAGGAGGTAGAATAATTCAAGGGAAGATAGCATTACTATTATTTACAGATGTCATGATTTTCCACCTAGAAAATTCACATTAAGTAATTGAAAGACTTTGAAAATTGTGAAGAGTCTAGCAAAGTATACAGGTACAAAATAAATACATAAAATAAACTGATTTAATACACACTATCATGACTAATTGGAAATGTAATGGAAATAAAGATCATATCTCATATTAGCAAAAACTATAAAACTGCCTAGGAATAAACCCATAAAACATAAGCAAAGTCTAGAGAAAAACATTTTAATAAAGAATATAAAATGGGGAGATATACTATGCACCTGAATCAAAAAAGTCAATATTGTGAAGACAAATTCTTCTTCAAATTAGTCTATAAGTTTATTGCACTTTCAATTAAAATCTCAACAGAAGTTTTATAGATTTTGACAAATTGATTTATAAAGTGTATGTAGAAAAAATGCACAAGAAGAACCAAGAAAATGCAGGAAAACACAAAGCACTTGGAAGGAGACAGAGAGTTGACCTACAAAAACATAAAAAAAATGAAACTACAGCAATGAAAAAGATATGGTAGTACAGCAGGAAGAGACAAATAGATCAACAGACCTGAGTTGTGAGAATTCACAGGTATATCTACAGATGTTTTAATTTAATAATGGCAGAGGTGTCCTTTCAAATTACTAAGGGAAATTTAAACAGCAGTGTTGGGACCACTGTCTATCTATTTGGAGAAAGACAGATCCCAACCTCATACTAAACTCCAAATTAATTCCAGATGGAGTAAACATTAAATACAAAAAATTAATCTAAAGGTAATAGGAGAAAATATTAGAGAATAGTTTATAATGTTGGAGGTGGACAGGTATTCCTGTGTAAGACAAAATTCACTAGCCATAAAAAGATGATTGATAGATTTGGCTAAAAATAGACTAAAATTTTCTCCACAGAATAACTGATATCATGACAACATGCTTATGGCAGAAAGTGAAGAACTAAAGAGCCTCTTGATGAAGGTGAAAGAGGACAGTGAAAAAGCTGGCTTAAATCTCAACATTCAGAAAACTAAGATCATGGCCTCTGGTCCCATCACTTCACGGCAAATGGATGGGAAAACAATGGCAACAGTGACAGATTTTATTTCCTTGGGTTCCAAAATCACTGCAGATGGTGAATGCAGCCATGAAATTAAAAGACACTTGCTCCTTGGAAGAAAAGCTATGACCAACCTAGACAGCATATTAAATAGCAGAGACATTACTTTGCCAACAAAGGCCTGTATAGTCAAAGCTATGGCTTTTCTAGTAGTCATGTATGGATGTGAGAGTTGGACCATAAAGAAGGCTGAGGGCTGAAGAATTGATGCTTCTGAACTGTGGTGTTGGAGAAGACTCTTGAGAGTCCGTTGGACTGCAAGGAGATCAAACCAGTCAACCCTAAAGGAAATCAGTCCCAAATATTTACTGGAAGGACTGATGCTGAAGTTGAAGCTCCAATACTTTGGCCACCTGATGCAAAGAGCTGACTCATTAGAAAAGACCCTGATGCTGGGAGAGACTGAAGATAGGAGGAGATGGGGACAACAGAAGATTAGATGGTTGGATGGCATCACCGACTCAATGGACATGAGTTTGAGCAAGCTCCTGGAGATGATGAAGGACAGGGAAGCCTGGCGTGCTGCAGTCCTGGGGTTGCAAATAATTGGGCAGGACTTAGTGACCAAACAACAACTGATACCATGCACAGAGTTGAAACACAAGATAAAGACTAATAAACATACACGAAGAGAATGGTTATTACTCGTAACATATATGAATTCTTAAAATCAGCAAGAAAACTACAAACACAACTCATAGCAAATTCATCAGAGTACAAATAACAAAAATGAGTGGTCAGGGAAATGGAAATAAAAATATATACTAAAAATTGAGTGTTGTTTAATCATTAAGTTGTGTCCTACTCTTTGTTACTCCATGGACTGTAGCCCACCATGCTCTTCTGTCCATGGGACTTCCCAGACAAGAATACTGGAGTAGGTTGCCACTGCCTCCTCCAGGGGATCTTCCCAACCCAGGGATTGAACCCATGTCTCCTGCATTGGCAGGTGGATTCTTTACCACTGAATCATCAGGGAAGCCCTAAAAATTAAGTACATTCATAATGTTCAATGTTGGTAAAGCTGTAGAGAAAGGGTTCTTTCATGAACTTTTGGTGGGGGTATAACTTGATACAAGTAAATCTGGAGAGGAATATTGCTTTCACAGTTTTAAGTGTTCATTCCATTTGATCTACAAATTCTATTTCTAGGGGTCTATCCTACAGAAGTATTTATGCAATATGAAATGTATTAGGATATCTATGAAAGCATTACATGTTAGAGAAGCTTTCTTCAGTTTTCTTCTCCAAAAATTTGCCATTTTCTTCTAAAAAGTCTTTTTCAGTTATTTTAGATTTTCATGCTATGGGCTTTTAAAAAGTGTCCATTTATGTTATTTTCAATTATCCATTGATATTAAAGACAAAAGCAGTGGGAAGGCTGCCTGAGAACTCTGTACACATTGGCCAAGCTTGTTACTAGACCACACTGTAGGAGATGGGGCACCAGCCCTAAGCAGCCCCTCTTCTCTTTCCAGAATGAATACCGAGGTCTTGGAGCACCAAGTCCCCTGCCCATACCCTTTTGGATGCCAGGGTATCCCAAATGTGTGTGCTGGCGTGCGTGTTCACATACCAGGGTTTTTCACTATTTCCTTGTTTGGCCACCCCATTCTCCCCGCCCACCCTTCATTTTACTTGCTGTCTCCCAGATTCACAGGCTCATGGGGCTCTGTATGCAGGTCAGCACCCCACCCCCCATCACAGTTCCCTCTGCTATCTAGGCTGTGACTTTCTCTGCTCTGTTAGTGAACTCTCTTCCGCTTACTTTTGAGACTCTGTTCCAGAAATTTGTTAAAATCATGAAATAGATGCACCCCTCCCCCTGCCACCCATATTTTTGGCGGTTATAGTTTACACCTTCTCTTATTCCTTTACTGTCATTTTGAAAAATCTTGGGAGGAGGGAAAAAAACTCATGCACTCAGTCTGTCATCTTGAACCACAAACCAAAAGCATTATTTGCAATATTAGAGCTACAGACAGTCTAAACATCCCTCAGTAGGAAAATTCTGAAATAAATGAGGTTGCGTCTATTGTATGGAATGCTCTTCATTAAAAAACTAATGAATTAGCTCTATATATATTGATAAGAAAAGATATCATGATATAACATTAAAATAAAGAAGCAAATTGAAGAAAGCATATATAATATCAATTTTAGAAAATATATATTTATTTGCACTTCCACTGAGGACTGGAGGGTATACACTAAACTGTTAAGAGTGGTCCTTCATCTCTGTCTTTATACTTGAAACCAGTGGATCAAGTGTGAGATTGGCATGGAGAAGGAATTTCATCTTTTTGCCCTACACCATGTGTATTACTCAAAACTTTTACAGTGTATATGGAGTAAGTCTTTAAGGTTAACTGTCATACAAAGGTGACATAGGTGTCATACAAAGGTGATGTATCACATTATTTACATACTCTAGTCTTTCCCACATTGAAAGCTGCTCAACTAATAAATTAAATAAAGGTGTACAAGTTACAGATGATCCATGATACTTGACTTGTATAATGCTGACCACTACTTTCACTGTTTTAAAATTTTTAAGAAAACATGCTTAAAAGTAAAGATATTAGCAGTTTATTTTTAAAAGCTTATAAATCTTCAAAAAATCCCTTCTAAGGCTCTAAGACAATGTAAGATGTTGGCAGATAGAACATGTCCTGTAGAATCAATTTTTGGTTGGTATGCTTTTATGTCTGATTTCTTAACTGTTATATAATGACATTAGTAAACTGAGCTGGCTGAACTATGCCAAACTTTGATATTTCAGCTAAAATAATTTCACAACATCTTATTAAGGAAGAGGCAAGTAATATAAAATGTCAGTCATTTTAATAAAATTAGATTTAACTTTTTATTTCCAAAGAGCAGGGTTCAGAATAACTCAAGTGGAAAAGGAGACTACATAGCTTACAATAGATACATTGGTTCTAAAGTATTTTCCATGAAAAAAAAAAAAAACCAAGACCTAGGAATCTGTAATCCACCAGCTAGTTTATATTTTGGAGCATGTGAAAAATTCAAATAAATACTGAAAAGTAGAGGTCAATTCTGTAGAACTTCATTGGTTTCCAACCTAAAATAAGACAGATAAACATCCTATCTCCTGAAATCTGTGTGTCATTAAAGGTTATGATCCCCCCAGCTTTGTTCAGAGAAATAGTAAGCATTTTGAGATGCTGAGCTGACCTGTACTCCCAGCTGCACATGGGCCAGTACCCCTTGCAAGTTATGGCAGGAACAGGGCCAGAACGCAGGCTTTCAGAATCTGAGTCCAACAGGTCCAGTTCTTGATGACCAAACCAACATTAGCCATAAACTCAGTCAGGTTGAATGCACCATCACTATTTATGTATTAGCCAAAGTTTTTGATAGATAAGACTCTTCTGTGAAGTTTTTTGGTCACACCACAAGGCATGGTTCTGTGACCAGGGAACAAACCCACACCCCCTGCAATAGAAGCATGATATCTTAATCACTGGACTGCCAGGGAAATCCCTTTTGTGATGTTTTCAATTTTTTAAAATTGAAATATAGTTGATTTACAATGTTATATAAGTTCTAAATATTTAATAGTGATTCAATATTTTTATGACTATACTCCATATAAAATTACCATAAAATATTATTCAAAAGGAATCGGGTGGAGAGGGAGGTGGGATGGGAGACCGGGATGGGGAATTCGTGTAACTCTATGGCTGATTCATATCAATGTATGACAAAACCCACTGTAAAAAAAAAAAAAATACTGGCTATATTCCTTGTGCTATACAATATATCCTTGTTGTTTATTTATTTTATACATAGTAGTTTGTATCTCTTGATCCCATACCCCTATCTTGGCCCTTCCCCTTTCCTCTCTCTGCTGGTAACCACTTGTTTTTTCTCTGTATTGAGGAAAGTAGGGAAAACCACTAGGTCATTCAGGTATGACCTAAATCAAATCCCTTGTGATTATACAGTGGAAGTGACAAATAGACTCAAGGGATTAGATCTGATAGACAGAGTGCCTGAAGAACCATGGACAGAGATTCGTAACATTATATAGGAGGTAGTGATCAAAACCATCCCCAAGAAAAAGAAATACAAAAAGGCAAAATAGTTGTCTGAGAAGGCCTTACAATTAGCTGAGAAAAGAAGAGAAGCAAAAGGCAAAGGAGAAAAGGAAAGATACATCCATCTGAATGCAGAGTTCCAAAAAACAGCAAGGAGAGATAAGAAAACCTTCTTAAGTGAACAACACAAAGAAATAGAGAAAAACAAAAGAATAGGAAAGACTAGAGATCTCCTCAAGAAAACTAGAGATACCAAGGGAACATTTCAAGCAAATATGAGCACAATAAAGGACAGAAACGGTTTGGACCTAACAGAAGCAGAAGATATTAAAAAGAGGTGGCAAGAATACACAGAAGAACTATACACAAAAGATCTTCATGACCCAGATAACCACGATGATGTGATCACTCACCTAGAGCCAGACATCCTGGAATGTGAAGTCAGGTGGGCCTTAGGAAGCATTACTACAAACAAGCTAGTGGAGGTGATGGAATTCCAGCTGAGCTATTTCAAATCCTAAAAGATGATGCTTTGAAAGTGCTGCACTCAATATGCCAGCAAATTTGGAAAACAGCAGTGGCCACAGGACTGGAAAATGTCAATTTCATTGGAATCCCAAAGAAAGGCAATGCCAAAGAGTGTTCAAATGACTGCACAATTGCACTCATTTCACAAGCTACAAGGTAATGTTCAAAATCCGTTGAGCTAGGCTTCAACAGTACATGAGCCAAGAAATTCCAGATGCACAAGCTGTATTTTTCTAAATATAGGAACCAGAGATCAAATGGCCAGCATCATTGGATCATAGAAAAAGCAAGGAAATTCCAGAAAAACATCTACTTCTGCTTCACTGACTATGCTAAAGTCTTTGACTGTGTGGATCAAACAAACTGTGGAAAATTCTTAAAGAGATGGGAATACCAGATCACCTTACTTGCCTCCTGAGAAACCTGTATGCAGGTCAAGAAGCAACAGTTAGAACCAGACATGGAACAATGGACTGGTTCAAAAATTGGGAATGGAATATGTCAAGGCTGTATATTGTCACCCTGCTTATTTAACTTACATGCAGAGTACATCATGTGAAATGTCAAGCTGGATGAAGCTCAAACTAGAATAAGACTGCCAGGAGAAATATCAATAAGCTCAGATATGAAGATGACACCACACTAATGGGAGAAAGTGCAGAGGAACTAAAGAGGCCATCTCTTGATGAAAGTGAAAGAGGAGAGTGAAAATGCTGGCTTAAACTCAACATTTAAAAAACAAAGTTCATGGAATCTGGTCCCATCACTTCATGGCAAATACATGGGGGAAAATACAGGAAAGAGTGACAGACTTTGTTTTCTTGGGCTCCAAAATCACTGTAGATGGTGACTGCAGTTATGAAATTAAAAGATGCTTGTCCTTGGAAGAAAAGCTATGACAAACCTTGACAGCGTATTAAAAAGCAGAGACATCACTTTGCCAACAAAGGTCTGTATAGTCAAAGTTATGGTTTTTCCAGTAGTCATGTATAGATGTGAGTTGGACCATAAAGAAGGCTGAGCACCGAAGAATTGATGCTTTCAAATTGTGGTGCTGGAGAAGATGTTGAGAGTCCCTTGGACAGCATGGAGATCAAACCAGTCAATCCTAAAGGCAACCAACCCTCAATAATCACTGAGAGGACTGATGCTGAAGCTGAAGCTCTAATTCTTTGGCCACCTGATGTGAAGAGCTGACTCATTGGAAAAGACTCTGATGCTGGGAAAAACTGAAGACAGGAAGAGAAGGCACGACAAAGGATGAGATGGTTGGATGGCATCACTGATTCAACAGACATGAGTTTGAACAAACTCGAGGAGATCCTGAAGGGCAGGGAAGCTTGGCTTGCCACAGTCCACAGGGTCACAAAGAGTTGGACACTACTTAATGGCTGAACAACAACAACAACAACAACATCTATGACAAAGGGGACAAGAACATACAATGGTGGAAAAGACAGTCTCTTCAAAAAGACAACTATGTAAAAGAATGAAACTAGAATATTTTCTCACACCATATGCAAAAGTAAACTCAAAATGGATTAAAGACCTTTAAGACCGGGAACCATAAAACTCCTAAAAGAAAACAGGCAGAACACTCTTTGACACAAATGCTAATAATATTTTTTGAATCTGCTTCCTAAGGCAAAAGAAACAAAAAAAAAAATAATAAACAAATGGGACCTAATAAAATATAAAAGCTTTTGCACAGCAAAGAAAACCATCAAGGAAACAAAAAGACAACCGATTAAAAACATTAACAAATGATATGACCAATAAGGGATTAATATTCAAAGCATATTACTAGCTCATACAACTCAATGTTAAGAAAACCAAAAGACCCAACTGAAAAATAGGCAGAAGACCTGAATAGACATTTCTCCAAAGTTTTTGAGTTTTAAATTTCACCTTTCACATCGCACTTCAATAATAATTCAACAACTGTAACTTCATCTTTTGTGAAGCAAGCAGAGAATGTCCAGTTTTAAAAGTCAGAAGACCATACATGGTAAAAACACTTGACGACTAAAGTACAATACATGTAGTACAATTACTATTATTAACTAAGCAAACAGCTTAGAATAAGTCATTTACATACTGTGGGTTTTCAAAAACCCTTTAAAAATGAGGTGATTAAACCATCTTCTTCAGCACTAATAATGCAGGTCCTTCTGTTTTCATGGAAATCTAGTTTCTATCTTTATCAAGTTTGGAGAGTCAGTCATTTAAAAAATTCCAAGTATTTCACAAGGCATGTCTGATTTTTATTACAAATAACTACAGGCCATTCAGGAAAACAATAGAGCAACTAAAAAAAGCTTGTTAAAGTTGTGCAGTTTTTAAAAGCATCTGATCTATTCCTTTCCTCTAAGTTGCCTCCTCTGCAGAACAAATGTATGCAGACAGCCTACTCAATTTTGTGCATCAAGTCAAATTTTTGTACAAAATGTAGTTTACACAGGTAGAAGTCACAAAACAAAAAACAAAACAAAACATCATTACTTGGAAAATTGTGAAGAACCTTACCATATAACTCTTTGAAAGATGTCTCAATGTTTAAAAATGTCAATTGTGAAATATAATCTTTGAAAAATTCAAAAATAGCTAGACAGACCTGTGCTCTAATAGCTTACACATAATCTCAAACAATTGCATGCAATTTAACTTTTAAAATATACAGACTTCACAGAACAGGAAATTTAGTAGAATAAGCGGAATAGATTAACAGCACACCTGTGATGAGAAAAAGACCATCCCATCCACTGCGCATTTTAAAAGAATTAATTTTACAGAAGGCAAATTAAATCTCAATGAAAAGGAAAGAAGAAGATGAAAGAGCCTCTTGAGTGATGCAGCTATGTCCTGAGTGATGCTTAAGTGCCATAAACACAAGCCCCTGTTCATCACGTCTGGAAACTTCTTTTACTCCCTTCTGCTCTTCTGTCTCACCGCCCCTCTGCCCATGTGGCATCATGTAACACTGCCATGGGCTGGATTTCTCACACACCCCACTGGTCACTGGCCGTAGGAAGTTGTACTTGATTTTCTGAATCACCTTTCCACTGATCCTGGGTACTCACATCCTCCTCTGCCTCCTCTTCATCTTTTTTAGGGAATTACTGTGGCTCAGTTGGTGAAGAATCTGCCTGCAATGCGGAAGACCTGGGTTCAATCTCTGGGTTGGGGAGATCCCCTGGAGAAGGGAATGGCTACCCACTCCAGTATTCAGGCCTGGAGAATCCCATGGACTGCAAGGTTCATGGGGTCACAGAGAGTCGGAGACGACTGAGGGACTTTCACTTTCACGGAATTTGTTTCCACGAAGCTTGGAGATACTGACAAGCTCTCTGAGACAAAAGAGATTGAACATTTGTCAGCTGCTAACAAGTGCCAGGGGCTCTGTGGGGTCCTGAATATTTGTTATCCTATGGATTCTCATGAATACTTAAGAGAGCAAGATTCTAGGTGAAAACACTGGGACTCTGAGAGTAGCTTCCATTCAGACAGCTGGTGGGTGTTCTCCCAGGTTATCTATTTTAACTTCAGAAGGCACAGCTTAAAAACCACTTACTGGTTAGAACTAATTCGATTCAGGCAAAGTACGAAAAACTACGCCAAGCTCACAAAAAGTGGCACTGTTGGTGCATTTGAACACAATCACACTTAAAATCATCCCTTGAAGAACGTTTTCCATTCGAGGAACAGAATATTTATGAAGATTTGTTCTTTTAATAGTACCAAAGAAAGCAGACAAAAAGACTATTTTTTTTTGCAAATAGAAATAATGCAGCAAACTACTCATGGGGAACCTAGGCCTATTGCTACTTTGGTGGATTCTGGGTTTGCCAGAGCAAATGTAACAGTTTTTCCACTTTAATTGGATTTATTTCCGAGTCCCATTTGCCATCCCTTCCTCCTCCCACCAATAAAACCAAAGGAAGTTAATTTTAGATGCATTTGCCCGGGTGGAGAAGGACAAGCTGCAGTATCTGGAGCTCTCAGGTTTGGAGTTATCTTCTGGGGTGATCGTGGTATTTGAACTTTATAAAATTCATGCTCTCTCAGTTGCTGCAGCCATTGACTACTGCCTGATGAACCAGAACCGCTCATAGGTATTATTACTTGGTAGATGCTTGGAGACAGACTGCCAGGATTCAAATCCCAGCTCCACCTCTTCCTTGCTTCGACTTTGTCAAACTACATAAATGCCCTGTGACTGTCTTCTTGTGTATGAAATGGGGAGGGGAATAGCTCCTATCCCCCGGGGCTTTGAGAGGGTTCAATGAATTAATACCCGTAAAACACCAACAATAATATCTGGCACATAGTCTGTGCTATTTAAATTCCTATTAGATAACTAATTAAAGAATAAAAATGTATATTGCTATTCATTAAATGATTTTTAAAAATTGCTTTCCTTATACTATTTTGCCAACTGATTAGTCCATGTTTACATGAATTAGAATTGCTAAAAATTAACTTGCAGGACCTGATTTGCTTGGCATAAAATCAGACAGGAACCCAGAAGGAAGACACAACAAATATCTCCATTTGTGGGAAGATGGGTTAAAAATAGTGTCCCATTATTGATGATATTGCCCCAAATGATCGTTGAGGGGTTCTGCAACTGTCCTGAAGATGCACACATACTGTTGCCCCAGGCTGATGAAGCAGAAAGAAGAGAAAAATGCCTTTTGCCTTAGATCCCTGCAGAGCGAGAGTCTGGACAGATGATCGACTGCCCCATCCCCCTGAAATTCCAACAGAAAAAGACTGGCGGATCTCCGGGCTTTTCAAAGATCTTCCCTCATTTCAGAGAAACAAAGTAGACCATTCTCAACTTCACAACATTATTTCTCTTGGAAGGAACAAAGGCTGGTTTAAACATGTAGATATTAAACATTTCCTTCCAAGAAAGACCTTCTTACTTTCTCCATCTCATTCAAGGGGACACAAGGTGGCACTTTGGCATTCTCCAGTGACACCTTCTATGTGTCCACGGACCTCTGGACACTGTCGTGCCACCATCCTGGAAGGAATAAAGCACCTGAGAGCGACAGATGGTTTCCTCCGGAAAAAAGCCAAGCTTACCCAAATAGTTGTTGCTCTTGTACATCTCAGTGATGTTGATCTTTGTGGCTCCTTGGGGAATCTCCACAACGCGGTGGTAGCCCAGGCTGGTGAGGGCATGCTTAAACACACCCGACACGACCTGGCAGCCCGTGTTGTCGCCTCCGCACACCCCGCACTTGTCCACGACTTTGTCGGAGCCTAGGTAGTCATCACAGCCAATGCTCTGCAAAGAGGTGGAAAACAAGACTCTTGTAGCGTGTGTCAGGAGGTCCCAGGGACGAAGGGGACAGGGGTCCACTGAGGGAGGATCTGTTGGTGGGTCTTGAACTGACTGTGTTCCTGCCCCCATCCAGCTCCTGCAGATGAGCGAGTTCCTCCTGCCTTTCACTCAACGGAATTTTACTGAGCGCCTACGCTGGGCAAAGAACTTCTTTTCTAGGTATGTGCAAAATGTACATTGTGGTGGCGAGGTGGGGGTCACAGGTAGTAAAATGAAAGTGTTAGTCGCTCAGTCAGTCCAACTCCTTGCGCTCTATGGACTATATCCCACCAGGCTCCTCTGTCCATGGGACTCTCCAGGCAAGAATACTGGAGTGGGTTGTTATTTCCTTCTCTAGGGGATCTTCCCAACTCAGGGATCAAACTCAGGTCTCCTGCATTGCAGGCAAATTCTTTACAGTCTGAGCCCCTGTAGTAAACAAATAAGTAAAACAAGCACAGCTGGTGGTAATAAATGATCAAGAGAAAAATAACACAGGGAAAATGAATAAGGAGGATGTGGGGGTTGGACATTTATTTACACAGGTTAGACACTGAAGTTGTCCTGAAAACCCATCCCCCACTAGAAGAATTTGGGACCATGATAAGCGCGATAAGCACCTAAAACTGGGGTCTGTCCCCACATCTTCTGTTCTAAATGACAGATGATACAAACACTTAGCCAAGAACCCCCCAAAGTAGTGTTCTCAGGCCATGTTTCTTATGAAATTAAATCAAATTGTTTAAGATCTGGATCCCTGCTGGTCTCTGAAACATGGAGCAGTAGGACTTCTGCTTGGCTCTTCCAAAGCATTTTTTCCAGGGCAGAAGGGTACTGGAAAGCAAGTGACAGAAACATCAGTAAACTGGATGATATGCATCTGAATAACAGGATAGTCTGTGTAAAGGCAGTCTCCCATCAGGGTTTAAAGGAAATCTGACCTTCTTGCATTTCCTCCCTTGAAGAACCTTTCCATTATTCATCCCAAGATCTTTTTGCTTTATCTTTCCGCTACCTACTCATGTATCTCTTAGGGCAATTAAACCTTAGGATAGAATGGAATGATTTTCACAGAATCCTTTTCCACTGCTGATTCCATAGGACTCACATTCATGTATCCTGAATTTAAAGTTAGGATGTGTGCTCTGCACAGAGAAGTTTCTGTCACAATTCTGCGGGCAGACAGAAGTGAGCTGATTGCAGTTTGGACAATGAAATATCGGGATGACAGTATTTATTTCACTGGGCTAAGGGGATTGGAAATGACACTTGAATTAGAATGATACTCTACAACTTGACAGACATTTGCTGAATCACAGGACTGTGACGGTTCTGGAATTCTAAGAGCAGTCATCAAACCTCCACCTCAGGGGCAAAGTGATCAGCAAACCATTCAAAGTCCACCTTGGATTTTGTTAAACAATCCTGGGTGTGTTCATGTGGGTCCTAAAGGTTCAATCTTATAGACAGAGTCAAATCAAAAGGTGTTCATTCTCTCCCAGCCCAATGCCAACTTCGTGTTTTGACTGACATCTCTCTGCAGGCACTGTACATCGGCATTATTACTTCCATATTCCTGCGTGCACATTAGTCCATCAACGATAACTGGTCTTTCTTCACAAATAGCTTCTCTGTAAAACATTATTTCTGACAATAACAGAACATCATCTCAGTATGTTCCTACATATCCCATTAACCTTTCAAAATGCCATGTTTCTTATGTATTTCTCCTCCCTCAAATAGTTCCTGCCCTCACCCCATGCACATTGTAGCAGAAAAATAAGGAAAATGCTTTCCGTGCGTGATTTCTATCCTGCACCCCTGCTTGGGGTTCTCCTTTGCTTTCAAACAAGCAAAAAAAAAGAAAAACAAAAACCCACCATCAGAAAAAAGTTTGGGAAAGTAGATCCCACTTTGCTAAAGAAAGATGCTAACTGAATTAAGGAGATGCTTCCGATGGTCACTGATGGGGAGATGAACAGAGAAGCTGGCAGCACTCACTCCCTGCCCTAGCAATATCTAACTTTACTCCCTTCCCCCAACCATGATCCATTCCTGCTACCCCTGGACTCAACTTCTCCCAGATGGAGCTCATTCTCTTGGCGTACTCCAGGTAAATTAAAGAATGGGTACCAAGACACAGAAGTAGGAAAAAACACTGAGGAATCAGGAAACATGCTCATAGACAGACATGGTTGAAGTGTAGGTTTGCTAAGAGGGATGAAAGGACGCTGGAGAATTCAGCTGAGTTTAAGGATCTTGTTTGCCAGGGAGAAGAATCAGAATTTTATTCAATTGTATCAACAACCACTGGGTGTCTGAAGAAGGTGAGGGCCACCCTCAGATTTTGTTCAGACAATAACCTTGGCTGTAGTTAGGAGTGGGTCTTAGAGTGGGGAGAAGAGGCAGTCTAGTGAGTTCTTCTCTTGTCAATGGGGTGTATGGGCTATTTCAGGAATGAATGAGAGCTTGAAGACAGGGGCTGACACTGTATGAATCCTCAGCCCCCAGCCCAGTTAGAGTGGAACAATCACAAAGAAATTATACAGCTGCAGATTGCTTCAGACAACCTAGACACAGACAAAAAAGCATTCTATCTTTTAAATTAGACACTATATTAAAATGTTCTGCACAGTGCAATGGATCCCCCACCAGATTTCCTATACAGCACAGACACTCCTAATAAACCTAGATGTGGAAAGGGAGGGCTGCAGCAGTTTTTCCTGGTCTGGAGGTTGCCTTCAGAGAAGCATGTGGTGGCACAAGTGATGGCAAGAACTGAAGATAACATCCTGCCTTCTCAGAACCCATCTCTGGACTCTGGGTGCCCAGGGTTCACTCCTTAAAAGAGAAGTCAGAAGAAGGGGTGTGTGTGTGTGTGTGTGTGAACCTTCTTTGAGGAGTGTCAAGGGGCTAACAGAGCACACTTCTAGGGTTCTAGTGGCCACCGAGGGTCTCTGAAAGACTGGATTGCCATGGAGGTGCTAAATGTCTTACATGCAGGTCACAAAGCAGGAAGGACAATCCCATAACATGAACTGGGTGGAGGTCATGCTTTTAAGATTTTTATTTTTAACACTGTGACCACCAGCAAATTGCCTATCTGACAATTGTCCCTTTTCCTGCACAGAGCTATGATGAGTATCTGATGATATAGAGAGAGAAATTTGAACTTGGAGTCCAGGCAGGGCATGGCTAAAAAAGTGACCTTTGGGCTAGAATCTGAAAAACAATAAGGATCATTTATGGCAAGATCGAAACATGTAAAACACACATTTTATCATTGATATTGTTGAGTGACTGCACCAGGGGGGCCATCTGGGAAATGCCAGGCTGAATCTGACACATGTCCTGCCTATGGGAATTAGACTCTAACTTGGGGGATAAGACATACATGCAGAAAATGACATGCTAATAGGCAACGAGGAGTCCCTGTATCCTCTGTGTCATGCTGAGTCAGATCAACTCTCTTTTAGAAAGCTGATAATTACCAATGGGGCAGATAAGTCTGGAGAATGTGGCAATACCCCAGTCTGAACTAGGGGAATAGTGATGGCAGGAAGAGGATTTCAGAGATGCTTAGGAAGCAAAATGGACTGGTCTTTGTGAGGAGGAAGGGAGCTCCATTTGTCCTCCTCCTTTTCTTCCCCCTCCTCCTCAATCTTGTCATACCTAACGTTTACAGTCTTTGTCATATTCCAGGTCCTCTGAATATACAGTTTTCTCATTTACTCTTAAAAGCAATCTATACTATTGCTGAAAAACTAGGAAAATAGTACTTAAGATACAGATTAGGTAACTGGCCCAAGGTCATTCTGCTAATAAGTGGTGGGGCTGGATCTGAATCTAGAGCCCATGATTATAACTATTAAGCAAAAATTGACCCCTCCAAAGGATCAGAGGTCACACTGAGGGTTCAAGCCTTATTGAAGGAGCGGATGGTGGCAGTGACCTAGTTGGAGAGGAATGAGTTCAAGGCCGTTAGCACAGCGACAGCGAGAGCTTGGTCCAGGAGCGACTCTGGCATTCTCCTCTTTCAACATTATGGAGTATCAAACACATCATGTGTCTCTCACACAGACTATTTTAACACTATACACACAGTAAGTGAATAAATATTTGGGCTCATCTTCCTATCACATTACCTTCTTATTGTTAAAGCTTTTCATTTTGAAATAGCTCTTAAGACTCACAAAAAGCTGTAAAAACAGTACAGAGCATTTCAGTGACCCCATCACCCAGCCTCCTTTGAGAACAATATCGTACATTGTCAAAACCATGTATATCATGCATATCAGTATATTAACTCAAGAATAAACTTCATTTGGATTTTGGCATTTTTTAACCTGCACTTTTTCTTGGTGTATATGTCTACAAAATTTTATCACATGTCTAGACTTGTGAACTGTGTTACTTTCTTTAAAGCAGCTGGTGTTCGCCTCCAAAACATGGCCGGGTAAATTGATAAGAGGAGCTGACGTCATTTACCACGAAAAGCAGTTTGCAGTGATGGAAAGAATGTTGTACTGGGAATCAGACAACCTGAAGCACAGTTCTGGCTCAGTCCCTGACTTACATGTGATGCTGGATGGGTTGCTTCTCTCCGGGCTTGACGCTGAAAACATTTCTACCATTATCCAGACCTACATGGGACAGTGCTCAAAAATGAATCTGAACTGAATTCTGTTTTTGCATATCAGAAGTCTGGTCAACTGGTCTCTGAAGGGCATGACTTAATAATGCTGGTCTATGCCTCTAATGGGCTTTTCTGGTGACTCAGAGATAATCTGCCTGCCAATGCAGGAGATGAGGGTTTGATCCCTGAGTTGGGAAGATCCCCTGGGGAAGGACATGGCAACCCACTCTAGTATTCATGCCTGGGAAATCCCATAGACAGAGAAAACTGGCAGCTATAGTCCATGGGGGTCACAAAAGAGCAACTGAGCGACCAAACACAACAACAGGTCTCTAAACTCTTTCGGAGGCACCACCCCAGTGCCAGCAGTGGGCTCAGAAGGCGGTACTGGAGTCTGCTAGAGCTAGGTCTGGATGCGTCTCCACTTAGGAGTGCTGCATCGGTGGACGTGTCAATTAGCCATTCTGAGCCTCAGTTTGTCTGTGACTGGGGTGGCACCTCCAGCGGGAAGATTGGATGAAGTAAACACAGAAGGCATTTAGCAGGATGCTGTGACAGGGTGGCTTCCCAGAAAACACTGGGTTTATCATTGTCTTTACAGACTTGGTTTTATCGGGAATCCATCCATTTCAAAGTAAATCCTATCACATGTCAGTGCTCAGACTCACTCCTATTTCTACAGCACTTCCTGTTACTTTTCAGTTGTAGATATTCTCCTCTTCACGTGGAGAAATTCAGAGAAGTCTGAAGAGCTAAGAAAAGGCCAAGTTCAACAAAAATGTAAGGCACCTTATGTAGCTCCTTTGCATCCTTACTGCTCCAATAGTACCAAGTGAAGATGGACAGAACGAGCACCTGGTCCTTGGTCTATCTATTTCATCTCTTTTTCTTTTTTTCTGCTCATCATATGCTGTCATTCAAGAGATATTTCTAGTTGTTACAAAGGAGATTGGACAACCATCAGATATCCTTTTACTCATCCAGTGATTTTTGCAACATGTTGTAGGAAAATTTTACATGTTGCAAGCCATCATAGGAGAAATTGCTCAAGAATTGCCCCCAACTGTGTGCCAAAATTAACCTAAATGAAATTTCCTGTGGGAAATGAGCAATCTGGATGACATTTTTGGTGGTGAATTTCACAGGGAGGAGGCCTCTGTGCATCATGGCAGGGTAGGCTGGTGCCAGGCGTGCAGATACTGGAGCTTCGGACTCCCTAATGGGAAGCAGATGTTTGTATGTGTGCTCGGTAAACACACCAGATAAGGGAACCTCCACCCGTGGGCCAGATGACACCGACAGGTAAAACAAAGTGCCTTAATACCCATGCTGTCCTAACAGTGTGGGAGAACAGTTTTATTAAAATGGCTAGCCCTTAACACCAATGTACTTATATTTATGCTGAACTAATTCATGGGAATATATATGGATGCCAAAACTTCTATTCACGACATCCTGTTGAAAGAAATTCTTGGGCTTATGATAAATATCTCCTTTTTACGGTCAGGAATGTAGATCAACACCACCTTCCTGGAAAGTTATTTAGCAAAAAGTAGTGTTTGACCCAGGAATTCTTCTTCTTCTTTTGTTTTGCTTTAAAATTTTATTTATTTATTTTTGGCTGTGCTGGTTCTTTGTTGCTGAGCAGACCTCTTCTAGTTGTGGTGTGTGGGCTTCTCATTGCAGTGGCTTTTCGTTTTGCAGAGCACGGGCTGGAGGGCGCTGCAGGCTCCAGGAGTTGCAACTCCTGGGTTCCAGAGCACAGGTTCAATAGTTGTGGTGTACAGGCTTAGCTGCTCCTTGGCCTGTGGTATCTTCCTGGATTAGGGATCGAACTCATATCTCCTGCACTGGCAGGTGGATTCTTTGCCACTGAGCCACCATGGAAGCCTCCAGCAATTCTTCTTCTAGGAATTTATGCTAAGGAAATTATAAGAGGCCAACAATTTCTGAGCGAAGGATCTCATTACCATATTATTATTAATAAAAAAATGGAAACATCTTAAATATCCGACATAGGGAAACAGTTACACAATAGACAAAAATTCTCTGAGAAATACTGGATGGATCCTTCCCCAGTTGTTTTCTCATTAAAATCTTCCAGCGCTTGTGCCTACAGGATTGACTCTCAATACAGTTCAGTAAATGTCTCCTGAGGAACCCATACGATGTGGCAGTACAGTGCCAGGCAGGAGAGACATAAAGGCAAAACCAACCTGGTTCCTACTAAAAACTTATAGTCCAAATCAGGGGTCTGCAAACTGCTGCCCACTGGCCAAATCTGGCCACCACCTGTTTTCATAAATAAAGATTTACTGGAACACAAACACGCCCATTAGTTATTGTTGGGGCTGCGTTTGTGTTACAACAGCAGGATTGAGTCGTTGAGACAGAGATAGTGAAGTGGAGCAAGACCCTGTGGTCCTGTCCTCATGTCCTCAGCTTAACTGCTGTCTGCGGAAAACTTAAGCCAGAGACTAACTTTAATCAGAGAAGCAAGAAAATGCGGCAACAAAGGAAAACAATCAGCGGGAAATAATAACTTCCTAGTCATTTAGCATAGTCAAGGACTTCCAGTTCCTTCTCAAGGGTGATAGATAATATTCTGAGCCATATCCTGTGAGCTGTCTTATAGATACTAAAACCCTCACAGGTGAAAGAAGTTAGCTACGTGATGACCAGATGTAACCGTAAAATAAGCTGCCACAGTCCCAAGAACAGGCATCAAGAAATGGAAACAAACTGACCCTGGAACTGAAGATTAACTGTACTTAATCTAGATGATGCTGGTCAGACCACTGATTACCAATTTCAAGATGACTGTCAGAACTGATTGTGCTATTTCTGCATGTAGCCCCCTCCCTCAACCTATAAAAGCTCTTTCCCACTGATTGTCAGTGTGGGGCAAACAACCTTTGGACAGACATCTGCCCTCCCACCCCTGGCCGCCAGCATCCAAAACAAAGCAAACTTTCCTTTCCACCAGCCTGGCCTCTTTAATAGCTTTGAGCAGCGAGCAGCCGGATCCTACTTTTAGATACAATAGTATGGCCCACAAAGCCTAAAATATTTGTTTTAGTGATTTATAGGAAGAAAAAAAGAAAGCCAGCCCCTGGTCTAAATCAAAAGGCAGACATGATGCCATCTTTCAATATGGTGTGTAAATGTTGAGAGGGAGGATGCAGAGCCCTGTACCGACAAGACAGAAGCTGAAGCTGACGGCTCCAGTCTGCCCCTGATGGCCCTCATCCTGCATCACACGCCGCTCACCTGACTTGTCTCAATGTGTCTCAACTGCAAGATGCAAGGCCAAGAGTTATCTTCCACCTCAGTCATTTTCTTTTTCCCCCTTAAGCAGAAAACGCATACTTTTCAAACAAAACCTCATGCAGAAACAGAGAGACTTTCAATACGTAAACTGAGAAAAGCAGAACTGTTCTGTAGAAGAGGGGCTGGGAGGGTTTGGAAGCCCCGTGTCTTGTCATCCTGCTGGCCCTTCTTCCTCATGACCAGGGTTTCTCAACTGCAGCTCTAGCACCATTTTGGCCCAGATAGTTCTTGGTTGTGGGAACTGTCTTCTGCACTGTGGGATGGTTAGTAGCAGCCCTGGTTTCTACCTCCTGGATGCCAATAGCCACCCCCTGCCTCAATACGACAAACAAAAATATCTGTGTAGGTGTGCAAACATGGGCGCTCAGCCATGTCCAACTCTTTACAACCCCATAGACAGTAGCCTGCCATGCTCCTCAGTTCAGGGAATTTTCCAAGCAAGAATACTGCGTCTCTAGGGGATCTTCCCAACCCAGGGATGGAACCTGTGTCTCTTGCATTGGCAGGTGTGTTCTCTACCACTTAAGCTACTGGGGTAGGCATTGCCAAATGTTCCCTTGGGAACAAAACCACCCCCAGTTGAGAATCACTGCTCTAATTTATTCCATAGCTCATGGGAGACCTAGGAGCACAGATAACCCAGAAAAAAGCTTTAAAACAGTGGCAATTTCATAGAAGTGCAAAATAGTCATCTGTAAATGTCAGAAGCTAATGAGCAAAGAATACGTAATTATCTGGTCTTAAAAAAACACTTCCCCATTGCCATCAAGCTGCCTTCTAGAGCCCTTGAAGCTTGCCTTTTGGCTTAACTTCAATATGAGCACATATGGGCTGGAAAGAGCACAGTGCCTGGCATACAGGAGGTGCATAGTAAGTGTCTGTTGAATGAAGGAGCAGTTTGGTTGAGGAACCAAGAGAATAAAGTTATAGGAACCAATTTGCTTCTTCAACTGAATCATCTTGAAGTCTCTTCTGGTGCTAAACTGTTTCTGGGGGAAAAGGGGGTACAGTCCTGATGTGAAAAAATTCTGCCATGTCTAAAGAAGAAACGCGCTTCATGTAGACAAAATTAAACTGGAAACAAGAATCAACGGGAACCCAAGTTACAATGTCATTCATTGGAAGGGAAGAAATGTTGCATGGGATAAAAGGTATTCTGGCTTCCTTAATCAAGGCAATTGTGAAACTGGCAATCTGGCTTTAATCAAGCTTTTGGCTGTCCCTTTTTAGTATTTCATCTCATTTCATTAGAGAGGAGCACCTTACCAAGTGACTCAACTAGAAGAAAATGTTGGCACCCTCCTAGCATAAAATTGGGTGAGAATCAACTACACCAATGTTTATAAATCTGAGATCCCGAGAGGGATCATTTGATATGCAGTGAGAAAATTACCAACCCTTCTCTTCCTAGGGTCATCTTTCTCTGGAGACTGGGGGTATTTCAAACTCTAAAATTTCAAGGCTTCACTTTCACGATCTTCCTCCCTAATGGACTGAAATGAGGGGGCATGAATGCATTATGATAATGACAACTTCTCTGTTATATTAACAAAGGTAAGGTGCCCATATTTTTTAACAGAACAGGAGAAACCTCCGAACTTCACTTTTAAAATGTAAGACTGACTGGTAACTGCTCTGTTTAAAGAGAATTCTGTTTAACAGGGAACTCTGCTCAGTGGTATGTGGCAGCCTGGATGGGAGGGGAGTTTGAGGGAGAAAGGATACAATTACATGTATGGCCGAGTCACTCCACCATGCACCTGAAATTATCACAACATCGTTAATCGGCTATTCTCCAGTACAAAATAAAAAGTAAAAAAAAGAGAGAATTCTGTTTAAAATATCTGGTCAGATTGTATCTTAACTCTATAGGGCTGCCAAGGGGTCAGGACCAGGAAGTTTCTTGCAGAAGGGAGCAGAGAGACGCTGTCTACACTTTGAAGGGAGACGTTCTGGAAGCCAGATCACCAGCAAAGTCAACAGTGAGGTGGGCAGATGAACTGCGCTCCAGGATGGGGGCTGCTTGCACACTGGCCCAGTTTACACGGCCTCCTGGGTGCAGACAGCCCACATCCACCAGTGCAGGTCCAACCAGAAGGACCTGGGGGGACCGTGGTCCCTTCCAGGGACCAGAAGGCAATGAGGGAGGCTCATGCTTGTCCTTGCATTTCCCATAATTCAGTCTGTCTCTTGACCTGCCTGTTTGCATTTTTCTCCACAAGATGGCACCTATAAGCCTTGGTAAAAGGGTATTCACATAAGCAATAGTTTACAGACAAGGAACAATGGTTAAACATGAAAAGGAACATAGTCTAAGAACACAAGAAGGGGAGATTCAGAAATTCAGGGTGACTGCATATTTCTTGTGCCCTTATGTGCAAGTTTCTGCCATGTTGTTAAGATGTGATGTTCACTTCTCAAAATGTTTTTGTGGAGCATTTAAAAATGTGGGTGGAATATTCAGGCTTTCTATTTCCAGAATGTTCAAGAAAATGCTTAAAAGTCGATGTGAGTTAAGCTTTGGGGTTAGTGGGCTTTTTTGCTGACACTGGGGGATCTCTTCAGGGATGACCGAGAGGACTGGTGGGCTGGGAGGGTGGAGGGATGGGAGGGTGGGCGAGTGGGAGATCAGAAGCAAAGACTGGCTGCTAAAGCACCAATCCTAAGACTCCAGACTGGGGGAAGGCCACACTGAAATGCTGTTCTCAGAAGATGCTTGGCGCCCACAGACAATGGGTTAGAGATGGAAGAGGCTAGAGGATGAGAAGAACAAAGACATCAGGATGGACACAGAGGGATGGAGGCAAGGACCAGAGGGATGGAATTAGAGTGGAGGGCAAGGGCACAGTGATGTGAGGCTGAAGAAACAACTAATGGATAGAAGAAGGATGGTCTACGGAAGGTAAAGCCTGGGAGACCCGTGGCTTTGGAACCTGGAAGAATACTACAGAAGTTTTCCTGGAAAATCAGGTCTTTGATGGCGTCATCTTAGAGCAAGGGTCTGAGTGTACATCTTGATCATCATTAATTCATTCATTAAATTTAGTCATGTAAATTCTCTTTCTCTCTTTCACTGGAACTTTCCTCTAGGACACTAAACATTCTTATTTCAGCTTTCTGGATGGAAATCCTTTCAAATCTTATTTATCACTCCTCTGTTTTGATTTTCTTTTTAAAAATAAAGAATAATAAGTACTACTGGATCTTCACTATCCTACTGCTTCAGAAAGGGTGGTCCATGAAATAGCAGCATAGGCATCGTCTGAGAACTCCTTAGAAACCTCGGGCCCCATCATGGGCTTAATGAATTAGGGTCTAGATTTGAGCAGCATCCTTGGGTGAGTTCTGTGCCATCCGAGATCATTTCCAGGTCACTTTTTGTATACTTCAAGTCCTTTATACTTTTCTCAAGTTGCACAACAAACTCTCCCATCCAGTCAAAATAATGACAACACAACCTTATCACCTTCTTGGTTAAAAATAGAAAAAGAATTAATGCCTTTGGAAAGTTTTTCTCTGTGATATTTTTAACAGGGACAGGGACAGAGGAGAGTTTATGGATGTGTTTATCACATCCATAAACACAGTCTCTTGAGGATCCCAGTGCTGGACAGTAGGGACATCTCCGGGAGCCCCAGTCCCTTGCTTCATGGATGATGAACCAAGTTTGGGGAGGGAAGTGATTTCTCCAGGGTGGCAGAGAGAGGACTTCCTCGCCAGAGTCTCCTTTTTATACTACGACGTCCCCCTACTCGTCCCAAGGCCGGGGTTTACTGTTTTCTCACTCAAATGGTCTATGTTCTTTTCTTTTTCCTTATGTCCCCATAATCACATGAAAAAGGTTTTTATCTACTAGCCAGAAGAGCAACTCCTTTTGGAAAGCAAACTGTCTCTGTGAAAATATTTGGATAAACTGCGTGGGCTGGGAGGTGGGACTTTGAGGCCTGGGGGTCAGCAGAAACCAAGGCACCAGGAGAGAATGGTGAAACTAAGATAGGGCTAAACAGTAGATGAGTCTGGCTTTGCTTCCAGAGCTGGAAATAGAAGAGAGAGAGAACGATCAGGAGGAGAGAAGCTAGGAGATTATAGAGGGTCAATGAGAAGCCCTGAGTGGTTGGGAGGACTGTTAATACTGACCTTGAATTTGAAATTTACTTGTGATTTAAACTCTCTCTGTTCCCAGACTTCCCAAGTCTTCACTGAAACTCTGCATTTACATTATGCCTATTCCCCTGCCTTTCATATTCCTGGTTTAGGTTCCTTTAACTCCTTTTCATTTCCACAATCTGGAATAAAAGTTTCTCTTCTATATTCCCACATCTTCAAAAGTCTTTTCTTCTAGACACATGGATGCCCACCAAAGAGCACCCCTAATGCATGCTACCCCTGTAGGTGATTTCATTTTTCTGAGCCTTAGTTTCCTTCCCTCTAAAACAGTGGCGTTAAAACAAAAACAAAAACAAAAAAACCAGTGGCATTAAAATAGAGTTTCTCAAATCTTTTGTGAAGTTTAAATGAGAATATGCAGATGGAGGCACCCAGTTCAGAACTGGTTTGGACTTGGGGCTAGAAAAATGTTCTTACCTCCCTTCTTGAGGCTGCACCTGCCTCCCTTCAGTGACCTGTTCCTGGGCATGGCCAAGGGACTACATATTCTCATACCAGGCATACACATTCTACCCTAAGAGAGGAGGTTGGTCTGTTTGCACTGTCCACAGAAAGCTCACTTCTATTTACACATAATTCTCAAGTGGTGCTCCAAGCCAGGTTGTAACAGGAAAACTCCTGTGATCTATTTGCATTTCAATCACATTCTGGGACAATGGTATCAAGAATTCCAGAGATTTTTTTCTTATAACTTTGTTACCTCTCTATTTTTGAAGAAAAAAGTATGGGTTCATTTGTTTTGTGTTTCCTCGTTTGCCTTAGAGACCAGTAATAGAAACCCTTAAAAGTTGTAAAGGGATCATTTTGGACTTCCCAGATAGCCCTAGTGGTAAGAACGTGCCTGCCAATGCAGGAAATGTAAGAGATTCGGGTTTGATCCCTGGGTCGGGAAGATCTCCTGGAGGAGGGCATGGCAACCCACTCTAGTATTCTTGCCTGGAGAATCCCATGGACAGATGAGCCTGGCAGGCATGAAGTCTGTGGGGTCGCAAAAAGTTGGACATGATTGAAGCAACTGAGCACGCGTGCACACATGTTCATTTTAGGAAAAGAGCAAGGGAGGCTGTGGATGGAGCTCATAGCTTGGGCATGTTGGTGCTCAGTGAAATTCTGAGTGCAAGGAACTTCTTTTATAGGTATGACATGCACTGTCTTAGATAGGGACTCAAGCAACACGAAGCCCCACATATCTGTCTGACAGCTGTCATGGGTAGAGAAGTGGCCATGTGCTAGGCACCTAACATGATATCCTGTTTAATTTTCTTGACTGTCCCTACTTTATCAAAGCTCACAGAAGGTAAGTAATGTGTAATATACAGGTGGTGACGGTGGGTTTGAATGAAGGGACTTCCGGTTCTTTGGCCTTTTTGACCTGCATAGTCCCTTAGCCCAGAGGAACTCTTTTTACATTAAAAACCGAACCCGGGACTTCCCTGGTGGTTCAGTGGTTAAGAATCCACCTTGCAATGCAGGGGACACAGGTTCCATCCCTGATCAGGGAACTAAGATCCCACATGCCACAGAGCAACTACTGAGCCCATGCTCTGCAGCCAGAGAGTCTGTACACCACATCGAAAGGGTCCCCATGACGCAATGACGCTCCCAAGCGCCGCAACTAAGACCCAAAGCAGCGCAATAACTAACTAACTAAATATTTAAAAAAATAAGAAAAACAGAGCCTGGTGGATGACCGACCAAGGGTTACATGTATCGAGGGCTAGACTATCCAAAAAATCAAATAAGGTTAATGTTTTAATAACTGAGCGACTAAGCACAGCACAGTCCTTCTATGGCTAGGACTGCTCTCTGGCTTTTCCTAAGCTGCTTCCACAGGGGTGCTCCATGCAGTCTGAGGCCTCCCCTTCCACAAGAGCTGACTGAATAGTTTCAGCATCTCCTATAGCTTCTCTTTGTTCTCTTGTTCCCCACCAAGTCCCCTGATGTCTCTCTCCCCTCACACAGCACTCATTCACCTAAGGGAAGGCGCATCTCTATCACTACCCTTCCTTTCATAATAAATTCCTAAAGTCCAAGCTTATTCACTGAAATTGTAACTAATTTTCTCAGTTGTCCTGCTGGGAAAGGAAACTGTTGGTCCACCAAGCTAGGAAATATTTATGACTCGAGGAAAAACATCATTCCATGGGGGAGATCATTACCTGATCCAAGAGATTGCTCTTTAGGGCAAGATAGCCAATCAAGATAATTCCTTCTTCTAACCATAGATGCATCCAGTGTGACTATTTATTTCATTAAGAAATAAAGACATTGTGTTCCATGAATGCTCAGAAGGAAGAAATCTGGCTGAAATATTTAAACATGAAGGCTCCTTCACACTTCTTTTGAAGGCTGGCTAAGAACGGGGTTATCTGTCAAACTCAATGTGTTCCATAACAGTAATTCAGGTGGCAGCCAGATGAATAATCCTCCTGCTTGCAGAGAATGTCCTTTCTTCTGCAACTTGAAACCAGAAGGTACGGCTATGGGAGATAGGATCCCCCCTCATGGCTTCCAAGTGACTGTATTAAGAATATGCTGTTGTGTACATAAATATTTAGGACATGCAAACCAGTTGGATAAACATAGGTTCATCTTCTTTGGTGGAAGCTTGAAATTCTTAATTTTTACCAGTCCCTTCTTTAAACTGATCATATTTATGAGCTTTTAAATCATACCCCCCAGATGTATAACCATAAGAAAGGCTAATGTTGAGGTTTCAGGTAATCTATCTTGCATGTGGCTGTGAAATTTATCTTCCCCAAAATACTGCTGTCATCATGTCATTCCTCTGGCTCAAAAGGCTTCCTGATGTCAGCTGTCACTTAAACAAGCTGATTATTTCCTCCTAGGCATTAAGCCTGTATTTGAGTTCCTGGTTCCAGGTGGGAAGGAGTGCCTGGGGCTACAGCAGTTCAAGAATAACTTTTACCCCAGGTGTGGATAACTGAGGGAGAGTAGAAATTTTGAAAATGATCCAGCATCATTACACACTGACAGCAAAAACACTTTGTTAAAGTGACAGTACATATTAATTTTTGTTGTCGTCATCGTTTAGTCGCTAAGTCGCGTCTGACCTTTTGTGAATCCATGGACTGTAGCCCATTAGGCTCCTCTGTCCGTGGGGTTTTCCAGGCAAGAATAATGGAGTGGGTTGCCATTTCCTTCTCTAGGGGATCTTCCTCAGGGATGGACAAACACCTCCCACCCCACCCCATCTCCTGCACTGCCAGTGGGATTCTTTGATTCTTTATCACTGAGTCACCAGGAAAGTCCACATATTAATTAGCGATGCTAATCATTAATTCTATTCTAATTTGTTGAGTTGATTTCATGATGCTAAAAAGGAGACCAAGTTTATAAAAAGTATCTGACACAGGGGAGGAACTCAATACATATTATGTTTTATTTAAAGTCAAGTTAAAGATAACTGAGAGGGCAAATTCAGAGAAATGCAAACAAATGATATTCATTCCTAGCTTAAACAATAGCTGCCCTGGAATGTTATTTAGCTAAAAGAACAGCCAGATTGTGTATACTTTAAGGAATGTGGAATGGCAGCAAATATGGAAGTAAAAAGAAAAGCATTTTTCTGGCAGAGTAAAAGAAACCTAGTTAAAAGAGAGGCAGAGCCAAAGTAAAAAAAAAAAAAAAGAGTCAAAAATTCAATTTTGACAATTTGATAGACTCTCTGGACCCTAAAAGAAAGGCATGTTCTCATTATTCAAAGAAGTCTACAGAGGTGCTAATGGATGCCAAGAAAAGCAATAGAAAGAAAGGAAACAGGCATATGTTGAGAATCTACTAAGGTGATAATATTTACTACCATTTTAATAGGGGAGGAAAGAGGTCATATAATTAAGAGCACCTGAGCTTCCCACGTGCCTCAGTGGTAAAGAATAGGCCTGAAAAGCAGGAGACGCGGGTTCAATCTCTGGGTGGGGAAGATCCCCTGGAGAAGGAAATGGCAACCCACTCTAGTATTCCTGTCTGGGAAATTCCATGGACAGAGGAGCCCAGCGGGCTACAGTTCTTGGGGTTGTAAAAGATTCGGAACTTCCAGATGTTCAAGCTGGTTTTAGAAAAGGCATAGGAACCAGAAATCAAATTGCCAACATCCACTGGATCATCAAAAAAGCAAGAGAGTTCCAGAAAAACATCTATTTCTGCTTTATTGACTATGCTAAAGCCTTTGACTGTGTGGATCACAATAAACTGGAAAATTCTGAAAGAGATAGGAATACCAGACCACCTGATCTGTCTCTTGAGAAACCTATATGCAGGTCAGGAAGCAATAGTTAGAACTGGACATGGAACAACAGACTAGTTCCAAAGAGGAAAAGGAGTATGTCAAGGCTGTATATTGTCACCCTGCTTATTTAACTTATATGCAGAGTACATCATGAGAAACGCTGGGCTGGAGGAAGCACAAACTGAAATCAAGATTGCCAGGAGAAATATCAATAACTTCAGATATGCAGATGACACCACCCTTATGGCAGAAAGTGAAGAGGAACTAAAAGCTTCTTGATGAAAGTGAAAGAGGAGAGTGAAAAAGTTGGCTTAAAGCTCAACATTCAGAAAACTAAGATCATGGCATCCGGGGCCATCACTTCATGGCAGATAGATGGGGAAACAGGGGAAACAGTGTCACACTTTATTTTTCTGGGCTCCAAAATCACTGCAGATGGTGATTGCAGCAATGAAATTAAAAGACACTTACTCCTTGGAAGGAAGGTTATGACCAACCTAGACAGCATATTGAAAAGCAAAGACATTACTTTGTCCACAAAGGTCCGTCTAGTCAAGGCTATGGTTTTTCCAGTGGTCATGTATGGATGTGAGAGTTGGACTATAAAGAAAGCTGAGTGTCAAAGAATTGATGCTTTTGAACTATGGTGTTGGAGAAGACTCTTAGAGTCCCTTGGACTGCAAGGAGATCCAACCAGTCCATCCTAAAGGAGATCAGTCTTGGGTGTTCATTGGAAGGACTGATGTTGAAGCTGAAACTCCAATACTTTGCATCCACCTGATGCAAAGAGCTGACTCATTGGAAAAGACCCTGATGCTGGGAAAGATTGAGGGCAGGAGGAGAAGGGGATGACAGAGGATGAGATGGTTGGATGAGATGGCATCACCATCATGGTGGACTCCGGGAGTTGGTCATGGACAGGGAGGCCTGGCGTGCTGCGGTTCATGGGGTTGCAAAGAGTCGGACACGACTGAGCAACTGAACTGAACTGAAAAGATTCGGACTTGACTTTGTGACTAAATAACAACAAACTATGAACCCACAACTATCTAGCTCAAACACTTAGAAGTAGAGTGATAGAGTAGGGGTCAAACAGGCAAGGTGAACCGTCTCTGAGACAGTGAATATGGTGGTAAACAGCACGCTCTAAAGGTGAAGAACAAAAGCTACAAGAGAAGGAGTGAGAACAGCTCTGGAAGTAGGTGAACTCGGTACCCTCAAAGGCAAGTGTCTTTGGGAAGAGGACATGCAGCCTGGGGTTGACAGTGACGGTGAGAAAGATGGCTTCTGCCTTCCTGTTCTTCCCTGAGAGCTCACAGAAGGGAGTCTCTTGATATCATGCCGGACCTCCTCTTTATTCTCACAAAAAACGTCCAATTTCTCAGAATCTTTGGGTTCTCCCTAACCCAATGTTTCCATGTGTTGCCAGAAGCCCTGGCATGAAAAACTTTCCCAACCACTTTTTCCTGTTGTAATGAAATGATCCAGTGCAGACCCCAGGGTCTTTAAGTCTTCTGGACAGCCTCTATTTCTTATTAGGCTCACTCTGCCTCAAGCCTCCAGAATGTTCTCCTTTGACCCATGGAAAGGGAACCTAAAATCATGGCATCATGAGCTTATAGACCTGGATTTCCCCAAGACCACCTTTTTTCTCATGTATTTGAGCCCTCCTAGCAATCCTGGGGATTCTTTTTTGAAACCTAAGGTTACCTTTGTTGAGGCTGTATTCTATTATGTATGTTTGAGGGCTGTGAAGAAATCACTGTATAGTTTCAATTTGTTCAACTTGTGTTTTTAAATAATGACAGGAAACAGCCTGCTTTTTTTTAATTTTTAAAATAAAGGAACTTCTAGAGATACTGAGCCAAGGAGGGCTATAAACCTATAACTTAATAGGTGCTCCAGTAGAACACTGATTTTGAGTTGTTAACCAAGATGAGGAGTAAACTGGAGTGCTAGAGAAAGTTATTGAAAGTGTCCACTTGAACACATGAAGATCTTTACCTCAAATAAATCAGTAATAGTGACATGGTTAACACAAAGCCATTCAGATGATAAAAAGCAAAATGATTTATCTGCTTCTTAGGATAGCTGGAAGACCATGTCACCAGCACATATAAGGACATTTGTCTGTTTTCCTTTCTGCTGTAGTTCAAAGTCATTGACAAATTGAACTTTTTTTTTTTTTTTTAACTCAGAGCTAAAATGTCAGGGAACAGAACACAAACAAGGCTAGCATAGGGCATTGACCTAGCCAGCTTTGAAAATCAAATTTGAGTTTCTTTGTAACTTTGGACCTTGCTGTTGCCAATGAGTGTTAGCAAAAAACAACTCTCTCTGCTTGCTGTAGAAAATCAGTTTTTTATTTTATACTAATATCTCTAAAATGGATAGGAACAAAAATAAAATGGATTTGCAGCAAAGAACACCCTTTTCAAAAAATATAACTTTAAAAAAAAGTTCTTTTCCTAATAGATTGCTGTATTATAAAGAACAAAATGGTTCAACCAATAGGAAGAGAAGGAGGCTTATTACAGTAAAATCAGCCTTTGGGAAATACCAAGAATTTCCACTAAATATAGAATGTTGGAATCACAGATTCCTAGAGCAGAAGAAACCATAGAAGTCATCTGGTCTAACCAAGGTCAGAGGCAGTACTGTAAGTGGCCAAGTTAAATACTGATGCCAACCTAGGAACTACCATTCCCTGTTGGGACCCTGGATAGGTCACTGGAGTTAATGTAACTGATAAAACGTGACTGCTAGACCACATAGGTTATTGCCTTTTAAGTTATTCTAAGGTTCTTCTTTAACGTTTCACAATCTTTAAAATATTTTTTTTAATATGAAGAACTTGATAAACATGCTTTTAAACCATCATATATGCCTAATTATAACACACTGGGCACTACTATATTAAATCATTTTTATGCAGCCCTCAGGATGAACTGCTCCCATTTTTAATCAAAGAGATTGTCTGTCTACAATTTGCAATTTGTTGCATGCCTTGATTAAGAATTCCTCAAGAACTGTAAGCCAAAATAAAATTCAGAAATAAATTGGATGCTGAGGCATCTAAATAATTTTCCATAATCCATCTGCTATCCATCCATCTATTCAACAAAATAGCGACATCCTCAGTAATTGCCATTGTAACAGTTATGTGTTAATGTTTTAACTTAAATTAATATTAACAAAACACATCAAGTTTTTAAGAATTTATTTTATGATTAGGATCTGCCATACCACTTTATGTCTTGCTCTTTGGGAAAAAGAGCATTTTTGCTAAAAAGTGAACACTGTAAGATTAGAAGGGCTTCCCAGGTGGCGCTAGTGGTAAAGAACCTGCTTGCCAGTGCAGGAGACATAAAGATGTGGGTTTGATCTCTGGGTTGGGAAGATCCCCTGGAGGAGGGCATGGCAACCCACTCCAGTATTCTTGCCTAGAGAATTCCATGGGCAGAGGAGCTTGGTGGGCTACAGTCCATGAAGTAACAAAGACTTGGACATGACTGAAGCCACTTAACACAACAACAACATAAGATTAGATGATACAGCACATGCATAGAACTTATTTTATAAAATGCCTTACATAAATTAACTCATTGAATCTCCCCAACATCCCAAGTGCTAGATGATATTATTTCCATTTTAGAGATGAGAAAACTGAATGACAGGGAGGTTGAGAAAATTGTCCCAGATTAGCAAGCCATTGAGCTAGAATGTAACCTGTGGTCTGGTTCTAGAACATGGACTGTTAACTTCATCTCTTACTATATCTCCCAATGACTTCACAGGTGCCTGGCAACCTTAACTTTGTAAGATATTTCTCAGATAGCCCTGTCTATCTAGGTTTGTTGGACCTTCTCCCGCTGTTACAGAGCTGCCCACCTGCTCAGGAAGCCATTCATCCCTGAAAGACTTTGATTTGTAAAAAATGCTCCCTTTGGAAACCACTCTCTGTGTACCAACCATCAGTGTTCCATACTCTGATCTCTGGAGACCTCTGGACATGGGTCTGTGCCACTTCCTTTCTTATATTTTCCATTTGGTTGGACATTTTTGCTTAAAATACTCTTTTTCCTCAACATTATCCCTTCTTTGTCAGGACTATGGGATGAGACTCTGGTTTAAGTAAAGCCCTAGGTTTCCAGCTCCAAAGATAAATTATCTGGACTAGCTTTACTGTTGTACAGTATCAAGAATATATTTTCCAAAAAAAAAGAATATATTTTCAGTATAATATCTCTCCTAGCATTTGGCTTTCCTAGGAAAACAGGGGCTTAAAAAATACCTGTTTCACAAATCTTCTTTCTATGAAGTACTTGCTCTTTTCACTCTTCTATTAAAAAGATGACATAAGACATTTTATACAGTGAAAAAAGATAAAATTACCAATAAGTAGCAATGACACTGAGTAATAACTGGAAACTCTGTCTTTGGAATCATGCTTTCCTGGGACTGAAATTCTGTTGGCCAGGATGACGTTAAATAAAGTGCTTAAATAAGAAAATTACAGTAATTTAAGCCACAAAAGGAAAGCATTTATCACAGTACTTGGAATAAGAGTTTGTGATTGTTGTTAACAATCACAGAATAAAGATCTAGAGTGTCTAACAGGAAGAAGACAGACACACTAGATGGCTCTAAATATTGGAGGCTTTGTCGCATGGAAGAAAGATGTCATCTTTGTGGTCCCAAGAGACTGGACTGGGACTAACAGGGGGATTGAACAGAAACACTTATCACGTTACTGATCCTGAAATGGAGTCTCAGTGAATGTCTGCCTCATAAGATTGTTGTGAGAACAGAATGCCACAATCTGTATAAAGAACTTAGCACTGAACCTGGAACACAGTAGGCACTCAATAAATCTTAGCTCTGCTCAGACTTGATTGAGGATGGGAGGGTCTGGAAAGAACAGTTTAAATCATCAGATGACTTACTATAGTAACAAAGAATTAATTAAATATCTACCACATGCTTAGCACTGACACGATCCTTTAGAGAAATCAAAACTGGGGTGTGTCATGACTCTGCTCTCAGCAGTCTTAGTGTCTTGCCGGGGAGATGGTCTCTATGAGCAAAAAAAAAAAAAAAACAAGAGATCAACTGCAGTTTAGGGAAGCCTGGGATGTCTAAATAGTAGTCAGCACAACTTGAGTCTTTATCGGTATCACGCTGTCCTTTTGCTCTTGGCTCTGAAGGAGTCACCTAGTTCAGTGATCTCAACTTGTACCAGGGAAGTCAGCCTGACAATGGAAAATTCAAGACCAGTCCTGGGCAAACTCTGGCCCTCCTGCCATAAACCACCCACCAGGCATTGTTATTGTCTGCTCTCTAGCTTCACTGCACTACATTAGAAGGTTGCCTTTGCCACTGCTTTTCAAATCTTCCCTCAATATTACTATTTTGGTGGCTAAAGAACAGTACCATTTTTTTCCTTGACCTGTCTCTATTGAAAAAAGTCAGTAATATACATTCTGAGAGGTATTATTCTTCATGCTACTAAAGCAGGAGTGCCCAACCCCTGGTACCGGTCTGTGGTCTGTTAGGAGCTGGGCTTCATAGTGTTCGGCAAGCGAGTAAGCGAAGCTTCGTCTGTATTTACAGTCACTCCCCATGGTTCACAGTACCACTTGAGATTGGAAATGACGGTGGCCTTAAAAGTATGTTTGAAACAATTTCAAATCTCTATACATTCTGGATTGAAGTCAAGACAGAATATCCTGAGACTGCCACAAAAGCACTGAAACGCTTACTTCCATTTCCAACATCCTTATCTTCGGGAGGCAGGGTCTTCTGCAGTGAGAGCAACCAAAACTAGATTACCAAGTAGGCTGGACATACACAAAACACTTCAGGTGTCACGGTCTCCAGTCTTCGCAGATGGGACTGTGTAGTTGCAGAAAAACTAGCTCAGGGCTCCCACTGATTCTGCATTATGGAGTGTGTGCCTGCTTGCTCAGCTGTCTCAGACTCTTTGCGACCCCATGGACTACAGCCTATCAGGCTTCTCTGTCCACGGGATTCTCCAGGCAAGACTACTGGAGTGGGTTGCCATTCCCTTCTCCAGGGGATTTTCCTGACCCATTAACAGGATTCTTTACCACTGTGCCACTTGGTGAGTTGTATAATTATTTCATCATATATCCCAATATAATAATAACAGAAATAAAGTGCACAATAAATGTAGTGTGCTTGGATCAGCCTGAAATCATCCCTCCTCTGACTGTGGAAAAACTGTCTTCTGTGAAATGAGTACCTGCCCCCAAAAAGGTTGTGGAATGCTGCACTAAGCTTTATTTTGAATAAAAAATATCCCTGAATATATTTTTATATTTTTCTGGCTTGTTCTTTTTGCTAAGTGGGTTACTTGTAATTGACCTAGACCATCCTACTAGAATTAGCAGATGAGAATCCTCAGGGATGCATTGGCAATATGTCAGGATTACACAAAGCCACACGATAAAGATCACAATTCTTCATTAACATTTTAACTTAGTAGCAAGTCTTTAAAAATATTTAAATCCCAACATTATCATGAAGCTTGTGTTAAATTTACAGTTAAGTGTCTTGAACAGAGAACATTAAAAATTTAACTCTGCATGCCTTTTAGAACTAGCACATATTAAGTGATAATAATTCTTGAATTAAGTAAAATTTTATGGCCACAGCTGGGCTTCCTATTCAGTTTACAGAATGTCTCATTTGGACAATGAAGAAATCAGAGTCTAGATCTGCATGGAGCATAATTTTTTGGTTCAGTGAATTTTGGTTCTGTATTGCAAAAGAGGTGTTTATGTCAAAGAGACAGTCTTTAAGCTCAAGTGGATGTCATTTCTGAGTTATATCTGGCTTACTGGAACCCTCTCCCATTCCCCCATGCAAGTCACCAGGATTTACTTCAAAGTTACACTTTATTACATTGATGAAAGTACTCATCTTTTCTTCTTAGGCAAAAGGAATGGTAGGATGAACTTCTGTTTAAATTACGGATGTTTCTCAGTATGTGGTTCTTCTACTTATAGCTAAATGGAGTATTACACCTTCCCATCCCTCTGAAGTTAGGTGTGACCATGTGACTAGTTCTGGCCAAGGGGATGCATGTGGGAGTGGCATGTATCACCTCCAGGCTGAAACATTTAATTGTTGGTGCTCAGCTCTCCAACCTTTTCTTCCTTTGCCAGAGCAAATCGCGCGGACTTTGGGTGAGACAGCAGTTGCTTAAAATAGAGCTTCCACCAATTTGGGACCCTGAGGAATTCTAATAAATAGAGCTCCTGCCAGTCCTAGAAGGACTAAAATGAAAAAGAAATCTTTGTTTTAAGCCACTATATTTTGTCCTTATTTGTCACTCAAGCATATCATAGACTATTCTTCCTGATAGAACTTCTGGTTAAATTTCTTAAACTTACAGCCAAAAATTATATAGAATTTCATGCCAGGGGGTAAACAGTAGATAGTACGAATTTCTTCTTTGTTTTTAAGAAAGGTCTTTTATTTATTTATTTATTTTTTACTGGAATATAATTGCTTTACAATGCTGTGTTAGTTTCTGCTGTAGAATGAAGTGAATCAGCCATGTGTATACTTCTATCCCTTCTCTCTTGGACCTCCCTCCCACCCCCTCATCCCACCCATCTAGTAATCACTGAGCACCAAGCTGAGCTTCCTGTTCTTTACAGCAGGTTAGAAGTGATATATGTACACTACTATACTAATTTCTAATATCTGGTGTAGTCAAACTACCTTCTGACATCTTTTTTTTCTAGTGCCCAATTAAGAGCATACTATTGCATGGATATATCGTAAATTAAGAGAAAAGCACTGGATCCACAAGAATAATATAGTTTGAAACCGAGTAGTGGAATTACTTAAAAAGATTTTTTCTTTATTGTATGCAAAAGGCAAACTGTTAATAGATACAGATTGCTACTTGCCAATTCCACATGCAATTCATGATTTTCATGTGTAACTTTAGACTCCTAGGTTTCAGACTTTAACTTGGTGCTTCTGGGTCATGAGCTATAGTTTGGAAAGCTCCTTGAAGGGCCCTTTAAGGCATCTATAAAACATTTCATCACAACTTCTATGTATTATACAAAGCCAGAGTAAAACAGAGATGTGCAAGTATTCAAATGGCCTTCAGGCTTCTGAAAATACAACCTGGAGAATCCTGCATTCATTTGCCCCATTGTACACTCTCAACGTGAAACTACATAAGGTAGCCATGTCCTGCAAAAAAATCAGAAATTACACATGGGATCACTGACAATCCTGAACTTCATTGCATCTCCAAGTATGATGCTGTCTCCACTGTTGGCTATTATCCTCTAATATCTGGTACAGTCAAACTATGTTCTGACATCTTTTTTTCTAGTGCCTAATTAAGAGCATACCATTGCACTGATATATCATAAATTAAGAGAAAAGCACTGTGACCACAAGAATAACAAAGTTTCAAATAAAGTAATGGAATTAGTTGAAAAGATTTTTTCTTTATTGTACAGAAAATAGCAACATCTCCAACTAGCACCAACTTTCATGCAATCATGTCTCTTAACCTTTAGCCACAGATCACCACCCCCCAACTAGATTACTGAGAGTTTCTCCCTTGAACATGCTAATGACTTCATTTTGCCCTATATCTTATGAGGTCTCCTCAGTTCTCATTCATTCATGAGAGTGCTGCTCACGCCTCACCTCTTGAATCATTCTCTGTCTTGGCACCAGCTAGGCCCTCCAAGGTGGTGGGTTGGTTCTCCTTCCTTCCTTTGTTCCTAACTGTGGGCTTCCAAAAGCTCAATCTGATTCTTTATTAGAACTCATTAGATTTATGTTTGCAAATTTAATATGGAGTGGCAGGGAGTGGGCACAAAGCCTCAGTTCTGGATTTTACTTTCTCAGGTTATACATCCCAGGATATATAATCTTTTAAAAAATCTGTTAGTAAATGAACTTTTGTTTTCATCTAAAATTTCAAATACAGGTGTTTTGAAAGTAACAGAGAAGTTAAACATCTGTAAACAATGGTTAAAATGAGTTAATCAGATTTGCAGGTAGCACCGATCACCTACTTCTTACTACCCCCTAACAGTGGATGGTCTCTCAAGATTACAGTTCACTCTTAAGAGTTTTCTATTTGTTCTGCTGTCATCAGTAAATTCATCTATCTATTCTCACCTAAATTCCTCATACAAAAACCTCTATCTTAAGGAGTCCTTTAGGTGTCTGTGTTTTCCAGCTAAAGATCATGATTATTGAAAAGCATTCTGTTCATTATTGTCTTTTCTTTTTTTTGACTCATCCTCCAAGAAATTCAGAGATACTAAGGCAAAAACACCCAAGTTTCTTGAAGAAATAAAATCTGAATCTAGAAAGCAACTTTGAGAGTAAAAATAGCTGTTGTCCAAAGCTCTTTCCTAACGAATCCACTTAAACACGAGACATTCCTCAATAGAAGAGAATGCTGGGCTGATACTCAAACTTTCAGGTTTCTCACCTCACAGGTCCTCCTGTGGTTCAGTGATGTCAATGGGAGTTGAGGAGACAGGTGGGGGCATAACTCCTGGGGGACCAGCGGGAGTCAGGGGCGTTGAAGCTACAGCTGCAGGGCTGCCAGGAAGGGCTAAGCAATGAAAGATTTCTTTGTGCTGGTCCCCACCCATGACACAAAGCCAAGAAGCCAATGCAGGGACAATATTGCACAAGATGGTGGGAGCTCCCGTGCAGGAATGGAAAAAAGAAATAACCAGAAAGAAATGAAAAGGAGGAGGAGGAGGTACTGACATTTATTGAATATCTCTGGACTTCATTTATCCTTATTTCATTTAATTTTTAGACTAACCATGAAGCAGCTATTGTTTTTCCCATTTTATTTGAGTTGAAGGACAGCTTCATAAAAGTTTATGTTTGTTGATGATCACATGACAGACCTGGACAAAACTCTGCTGTCTCCAAAGCCCGCATGCTTTCCATTGCACCAGGATAACAGAAGGTGGTGAGCAAGAGCTTTAGGACAGGCAAGACAGACCTCACCAATATCTGAGTTTTGTCCCTGACATGTCCTAACTGAGGAACTTGGTAAATTTCTTAAGCTTAGAAACAGCAGTTTCCTCATCTATAAAATGGACATATCACAGTGCCTACTTCATAGGGTTTCAACAGTCAAATGAGGTAAGTCATGAAAATGCATACATTTAAAGTGCTACAGAGTAAGAACCTAATAAACATTAAACTCCATTACTGTGATTCTTTTTTCCAGTATCACCTGTGCCACCATGTCATTTCCACTCCAAATCATGCTGCTGGGAAAGAATAGTATTTCCTTTCTTGGATAACTGGCAATCTTTGTATGTTTTTGACTCCCCATTAATTAAGGCGCTCGGTAACCAGAAGACCATGTGTTTCAACCAATCCACGGTTGTTTCCTTTTGAGAGAAACAGATATAGGAAAAAAAATAGACAAGTCTTTTAGCCTTCTAGCAGAGTCACAGTTGTCAATTGGTCCATTTTTCCTTTCACAGAAAACCCACCTGCTATCTTCAAGACCATCTTCTCACATGATTACTTTTCCCAGATAGTTTTTCATTTTCCAGGGTGCCTCAAATAAAGCCTGCGTGTGTGTGAGTGTGTGCTCCCACCCAATAAATCTCCCACTTGGCAGCGAGTGTTGATGGTCTCTGTGAAAGAGTCTTTGTGTCCCTTTTTGTCTAAGAAGCTTTTTCATTAGATGCCTGGAAGTCAAGGTAAGTGCCACACGGATTGGAGGATCTCTTGGCTTTTCTCTGATGTCCAAATTATCTGCTGGAAAAATAGAGTCCTCCATTCCCTGAAGTCAATTAATAGAAATGACAGCTGTGAGAGCTTCAAATCTGGCCTTAATCAATGGGCACTATACAAATGTGACCAAAGCATATTTGCAGAGCAGAGGCTTTAAATAGCATCAAATGTTTGTGAGCAGGAGGCCAAGGGATGGCAGGAAATATCTGACCATCCTAATGGGACCAGGCTTTTGTGTGCAAACAATGGCAAGCAAACCACAGCCCAGCTGAGAGCCATTAGAATGGAGTTTCCATTTGTGGCCATGCGAAAGGCTCTTAGTCACTAATCGGAACAGAGAACAATGAAACTGGGGTGATGCAACTGTAATAAAACTGGGTGCTCAAATGAATGGCCCCCTCAGAAGTGTTTGCACGGTTTACACTGGACTGGGCTTCCCTTTGACCTTGCTGCCTCTCTGGGCATAGACGAGCATCATTGCCTTTGAGAAACTTCCCCTCACCTCTGAGGCCAGTTTTTTCTTCTCATTTCTGATCAACTGTTTCTTCAACTGTTCCTCCATCCATTCAATGACTCAGTCCCCAAGCTACAATTTTTCTTCTCTGTTCACATCTGCCATGTGACTGATTCCCAGGGGGGAGATTCCTTCTCCCAAATCACATAGGGATTTAAAAATGTCACTCGTCCAGCTGTGGCCCAAGTTCCCAGCATGTCACTGGGTTGTATACACACTCACATTTACCTAAATACTTATACTGAAGAGAGCAGAGGCTTGAACTTGTAAGCACGACATTCATTCATTCATTTCAGACACTTTTATTTCCAGTTACAGATTCAGAAGCTGGTAATGCACACAGAAGAATCTATGTTCTCAAGGAACTTATAAAAACTCTCCTCTTGTCACTGCAGCAACTGACCTGGGCTGGCGACACCAAGAACTGCCAGGTGCTCAACTTACATGATCCCACGATTCCTCAGAACAACCCAGAGAAGTGGCTACTACTATTCTTTCACTTGATAGAGGACAAAACTGAATTTTGAATGGGAGGGCAATCAGACAACTTTCCCCAAGCTAAGGAGCGAGTAAGCAGCAGAATTAGGACTAGAATCAGGTCTTCTGTTGTCAAATCCCATGCCCACATCCATTATGCTATGCTGTCTTTCTTTTCCCGTCATTTGCCTCTCAGTCTAGTGGAGGGAAATAGACAAAGAAGTTCACAATCATTAATAATCATAACCCTGCAGGGAAAAGCACTAACAGGCAGGCAAATTAATCTCTACCACCACCTAGGTGATACCCAATACTGCATGTTAAAGGAGTCAAAATTTATCCCTTCAAGCAAACTCCCGCTCTTGATTTCAAGTTTCCATCTTGCCCCCGTTGCTCCATCTTCATCCTCAGTGGAATCATTCTCACGAGGGGGGCTGCTTATTTGTACATCCAATAGATAGGTGCTGACTTAGAACAAAAATCTGAAGAGTCCAAATTTGGGGGCAATGCAACAAAATATTCCTGGGAGCAATTTTTCCTTTGAGAGTCAACCAATGCCCAGGAATTCCAAAGAGTTTGACTTTGAGGCAGTTTGTCTTTTATTTACTTTTTTCCTTTATGAACTCCTTTCTTTCCTGATCTTGATCCCCTCAAAAAAGGGCTATCTGGTAGGTAAGCAGTCAAGCTGGGGAAACCAGTAATAAAATAACTGCCTTAGACAAGGTCTGTCATAGTAATTAAGAGATTGGTTGCAGCAATAGGTCAGACAAAAGCTGAAAGGACCTAGATTTCAACTTCCCTTCACTCATGAATTAACTTCTATCATCGGCCAGGAGAAAATTTCACATGTGAGGTGTTTGTATAGTTTTTTTATTAATGTAAATAAACAAGGCCCTACATGAGATGCAGAAAAGAAATTAATCAGGACCAGGCAATGTTTCCAAATCACTGACAGCACTTGCTGGGAAAACAAAACTTTATATGTAATACATAACAGGAAAAAAATGTGCAACGCTTCAGTCCAAGACATATAAACTGTGGACAGAAGAGTTCATTCGACCAACACTTAGTTGACTTGAAAACATACGGACATTTAAAACCTAAGCAAGGGAAGCCAGTCCAGGCTCTCTGATGATGGGAAACAAAACTAACAATTCTGACATACTGTGAGACCACAGGAAGGCCAAAGACGTAGATTCTGGCTGGGTGGCTTCTGGACTTCACCATGTTGGTTGCAAAGAACCTCTGAAAATTTTATTCAGGCATCACATGACCCTAGTAACACCTGGGTAAAGGTCAGCTGCGTGACACAGCAAGGCGGGCCTACACAGCAAGGGGGTGGTGGGGTGGGCGCGTGGGTGGAGCAGTGTGTGACCAGTGGCACAGAACTCAGATAGGACCAACAGAGGACGGGGGCTGGGGGGCCAAATTTTCAAAACATTTCCATGGAATAGGTAACAGAACTTCTCGACCCACTGGATGTTGCGGCCAGAGGATAAATAATGTTAGTAGCTAATATTTACTGAGCACTGTACTTATTGCTTTTCATGGACTATCTCACTCAGTTCTACCAGCTTTATGGGATAGGCATGAGGATTATCCCATTTTACAGATGAGAAGACGGAGGTCCAGGGAGTTCAGGCAGCCTACTTCTCTAAGATCTAGTAAGACATTAACCAAGAAATGGGCACACTTTTAGGGATTCCAAAGCCCACATTCTTTATTTCTCTGCCTAGTATAAATTAGGCTGCAAAAGGACAGGAAGCTTTCTGGCTTAGAATCTGTGTGTTGGTAGCATACAGAACTAAAACCCAGAAGTCTGACACTAAAGCATCCCTTGGTTTTTCTTTTCCCTTTTGTGTAGGGCTCATGTCGCCACAGAGGAAAAGGGAGGAACATCACAAGACCCCCAAGCCAACACTTTTTGAAGCCATTTTCTGACCCTCGGTTAATTGGAACCAACGGGCCAAGAAATCAGATTGATTATATTCTTTGCAGCCAAAGATGGAGAAGCTCTATACAGTCAGCAAAAACAAGACAAGGAGCTGACTGTGGCTCAGATCATGAACTCCTTATTGCCAAATTCAGACTTAAATTGAAGAAAGTAGGGAAAACCACTAGACCATTCAGGTATGACCTAAATAAAATCCCTTATGATTATACAGTGGAAGTGAGAAACAGATTTAAGGGACTAGATCTGGTAGACAGAGTGCCTGATGAACTATGGACGGAGGTTCGTGACATTGTACAGAAGATAGGGATCAAGACCATCCCCGTGGAAAAGAAATGCAAAAAGGCAAAATGGTTGTCTGAGGAGGCCTTACAAATAGCTGTGAAAAGAAGAGAAGCGAAAAGCAAAGGAGAAAAGGAAAGATATTTCCATTTGAATGCAGAGTTCTAAAGAATAGAAAGAGAGATAAGAAAGTCTTCCTCAGCGATCAATGCAAAGAAATAGAGGAAAACAACAGAATGGGAAACACTAGAGATCTCTTCAAGAAAATTAGAGATACCAAGGGAATATTTCATGCAAAGATGGGCTCAATGAAGGACAGAAATGGTATGGACCTAACATAAGCAGAGATATTAAGAAAAGGTGACAAGAATACACAGAAGAACTATACAAAAAAGATCTTCACGACCCAGATAATCACGATGGTGTAATCACTCACCTAGAGCCAAACATCTTGGAATGTGAAGTCAAGTGGGTCTTAGAAAGCATCACTACGAAAAACGCTAATGGAGGTGATGGAATTCCAGTTGAGCTGTTTCAAATCCTGAAAGATGACGCTGTGAAAGTGCTGCACTCACTTGATCTTAGCCAAAAGGCAGAGAAGTGATAGTGCTGCACTCAATATGCCAGCAAATTTGGAAAACTCAGCAGTGGCCACAGGACTGGAAAAGGTCAGTTTTCATTCCAATCCCTAAGAAAGGCAATCCCAAAGAATGTTCAAACTACCGCACAGTTGCACTCATCTCACATGCTAGTAAAGTAATGCTCAAAATTCTCCAAGCCAGTCTTCAGCAATATGTGAACCGTGAACTTCCAGATGTTCAAGCTGGTTTTAGGAAAGGCAAAGGAACCAGAGATTGAGTTGCCAACATTTGCTGGATCATCGAAAAAGCAAGAGAGTTCCAGAAAAGCATCTATTTCTGCTTTATTGACTATGTCAAAGCCTTCAACTGTGTGGATCACAATAAACTGTGGAAAATTCTGAAAGAGATGGGAATACCAGACCACCTGACCTGCCTCTTGAGAAACCTGTATGCAGGTCAGGAAGTAACAGTTGGAACTGGACATGGAACAACAGATTGGTTCCAAATAGGAAAAAGGAGTATGTCAAGGCTGTATATTGTCACCCTGCTTATTTAACTTATATGCAGAGTACATCATGAGAAACGCTGGGCTGGATGAAGCACAAGCTAAAATCAAGATTGCTGGGAGAAATATCAATAACCTCAGATATGCAGATGACACCACCCTTATGGCAGAAAGTGAAGAGGAACTAAAAAGTCTCTTGATGAAAGTGAAAGAGGAGAGTGAAAAAGTTGGCTTAAAGCTCAACATTCAGAAAACTAAGATCATGGCATCTGGTCCCATCACTTCATGGAAAATAGATGGGGAGACAGTGGAAACAGTGGCTGACTTTATTTTTCTGGGCTCCAAAATCACTGCAGATGGTGACTGCAGCCATGAAATTAAAAGATGCTTACTCCTTGGAAGGAAAGTTATGATCAACCTAGACAGCATATTAAAGAGCAGAGACATTACTTTGCCAACAAAGTTCCATCTAGTCAAGGCTATGGTTTTTCCAGTGGTCATGTATGGATGTGAGAGTTGGACTGTGAAGAAAGCTGAGCATTGAAAAATTGATGCTTTTGAACTATGGTGTTGGAGAAGACTCTTGAGAGCCCCTTGGACTGCATGGAGATCCAACCAGTCCATCCTAAAGGACATCACTCCTGGGTGCTCATTGGAAGGACTGATGTTGAAGCTGAAACTCCAGTACTTTTGACCACCTCATGTGAAGAGCTGACTCATTGGAAAAGACCCTGATGCTGGGCAAGATTGGGGGCAGGAGGAGGAGGGGGTGACAGAGGATGAGATGGTTGGATGGCATCACCGACTCAATGGACATGGGTTTGGATGAACTCTGGGAGTTGGTGATGGACAGGGAGGCCTGGAGTGCTGCGATTCACGGGGTCACAAAGAGTCGGACACGACTGAGCGACTGAACTGAACTGAACTGGCCAAGAAGGACTGACTTCTCAGCTTCAGGACTGCTTCCCCTCCTGGCCTGTTTCTCCCTCTTTCCATCTTCCCTGAGGCCTTACAGGCTCAGCGGACTTTTCTTTTTAATACCTCCAAGACACATGGTACCTCTTGAGGATTCCTCTTTTCTTGTAGCCTGGCTATGAAGCATTACTAAGTCTCCCTGACCCTTCCCAGACTAGGGCTTCTTCATTTAAAGGCTCTTTGAACCATTAAGGGGGGCTTCCCTGGTGGCTCAGTGGTAAAGAACCTGCCCGCGATGCAGGAGCCGCAAGAGACACAGGTTCAATCCCTGGGTGTTGGGAAGATCCCTTGGAGGAGAGTATGGCAACCCACTCCAGTATTCTTGCCTGGAGAATCCCATGGTCAGAGGAGCCTGGCGGGCTACAGCCCATAGCGTCGAGAAGAGTCGGACGTGACTGAAGCATCTGAGCACAAATGCACGCACACAGTCATTATGGAGGAAGAAAGAGTCAACACAGGCGCTTAAGCTGGCCATCTGTCCTTCTTGGTCTTTCCTTTCTGACTTCAATTGTTAACAAAACGGCGATGTTCTAAGGCCTGTGCTCCTCTCTTAATCCTTTGATGGAGGTCATGAAATAGTCCTTCCTTTCCAAGTTCTCTCTTTCTCAACCCTGAGCGTGTACTAGAACCACTTGGGGGCCTTTTAAAAGCCAATGATGCCTGGGCCTCACCCTCGAGACTCTGACCTCGTCTGGCGTGGGTTTGGCCATTGTCTTTGTTGAATGACATTATCTCAGGTGGCTCTATTGGATGCTCGCTCCTCTGGGTCCTATAGACGCTGCCTCTTAGAAGAATCCCTTTTCAAGCTCATTCAGTGCAGCTGTTCTCAGCTGGGGGCGAGGGGAGTTTTTTGCTTTCCTCGGGGAACTGTCTGGAGATGTTTTTGATTGTACAGTTGGCGGAGGCAGAGGGAACATGCCACTGATACCTGGTGGGTAGAGGCCAGGGATGCTGCCAGACATCCTACAATGCACTGGCCAGCCCCACAGCCGTAATTATTGGTCTACAATGTGAATAGCGCCACTGTTGAGAAACCCTGCTTAAACAGAACTGGAGACACACCAGTACACTCAAACACCCCTGTGTCTATTGAGAGGCTCCCCGGGGCTGGGAGAGGCCCTATTTGGAAGGCCTCAGTCTTTGTGAGGCTCCTTCTTTCCTGGACAGCTCGCCTGTTATTACTGTTCTGGAAATGTTACAGAGAAGCTCATTTTTGCCATATCCTATAGATGCTGCGCCTGAGAAGGTGGGGAGAAACCCTTCTCTGTCTCCTGGGGAGGGAAACTGTGCTTTGCATCCTATTCACAGTCAGGCTCAGAACACTCACACCTCTTTAATTATACAAAGAAAGTTCTCAAGGAAAGCATGACAAGAAACAAGAACCCTGAAATTGAGGGTAAAATATAAACAAATGTTTTGGCTGATGTACCGCACATTTTTTAATCACAGAGTCTGTTTTCAGAGTGTACTGAGCCCTGTCTAGAATGGCTCGAATTAAACATCAAAGGAGACAAAGCAGAACTCTGTGCCAATTTCACATCCCCCCCACCCCTCTCTGGAAAATCCATGTGGTCATCCATTTGCCTAAGAAGTGCTTGTCTGAAGCACCAGTTAAGCAAGCATTGATTAAAGAAGGGCTTTTTCTTTTTTTTTTTTTTTTTTGGTCTGTTTTCCTTTTCATTTGGGGTATTTTAGAATGTGGTTAGATAGCAACAATTTTTAAGAAAAGAAAGGGCTCCAGAGCCAGCTTACAAAGACCTAAGTTTGATGCTTGGAAACTGTTTCCATTTTTATTGAGAGATTTCAACTTGAGGCAGAAGGAGGGAAGCTGGCCAAGAGGGATGGGGGCCCCCTCTCTGAGCACACAGTGGGCATGACCGCGGGGGCTGGTGGTGGAAAGGAGCCACCCCAGGTCCCAGAACCAAGTCATCACCAGTCACAGAGGGCAGCTCTCTCGGTAACCAGAGGAGCCAAGTTCCTATGGGCTGAGGTTGCAATCAATGTACCTCTTCTGAATGGGAAACACACACAGAAACAGCTGCTCAATCAGCTGCGTATAGGATGGGTTTTATTGGGGATGCGGACAGGGGACATAGATAAACAAAGAGAAGCTTCCAGGGAGGCTAACACAGCAGTCTAGGTGTGGGATGTGGGGTAGGATGGGGACCAGATGAGGAAAAGGCAAGTCTATGAATGTCACAGAGGAGTAACTGGGAAGCCTTGAGCATCTTCTTGTGGTTAATATTTCCTAGATGGAGCCAAGCTTCTCAGACTATCCTCACACACAAGAAATGATGGTATAGCCAGAGAGGTGATAAGAGTTAAGAAGTGAAAACATGGATGTGTGACAGGGAGTGTTGGAGACACGTGACGGGGGACAATGCTTTTGCTTGGATCAGAGAGGGTGACAGTAACATGTGGCCTGAACAAAAGGCATCATCCTTTGATGACTGTGATGGAGCACGAAGGCAGAGGGACATCTGGGGAAGGCTCTCAGTTCCCTTGCTCCCTCTGACTTGAAGCAGGACCTGTAAAACTTCCAGCTCATTTCACAGCGCTGGATGCGACATGTTCAGGTCTCCTCCCCTGTCTGACCACGCTCCCTGGATGAGGCTCCGTCTGTCACAGTTCCCACTGAGACAGGGCCCAGAGATCTGAAACCAGTCGCCCTGCTGCAGGCTGACCAGGCAGAGAGAGCTGGTGCAGGACATCTCTATTCATGCAGACGGAGCCTCCATTAGTTTCCTGGCAGTTGCACGATGATGTTTATTCATATTGGGCCAACCTGGTGACAGATTGGACATAGAGGCTGACAGAGTGAGAAAAGTCAGGGTATTTCAAGGGACCAGGCCAGGAAAACTGTAAGCTAGACACATAACCAAACTCCGTGATAACTGTTTTGGTTTAGGCTCACTTCACCGGATTATAAAAGTGACTTGTTTATCTTTGCATCTCAAGTGCCTAGAATAGTCTCCAGGTCTTTGTGGGCACTCCATAAATATTAGTTGAACGACCAGATGACTAGCCCTATTTCCCTCACTGCCAGCCCCACTCTTATTTCCCAGAGAAGCCTGTCTGATGCTTCAGTGGTTGTGAGTCAAAGTAGAAATGTCCCAAATGTGCATGGACGCCAGGGGACATCTCCTTCTTTTTCTCTGTCTTTTCTTCTTTTTCTCAAGTTCATTCATCACCAAAGATATGAGGATAGTCTACATTCTCAATACAGGCAGACCTTGTTTTATTGCACTTTATTGTGCTTTACAGAGATTGCATTTTTTAAAATAAAAGAAAGATTGTGGCAACCCTGCAATGTCAGATAATAATTAGTATTTTTTTTAGTAATAACATTTTTTAAGGTAGGTACAGTGGCTTTTAAAAAGCATAATGCTATGGCACACTTAATAGACTACAGTATAGTGTCAATGTAACTTTTATATGTACTGGGAAACCAAAAAATTACTGTAACTCACTTTATGATGATATTTGCATTATTGCTGTGGTCATGAACCAAGACCACTGTGTCTCCAAGGTATGCCTATATAGACCAATGACCACTAACTAAATTGATATAGTAATAGGGAATCTTTTCATGTCCCATCTTCCTCCTCCAGAGCACTAGGTCTAGTTGATTTTATACATTCTATCAAATGTTCAGGGAACAGATCATCCCCATTCTACAAGTTGTTCCTGAGTACAGAAAAAGAAGGAAAGCTGCCCATTTCATTTAATGACATAAATAGCCTTGATTCCAAAGCTGGATAAGATCAGTGAAAGAAAAGAAAACAATCAGTCAATGCTCCCTACTTCAATATACCACAATCTTGAATAAAATATTAGCTAATGCAATCCAGTGGTGTATTAAAATGGTAATAATTATAATCAAGTGATTTTACTCAAATATAAAGATGATATCTGATAAATCTATCAGTGTAATTTATTACATCTTTGGTACTTCATGCCCATATGAAGAAAAACCATATGGGCATCTCAAAAAATGCTATTTAAATAAAGCATTTGTTAAAGTCCAATTCATATTTAAGATAAAGCATTCCCAGAAAAACTTAGAAATAGAAGGGTGACTCCTAAACAAGAAAATAGTAATCTACCAAAACTTGCCCATGGAAAGCATCACTCTCAAAGGAGAAAAGTGAGACATATTCCATTTAGGGTCTGGGAGAAGACAAAAAGATGCCTGCAATTACTGCTGCTCTTTACATATGGATGTCCTGTACAGTAACATACAGAAAGGAAATAAAAATAAGGACTGGAAAAGATGAGACAAGACTGCCATTATTTCCAGATGGTATGTTTATCTACATGGAAAACCCAAGAAAATCCAGATACTCTTAGAATTAGTCATAGAGTATTGTGAGGTTGCAAGTTACAAGATATTCTATCAAGGTCAATCGTACTTCTCTATAGCCATTAAGAAACAACCCAAAAGAATACAAAACAATACTCTTCACAAGAGCATCAAAGATGGTAAGTTATTTAGGAATTAAGTTCAAAGACATTGTAAGAGATCTTTATGGAAAATGTATAAAAATCCTCTTAAAAGAGAAGAAAGGTCTAAGTAAACGGAATGATGTGACACAATTATGGATGGAAAAAGCGCAACTGACAAACGCATTTCCAGTCTTGAAGAGTCCTCTGGAGCTCTTCCAGGGAGCCTTCCCTGACCCTCGGGGAGGGCTTAGGGACCACCTGTCTGCTCCCCCAGCAGCTGTGCCCCTCTGTGTTTGTACTCTACCATCTGCTAGTCTCTACGCCCTCCCTCAGACTGTGACCTCCTAAAGACAGAAACTGGATTTTCCTATCTTCATACTACTGACAACTGCATGGTGCTTGAAGTATAGTAACCGCTCAACTAAGACTTATTGCATGAATGACTAAAAGACAGATCCCTGCTTATATGCTCCCAGTTATTTGCTATCCATCAAGATAAACATAAGGGCTTCCCAGGTGGCTCAGTAAAGACTCTGTCTGCCAGTGCAGGAGAAGCAGGAGACATGGGTTCAGTCCCTGGGTTGGGAAGATCCCCTGGAGGAGGGCATGGCAACCCACTCCAGTATTCTTGCCTGGAGACTCCCATGGACCAAGAAGCCTGGTGGATTACAGTCCACGGGGTCTCAGACAGAACTGAGTGACTAAGCATGCACACATGCAGGATAAACACAAGGATCATCATTAAACCTAAATGTCCATCAACAGAGAAACGGATAAAGAAGATGTGGTACATATTTACAATGGAATATTACTCAGCCATTAAAAGGATTGAAATTGGGTCATTTGTAGAGATGTGGATGGACCTAGAGAATGTCATACAGAGTGACAGAAAGAAAAAAGAAAAACAAATACCGTATATTACTGCATATATGTGGAATCTAGAAAAACGAAAGTGAAACTTTCCTTCACCTTCTTTATTTCTTCTAGATGGTACTCCCTAATTCCTTTAAGAACATCTTTCTTTTTCCATGGCTGATTCATGTCAATGTATGGCAAAAACCACTACAATATTGTAAAGTAATTAGCCTCCAACTAATAAAAATAAATGAAAAAAAAAGATCTTTCTTTTTAAGATTCACTGTTTTGGAGATCCTCAACACACCCAATTGGTGATCTCACCCCTAAAGACTCTTACAGAACAGAGCCATTTATTATAGGTCTCCATACAAGAACCATGAACTTCCAGATGTTCCAGCTGGTTTTAGAAAAGGCAGAGGAACCAGAGATCAAATTGCCAACATCCGCTGGATCATTGAAAATGCAAGAGAGTTCCAGAAAAACATCTATCTCTGCTTTATTGGCAATGACAAAGCCTTTGACTGTGTGGATCACAATAAACTGGAAAATTCTGAAAGACATGGGAATACCAGACCACCTGACCTGCCTCTTGAGAAACCTGTATGCAGGTCAGGAAGCAACAGTTGGAACTAGACATGGAACAACAGATTGGTACCACATAGGAAAAGGAGTACGTCAAGGCTGTATATTGTCATCCTGCTTATTTAACTTATATGCAGAGTACATCATGAGAAATGCTGGGCTGGATGAAGCACAAGCTGGAATCAAGACTGCCGAGAGAAATATCAATAACCTCAGATATGTAGATGACACCACCCTTGTGGCAGAAAGTGAAGAAGAACTAAAGAGCCTCTTGATGAAAGTGAAAGAGGAGAGTGAAAAAGTTGGCTTAGAGCTCAACAGTCAGAAAATTAAGATCATGGCATCTAGTCCCATCACTTCATGGCAGATAGATGGGGAAACAGAGGAAACAGTGGCTGACTTTATTTTTCTGGGCTCCAAAATCACTGCAGATGGTGATTGCAGCCATGAAATTAAAAGACGCTTACTCCTTGGAAGGAATGTTATGACCCACCTAGACAGCATGTTGAAAAGCAGAGACATTACTTTGTCCACAAAGGTCCGTCTAGTCAAGGTCATGGTTTTTCCAGTGGTCATGTATGGATGTGAAAGTTGGACTGTAAAGAAATCTGAGCACTGAAGAATTGATGCTTTTGAACTGTGGTGTTGGAGAAGACTCTTGAGAGTCCCTTGGACTGCAAGGAGATCCAACCAGTCCATCCTAAAGGAGATCAGTCCTGGGTGTTCATTGAAACGACTGATGTTGAAGCTGAAACTCCAATTCTTTGGCCACCTCATGCGAAGAGCTGACTCACTGGAAAAGACCCTGATGCTGGGAAAGATTGAGGGCAGGAGGAGAAGGGGATGACAGAGCATGAGATGGTTGGATGGCATCACAGACTCAATGGACATGGGTTTGGATGAACTCTGGGAGTTGGTGATGGACAGGAAGGCCTGGCGTGCTGTGATTCATGGGGTCACAAAGAGTCGGACATGACTGAGACTGAACTGAACTGAACTGGCCCACTGGAAAGGGATTCTTAAACTCTGGTGAATCATAGAGGCTGTTACAGAATAAGTATTCCTGGATCCTACTCCAGCCACCAAGAAGCAGATTCTCTGGGAAGTGAAGTCCAGGTATGCATATATTTTGTGTGTCTGTGTCTAATATTTGTCAAGATCAGCTGAGGTATAATGGAATGCTCCCTGGGTGATTTTGGCCCAAGACATTTTTCATGCAGCTCCTCTCTGAAGGCAAACCTGGCAAGGTCTTATTGACGGACATGAAGGATGATGTCATAATACCATGTGAGTTGGATTCTTGGCCGGCGATGACAGTTCATGCCCTTTCTTTAGTCTGAAGCAAGAAATCCATACTAGACTTCCATTTGAAAAAAAAAAAAAGCATCATAAAAAGAGGGCAGGTGTGAAAACAGTATTGGATTTACACATTAACACCAAATGGGTCCAAAACACAGTGTTTCAATTAAGCCACACACCAAATGCCTTCCATATTGATTATTTTCATCAAGAACTAAGGCTACCACTTTATTGCAAAGAAATACACTGACAGATTTATTGGGTGTCTCCTCCCCACCAAAATAGTACTTTAAAAGCAAAGTATTCTCCCAAAATGTGACTTAAAGTATTTCCATATTGAAGAGTAGATAACTTTAAAAATATAGTTATGTTCTTATATTTTGGTGTAGTGGACACTGTGGTATGTTGTCCAGATTCCCTTTAAGACTGAGGACACAGTGGAGTCCCTTTCCAGGACCTGTTAGCAGAAGGAAGTTGCTTTGTTCAAAGATTACCCTCCCCTCCTAGGGGCAGCAGCATCCACTGACAGCTTAATGGACAAATATAAAGACCTGGGCTCCTTGCTTTTATTGGGACAACTCTGAAAGGTGATTATAGCTCTAGAACTCCCTTTAAGATCAGGGAGGTCTCTGTGGCATCTGTCTATTCCTGCATCCTTTATTTCTCATGGATATTGTTACAGAGCCCTCTCCCCAATAAACCTCCTGCACACAAATCTCAAAGCCTATATTCTAGGGAACCCAATGTATGACATCTTTCTGATTCATGTTACAACTTGATTCTCTGATTAGATTTTAAACTCTTATGATAACACAGTTGGTCTTAACTACTTTGCTGCTGTTGAATAGTCATGTCTGACTCCTGGCAACCCATGGACTGTAGCCTGCCAGGCTCCTCTCTCCATAGGATTTCCCAGGCAAGAATACTGGAGTGGGTTGCCATTTCCTTCTCCAGGGGATCTTCCCAACCCAAGGATCGAACCCATGTTTCCTGCTTGGTAGGTGGATTCTTTACCACTGAGCCACCTTACTACTTTAAGATGCTATAATATCAAGTACAGTGCTAAGCAAAATACATATTGGCTATTTCTCACTTCTACCTTTCAAATACTCCTAAAGGTTCTCTTTTATAGTATGGGTTCAGGTTTCAGATGACTTAGCTTGAGATCTTCACTCTATCAATTAGAGGAAATCATTTCCCTTTTCTAAGTCTCAGCTTCTTTATCTGAAAATGGCATTAATAACAGTATTTATAAGATTCTCGTGATGATGATTAAATGATATATCTATGTAAAGCACTTAAGCATTATACCTGGCACATAATAAGCAGTCAATTAATGATAGCTTTGTTGTTGCTATGAATGGCATAATGCTGGCACCACTCTGGTGAACTTATTATTATCTAGTTATTATTACCTTGATCATCACCTTACTCCTTGAATGTTATAATAGAAACTGGTCTTCCACATACAGATGGCTAACAAACACATGAAAAGATGCTCAACATCACTCATTATCAGAGAAATGCAAATCAAAACCACAATGAGGTACCATCTCACGTTGGTCAGAATGGCTGCCATCAAAAAGTCTACAAACAATAAATGCTAGAGAGGGTGTGGCAAAAAGGGAACCCTCTTACACTGTTGGTGGGAATGCAAATTAGTACAGCCACTATGGAGAAAAGTGTGGAGATTCCTTAAAAAATTGGAAATAGAACGGTCATCAAACGGTCAGCAATCCCACTGCTGGGCATACACACCGAGGAAACCAGAATTGAGACATGTGTACCCCAATGTTCATCACAGCACTGTTTACAATAGCTAGGACATGGAAGCAATCTAGATGTCCATCAGCAGATGAATGGAAGAAAGCTGTGGTACATATATACAATGGAATATTACTAAGCTATAAAAAAGAACCCATTTGAGTCAGTTCTAATGAGGTGGATGAAACTGGAGCTGATTATACAGAGTGAAGTAAGTCAAAAAGAAAACACCAATACATTAATGCATACATATGGAATTTAGAAAGATCATAACAACAACCCTATATGCAAGACAGCAAGAGACACAGATGTAAAGCACAGACTTTTGGACTCTGTGGGGGAAGGCGAGGGTGGGATGATTTGAGAGAACAGCATTGAAACATGTATATTACCATATGTGAAATGGATGACCAGTTCAAGTTCGATGCATGAAGCAGGGCACTCAAAGCCGGTGCACTGGGACAACCCAGAGGGATGGGATGGGGAGGGAGGTGCGAGGGGGTTCAGGATGGAGGACACATGTACACCTGTGGCTGATTCATGTCAATGTATGGCAAAAACCACCACAATATTGTAAAGTAATTAGCCTCCAATTAAAATAAATTAATTAATTAAAGAAAAAGAAACTGGTCTTCCTGTCTATTAAGTTTTGCTTGATATTATGCCTTCCCTCCAGTTCTATCCAATGCTACTGAATTGTTTTCTTTAAACATTGCTTTCATTATATCGCTTCTCCACTCAAAGTTCTTCAGGGATTCCTGATTACCATGACCTTCATAAATTGGTGTTGATGTTTATTACAATGGAGAAAACTCTTCTTCATTATCTTTGAATCATTGCTCAGTCTGAATTACTCTCCCTTATTTTTTTAATCAGTTCAAACCCTGCCCAAATCAAAGTGAATCCCATTAATCTTAAATTAAACCTCATAAATCTTAAACTTCCTCTCTATCTGAGTCCATAGCTACCCCTTTTCTGAGACTTCACTTACCCTAACATTCTCCCATGTTTCTAACACCATATAGTCAAAGGCACTCCTACTACATTTTCCTTCAGTTTTAGACATGAGTCAAAAATCTCCCTTGATAAGCTCCCCATAAGGACAGCCTACGAAGGCTGCTATTCTGAGCATCTCCATTGATCCTTAGGCACTTTTCACATCATTAACATTTACAAAAGGATGATAGTAAAAAATAGAGTGGACATCTCAAAAAAAAAAAAGATTTTGAAAAGAAATGACTCCCACACATAACTAACACACAAGACCAAATGCTGAGCTGCGATGAGGTAATGAGACATATGGAATTTGTCTAAAAGGAGTCAACTGGCTTCCAGATTTGGAGGTTTGATGCCTCCGAGTTATTTTTACTGGTAGAGATTCCATTTTGTGAGTAATATTTGGGACATGGTATCAACAGTTGACAGTTCACAAACTCTTTAAAAAGTCTCCCAGCAGAAAAGGTTTAATTAAGCTTGACAGAAACTATCTAACAGCTTTCATAAGTAATTGCTATTACCCAAAATAGGACCAACTCATAAACTGCATGATTTCAGAAATGATGAATCAATAAAAATGTTTATAGAAACAGGATTTTGATTAATTCCTTCAGACTAACAAATTCATGGCACATGTGATAAACTGAGATTTCTACTGTCAATTAGGGAAACCCAGAAATCAAACCCAGCCCTCAAATATAGCTCTTTGGATAACTAATCCCAGATTTTGGCATTGGGAACCACTTTTTAAGCAGCAACTCCAAGATCAACCACACCACATCTCTGGACTTTCCTCCTGGGATAGTCAGGTTCAAAACCGTTTCAATTCTCAGCCATGCTGAGCCACAGTGAGCTTGGTCATAGACAGCATGCATTGGAATTATTATGAAGGCTTGATAAATCAAGAAACAAATCATCCATAAGTAACTAATGGCTTCTTTCTATACATATAAACTCAATAGCAATCAAAAATCACTAGCAGTTATAATAAAATGATAGTTTCTCTGTTACTAGGGTAAGAATTAACATGTAAGTTCCATTTCTCTGGAGCACAAATATATTTTTGTTATATGGCGCTATGTGCTTGGTCTCTCAGTCACGTCCAACTCTTTGTGACCCCATGGACTGTAGCCCGCCAGGCTCCTCTGTCCATGGGGATTCTCCAGGCAAGAATACTGGAGTGAGTTGCCATGCACTCCTCCAGGAGATCTTCCCAACCCAGGGATCAAACTCAGGTCTCCCACATTGCAGGCAGATTCTTTACCATCTGAGCCACAAGGGAGACCCGTATGGCACTAGGCTCATAGCAATTAACTCCTGAGTTTTTGTAAGAATCTAAAGGACCTTTGAAGCCATTGACAAATATGAAATTATTTTCACTATAGTTTTAGTGTCCAAACATTTCTATTTGAAAATAATCAATGTGTGACAGCTATAGTAACAATCAGCTAATCAGTATCAGTGATTTAACATTTCAATGGAAATTAACATGCAATTATTTAATAGGTACAATATTACTATGTCATTGCCGTATACTATCTTCTATTTTTTTCCCCAAAATGCTCTATACTTGATGAGTGCACAAAATAACCAAATAACTGAAATAAAGTTGGCATGTCAGAGCATCTCTGAGCTGAAAGGAACCTTCAGGGACATCCAAACCAAACTCTCCTCTGGGATAACTGTCCTCACAACTCCTGGGTTGCTTTCCATGTTAAAGTGGTGCTAGTGGTAAAGAAGACACCTGCCGATACAGGAGATGTAAGAGACACGCGTTCGATCCCTAGGTCAGGAAGATCCCCTGGAGGAGGGCAGGGCAACCTACTCGAGTATTCTTGCCTGGGAGAATCCTATGGACAGAGGAGCCTGGAGGGCTACAGTCCATAGCGTTGCAAAGAGTCGGACACGACTGAAGCAACTTAACACAATCTCTGTTAAGTTACAAGAATTGTACACTCTTATTTTCAATCAACATTTGTCAGTAATTTTCCATTTTTCCTGTAGAAACTCTTGATAAAACAATACTTATTATTCAGTACTTCTCCTGTATTTAAAGCTGTTTTCACAGCA